>NW_027252625.1:0-300000 GCF_044704955.1 Pristiophorus japonicus | reverse complement strand
CATCCCTCACCCCAACACCAGTCCCACTCCCATCCCTCACCCCAACACCAGTCCCACTCCCATCCCCTATCCCCAACACCAGTGCCACTCTCATCCCTCACCCCAACACCAGTCCCACTCCCATCCCTCACCCCAACACCAGTCCCACTCCCATCCCCACCCCAACACCAGTCCCACTCCCATCCCTCACCCCA
Organism: Pristiophorus japonicus; assembly: GCF_044704955.1. Classification (NCBI taxonomy): domain Eukaryota; kingdom Metazoa; phylum Chordata; class Chondrichthyes; family Pristiophoridae; genus Pristiophorus; species Pristiophorus japonicus. The sequence continues at coordinate 299,806 of NW_027252625.1, read as the reverse complement.
ACACCAGTCCCACTCTCATCGCCCACCCCAACACCAGTCACACTCTCATCCCCTATCCCCAACACCAGTCGCACTCTCATCCCTCACCCCAACACCAGTCCCACTCCCATCCCGCACACCAACACCAGTCCCACTCCCATCCCTCACCCCAAAACCAGTCCCACTCCCATCCCTCACCCCAACACCAGTCCCACTCCCATCCCTCACCCAAACACCAGTCCCACTCTCATCCCCCACCCCAACACCAGTCCCACTCCCATCCCTCACCCCAACACCAGTCCCACTCCTGTCCCACTCCCATCCCTCACCCCAACACCAGTCGCACTCCCATCCCCTATCCCCAACACCAGTCCCACTCTCATCCCTCACCCCAACACCAGTCCCACTCCCATCCCTCACCCCAAGACCAGTCCCACTCCCATCCCCTATCCCCAACACCAGTGCCACTCTCATCCCTCACCCCAACACCAGTCCCACTCCCATCCCTCACCCCAACACCAGTCCCACTCCCATCCCCCACCCCAACACCAGTCCCACTCCCATCCCTCACCCCAACACCAGTCCCACTCTCATCGCCCACCCCAACACCAGTCACACTCTCATCCCCTATCCCCAACACCAGTCCCACTCCCATCCCTCACCCCAACACCAGTCCCACTCCCATCCCTCACCCCAACACCAGTCCCACTCCCATCCCCTATCCCCAACACCAGTGCCACTCTCATCCCTCACCCCAACACCAGTCCCACTCCCATCCCTCACCCCAACACCAGTCCCACTCCCATCCCCCACCCCAACACCAGTCCCACTCCCATCCCTCACCCCAACACCAGTCCCACTCTCATCGCCCACCCCAACACCAGTCACACTCTCATCCCCTATCCCCAACACCAGTCCCACTCCCATCCCTCAACCCAACACCAGTCCCACTCTCATCCCCTATCCCCAACACCAGTCCCACTCCCATCCCTCACCCCAACACCAGTCCCACTCTCATCCCTCACCCCAACACCAGTCACACTCCCATCCCCCACCCCAACACCAGTCCCACTCCCATCCCTCACCCCAACACCAGTCCCACTCCCATCCTCCACCCCAACACCAGTCCCACTCCCATCCCCCACCCTAACACCAGTCCCACTCCCATTCCCTATCCCCAACTGCAGTCCCACTCTCATCCCTCAACCCAACACCAGTCCCACTCCCATCCCTCACCCCAACACCAGTCCCACTCCCATCCCCTATCCCCAACACCAGTCCCACTCTCATCCCTCACCCCAACACCAGTCCCACTCCCATCCCTCACCCCAACACCAGTCCTACTCCCATCCCCTATCCCCAACACCAGTCCCACTCTCATCCCTCACCCCAACACCAGTCCCACTCCCATCCCCCACCCCAACACCAGTCCCACTCCCATCCCCCATCCCAACACCAGTCCCACTCCCATCCCTCACCCCAACACCAGTCCCACTCTCATCCCAAACCCCAACACCAGTCCCACTCCCATCCCTCAACCCAACACCAGTCCCACTCCCATCCCTCACCCCAAAACCAGTCACACTCTCATCCCCTATCCCCAACACCAGTCCCACTCTCATCCCTCACTCGAACACCAGTCCCACTCCCATCCCGCACACCAACACCAGTCCCACTCCCATCCCTCCCCCCAACACCAGTCCCACTCCCATCCCTCACCCCAACACCAGTCCCACTCCCATCCCTCACCCCAACACCAGTCCCACTCCCATCCCTCACCCCAACACCAGTCCCACTCCCATCCCCCACCCCAACACCAGTCCCACTCTCATCCCTCACCCCAACACCAGTCCCACTCCCATCCCTCACCCCAACACCAGTCCCAGTCCCATCCCTCACCCCAACACCAGTCCCACTCCCATCCCACACCCCAACACCATTCCCACTCCCCTCCCTCACCCCAACAGCAGTCCCACTCCCATCCCCCACACCAACACCAGTCCCACTCCCATCCCCTATCCCCAACACCAGTCCCACTCCCATCCCTCACCCCAACACCATTCCCACTCTCATTCTTCACGCCAACACCAGTCCCACTCCCAAACCATATCCCCAACACCAGTCCCACTCTCATCCCCTATCCCCAACACCAGTCCCACTCCCATCCCTCACCCCAACACGAGTCCCACTCCCATCCCTCAACCCAACACCAGTTCCACTCCCATCCCTCACCCCAACACCAGTCCCACTCCCATTCCTCACCTCAACACCAGTCCCACTCTCATCCCCGACTCCAATACCAGTCCCACTCTCATCCCTCACCCCAACACCAGTCCCAGTCTCATCCCCCACCCCAACACCAGTCCCACTCCCATCCCCTATCCCCAACACCAGTCCCACTCCCATCCCTCACCCCAACACCATTCCCACTCCCATCCCTCACCCCAACACGTCCCACTCCCATCCCCCACCCCAACACCAGTCCCACTCCCATCCCCTATCCCCAACACCAGTCCCACTCCAATCCCTCACCCCAACACCAGTCCCACTCTCATCCCCCACCCCAACACCAGTGCCACTCCCATCCCTCATCCCAACACCAGTCCCACTCTCATCCCCCACCCCAACACCAGTCCCACTCCCATCCCTCACCCCAACACCAGTCCCGCTCCCATCCCTCACCCCAACACCAGTCCCACTCCCATCCCTCACCCCAACACCAGTCCCACTCCCATCCCTCACCCCAACACCAGTCCCACTCCCATCCCTCACCCCAACACCAGTCCCACTCCCATCCCTCACCCCAACACCAGTCCCACTCCCATCCCCTACCCCCAACACCAGTCCCACTCCCATCCCTCACCCCAACACCAGTCTCACTCCCATCCCCTATCCCCAACACCAGTCCCACTCTCATCCCCCACCCCAACACCAGTCCCACTCCCATCCCTCACCCCAACACCAGTCCCAGTCCCATCCGCCACCCCAACCCCAGTCCAACACCCATCCCTCACCCCAACACCAGTCCCACTCTCATCCCTCACCCCAACACCAGTCCCACTCCCATCCCTCACCCCAACGCCAGTCCCACTCCCATCCCTCAGCCCAACACCAGTCCCACTCCCATCCTTCACCCCAACACCAGTCCCACTCCCATCCCCTATCCCCAACACCAGTCCCACTCTCATCCCCCACCCAAACACCAGTGCCACTCCCATCCCTCATCCCAACTCCAGTCCCACTCTCATCCCCACCCCAACACCAGTCCCACTCCCATCCCTCACCCCAACACCAGTCCCACTCCCATCCTTCACCCCAACACCAGTCCCACTCTCATCCCTCACCCCAACACCAGTCCCACTCTCATCCCTCACCCCAACACCAGTCACACTCTCATCCCTCACCCCAACACCAGTCCTACTCCCATCCCTCACCCCAACACCAGTCCCACTCCCATCCCTCACCCCAACACCAGTCCCACTCTCATCCCTCACCCCAACATCAGTCCCACTCTCATCCCTCACCCCAACACCAGTCCCACATACATCCCGCGCCCCAACACCAGTCCCACTCCCATCCCTCACCCCAACACCAGTCCCACTCCCATCCCCTATCCCCAACACCTGTCCAACTCCCATCCCCAACCCCAACACCAGTCCCAGTCCCATCCCCCACCCCAACACCAGTCCCACTCCCATCCCTCACCCCAACACCAGTCCCACTCCCATCCCTCACCCCAACACCAGTCCCACTCTCATCCCTCAGCCCAACACCAGTCCCACTCCCATCCCTCACCCCTACACCAGTCCCACTCCCATCCCCCACCCCAACACCAGTCCCACTCTCATCCCTCACCCCAACACCAGTCCCACTCTCATCCCTCACCCCAACACCAGTCCCACTCTCATCCCTCACTCCAACACCAGTCCTACTCCCATCCCTCACCCCAACACCAGTCCCACTCCCATCCCTCACCCCAACACCAGTCCCACATACATCCCGCGCCCCAACACCAGTCCCACTCCCATCCCTCACCCCAACACCAGTCCCACTCCCATCCCCTATCCCCAACACCTGTCCAACTCCCATCCCCAACCCCAACACCAGTCCCAGTCCCATCCCCCACCCCAACACGAGTCCCACTCCCATCCCTCACCCCAACACCAGTCCCACTCCCATCCCTCACCCCAACACGAGTACCACTCTCATCCCTCACCCCAAACCAGTCCCACTCCCATCCCTCACCCCAACACCAGTCCCACTCCCATCCCTCACCCCAACACCAGTCCCACTCTCATCCCTCACCCCAACACCAGTCCCACTCCCATCCCCCACCCCAACACCAGTCCCACTCCCATCCCCCACCCCAACACCAGTCCCACTCTCATCCCTCACCCCAACACCAGTCCCACTCCCATCCCTTACCCCAACACCAGTCCCACTCTCATCCCTCACCCCAACACCAGTCCCACTCCCATCCCTCACCCCAACACCAGTCCCACTCCCATCCCTCACCCCAACACCAGTCCCACTCTCATCCCTCACCCCAACACCAGTCCCACTCTCATCCCTCACCCCAACACCAGTCCCACTCATATCCCTCACCCCAACACCAGTCCCAGTCATATCCCCCACCGCAACACCAGTCCCACTCCCATCCCTCACCCCAACACCAGTCCCACTCCAATCCCCCACCCCAACAGCAGTCCCACTCTCATTCCTCACCCCAACACCAGTCCCACTCCCATCCCTCACCCCAAAACCAGTCCCACTCCCATCCCCCACCCCAACACCAGTCCCACTCTCATCCCTCAACCCAACACCAGTCCCACTCCCATCCCTCACCCCAACACCAGTCCCACTCTCATCCCTTACCCCAACACCAGTCCCACTCTCATCCCTCACCCCAAGACGAGTCCCACTCCCATCCCTCACCCCAACACCAGTCCCACTCCCATCCTTCACCCTAACACCAGTCCCACTACCATCCCTCACCCCAACACCAGTCCCACTCTCATCCCTCACCCCAACACCAGTCCCACTCCCATCCCTCACCCCAACACCAGTCCCAGTCCCATCCCTCACCCCAACACCAGTCCCACTCCTATCCCCCACCCCAACACCATTCCCACTCCCATCCCTCACCCCAACACCAGTCCCACTCCCATCCCTCAACCCAACACCAGTCCCACTCCCATCCCTCACCCCAAAACCAGTCACACTCTCATCCCCTATCCCCAACACCAGTCCCACTCTCATCCCTCACCCCAACACCAGTCCCACTCCCATCCCGCACACCAACACCAGTCCCACTCCCATCCCTCCCCCCAACACCAGTCCCACTCCCATCCCTCACCCCAACACCAGTCCCACTCCCATCCCTCACCCCAACACCAGTCCCACTCCCATCCCTCACCCCAACACCAGTCCCACTCCCATCCCCCACCCCAACACCAGTCCCACTCTCATCCCTCACCCCAACACCAGTCCCACTCCCCTCCCTCACCCCAACAGCCGTCCCACTCCCATCCCCCACACCAACACCAGTCCCACTCCCATCCCCTATCCCCAACACCAGTCCCGCTCCCATCCCTCACCCCAACACCATTCCCACTCTCATTCTTCACGCCAACACCAGTCCCAATCCTAAACCCTATCCCCAACACCAGTCCCACTCTCATCCCCTATCCCCAACACCAGTCCCACTCCCATCCCTCACCCCAACACGAGTCCCACTCCCAAACACCAGTTCCACTCCCATCCCTCACCCCAACACCAGTCCCACTCCCATTCCTCACCTCAACACCAGTCCCACTCTCATCCCCGACTCCAATACCAGTCCCACTCTCATCCCTCACCCCAACACCAGTCCCAGTCTCATCCCCCACCCCAACACCAGTCCCACTCCCATCCCCTATCCCCAACACCAGTCCCACTCCCATCCCTCACCCCAACACCATTCCCACTCCCATCCCTCACCCCAACACTTCCCACTCCCATCCCCCACCCCAACACCAGTCCCACTCCCATCCCCTATCCCCAACACCAGTCCCACTCCAATCCCTCACCCCAACACCAGTCCCACTCTCATCCCCCACCCCAACACCAGTGCCACTCCCATCCCTCATCCCAACACCAGTCCCACTCTCATCCCCCACCCCAACACCAGTCCCACTCCCATCCCTCACCCCAACACCAGTCCCGCTCCCATCCCTCACCCCAACACCAGTCCCACTCCCATCCCTCACCCCAACACCAGTCCCACTCCCATCCCTCACCCCAACACCAGTCCCACTCCCATCCCTCACCCCAACACCAGTCCCACTCCCATCCCTCACCCCAACACCAGTCCCACTCCCATCCACTATCCCCAACACCAGTCCCACTCCCATCCCTCACCCCAACACCAGTCTCACTCCCATCCCCTATCCCCAACACCAGTCCCACTCTCATCCCCCACCCCAACACCAGTCCCACTCCCATCCCTCACCCCAACACCAGTCCCAGTCCCATCCGCCACCCCAACCCCAGTCCAACACCCATCCCTCACCCCAACACCAGTCCCACTCTCATCCCTCACCCCAACACCAGTCCCACTCCCATCCCTCACCCCAACGCCAGTCTAACTCCCATCCCTCAGCCCAACACCAGTCCCACTCCCATCCTTCACCCCAACACCAGTCCCACTCCCATCCCTCACTCCAACACCAGTCCCACTCCCATCCCTCACCCCAACACCAGTCCGACTCCCATCCCCTATCCCCAACACCAGTCCCACTCTCATCCCCACCCCAACACCAGTCCCACTCCCATCCCTCACCCCAACACCAGTCCCACTCCCATCCTTCACCCCAACACCAGTCCCACTCTCATCCCTCACCCCAACACCAGTCCCACTCTCATCCCTCACCCCAACACCAATCACACTCTCATCACTCACCCCAACATCAGTCCCACTCTCATCCCTCACCCCAACACCAGTCCCACATACATCCCGCGCCCCAACACCAGTCCCACTCCCATCCCTCACCCCAACACCAGTCCCACTCCCATCCCCTATCCCCAACACCTGTCCAACTCCCATCCCCAACCCCAACACCAGTCCCAGTCCCATCCCCCACCCCAACACCAGTCCCACTCCCATCCCTCACCCCAACACCAGTCCCACTCCCATCCCTCACCCCAACACCAGTCCCACTCTCATCCCTCACCCCTACACCAGTCCCACTCCCATCCCCCACCCCAACACCAGTCCCACTCTCATCCCTCACCCCAACACCAGTCCCACTCTCATCCCTCACCCCAACACCAGTCCCACTCTCATCCCTCACTCCAACACCAGTCCTACTCCCATCCCTCACCCCAACACCAGTCCCACTCCCATCCCTCACCCCAACACCAGTCCCACTCCCATCCCTCACCCCAACACCAGTCCCACATACATCCCGCGCCCCAACACCAGTCCCACTCCCATCCCTCACCCCAACAGCAGTCCCACTCCCATCCCCTATCCCCAACACCTGTCCAACTCCCATCCCCAACCCCAACACCAGTCCCAGTCCCATCCCCCACCCCAACACCAGTCCCACTCCCATCCCTCACCCCAACACCAGTCCCACTCCCATCCCTCACCCCAACACCAGTCCCACTCTCATCCCTCACCCCAACACCAGTCCCACTCTCATCCCTCACCCCAACACCAGTCCCACTCCCATCCCTCACCCCTACACCAGTCCCACTCCCATCCCCCACCCCAACACCAGTCCCACTCTCATCCCTCACCCCAACACCAGTCCCACTCCCATCCCCTATCCCCAACACCTGTCCAACTCCCATCCCCAACCCCAACACCAGTCCCACTCTCATCCCTCACCCCAACACCAGTCCCACTCTCATCCCTCACTCCAACACCAGTCCCACTCTGATCCATCACCCCAACACCAGTCCCAATCCTATCCCCCACCCCAACACGAGTCCCACTCCCATCCCTCAAACGAACACCAGTTCCACTCCCATCCCTCACCCCAACACCAGTCCCACTCCCATTCCTCACCTCAACACCAGTCCCACTCTCATCCCCCACTCCAATACCAGTCCCACTCTCATCCCTCACCCCAACACTAGATCCAATCTCATCCCCCACCCCAACACCAGTCCCACTCCCATCCCCTATCCCCAACACCAGTCCCACTCCTATACCTCACCCCAACACCATTCCCACTCCCATCCCTCACCCCAACACGTCCCACTCCCATCCCCCACCCCAAGACCAGTCCCACTCCCATCCCCCACCCCAACACCAGTCCCACTCCCATCCCTCACCCCAAGACCAGTCCCACTCACATCCCTCACCCCAACACCAGTCCAACTCCCATCCCTCACCCCAACACCAGTCCCACTCCCATCCCTCACCCCAACACCAGTCCCACTCTCATCCCTCACACCAACACCAGTACCACTCCCATCCCTCACCCCAACAGCAGTCCCACTCCCATCCCTCACCCCAACACCAGTCCCACTCCCATCCCTCACACCAACACTAGTACCACTCCCATCCCCCACCCCAACACCAGTCCCACTCCCATCCCTCACCCCAACACCAGTCCCACTCTCATCGCTCACCCAACACCAGTCCCACTCCCATCCCTCACCCCAAAACCAGTCCCACTCCCATCCCTCACCCCAACACCAGTCCCACTCTCATCCTTCACACCAACACCAGTCCCACTCCCATCCCTCACCCCAACACCAGTCCCACTCCCATCCCTCACCCCAACACCAGTCCCAGTCCCATCCCCCACCCCAACACCAGTCCCACTCCCATCCTTCACCCGAACACCAGTCCCACTCCCATCGCTCACCCCAACACCAGTCCCACTCTCATCCCTCACCCCAACACCTGTCCCAGTCCCATCCGTCACCCCAACACCAGTCCCACTCCCATCCCTCACCCCAACACCAGTCCCACTCTCATCCCTCACCCCAACACCAGTCCCACTCCCATCCCTCACCCCAACACCAGTCCCACTCCCATCCCCTATCCCCAACACCAGTCCCACTCCCATCCCTCACCCCAACACCAGCCCACTCCCATCCCCTATTCCCAACACCAGTCCCACTCCCATCCCTCACCCCAACACCAGTCCCACTCCCATCCCCTATCCCCAACACCAGTCCCACTCCTATCCCTCACCCCAACACCAGTCCCACTCTCATCCCCCACCCCAACACCAGTCCCACTCGATCGCTCACCCCAACACCAGTCCCACTCCCATCCCCTATCCCCAACACCAGTCCCACTCCTATCCCTCACCCCAACACCAGTCCCACTCGATCGCTCACCCCAACACCAGTCGCACTCCCATCCCTCACCCCAACACCAGTCCCACTCCCATCCCCTATCCCCAACACCAGTCGCACTCCCATCCCTCACCCCAACACCAGTCCCACTCCCATCCCCTATTCCCAACACCAGTCCCACTCCCATCCCTCACCCCAACACCAGTCCCACTCTCATCCCCCACCCCAAGACCAGTCCCACTCTCATCCCCCACCCCAACACCAGTCCCACTCCCATCCCCTGTCCCCAACACCAGTCCCACTCTCATCCCTCACCCCAACACCAGTCCCACTCCCATCCCTCACCCCAACACCAGTCCCACTCTCATCCCTCACCCCAACACCTGTCCCAGTCCCATCCGTCACCCCAACACCAGTCCCACTCCCATCCCTCACCCCAACACCAGTCCCACTCTCATCCCTCACCCCAACACCAGTCGCACTCCCATCCCTCACCCCAACACCAGTCCCACTCCCATCCCCTATCCCCAACACCAGTCGCACTCCCATCCCTCACCCCAACACCAGTCCCACTCCCATCCCCTATTCCCAACACCAGTCCCACTCCCATCCCTCTCCCCAACACCAGTCCCACTCCCATCCCCTATCCCCAACACCAGTCCCACTCCTATCCCTCACCCCAACACCAGTCCCACTCTCATCCCCCACCCCAACACCAGTCCCACTCGATCGCTCACCCCAACACCAGTCCCACACTCATCCCCCACCCCAAGACCAGTCCCACTCTCATCCCCCACCCCAACACCAGTCACACTCTCATCCCCTATCCCCAACACCAGTCCCACTCTCATCCCTCACCCCAACACCAGTTCTACTCCCATCCCGCACCCCAACACCAGTCCCACTCCCATCCCTCACCCCAACACCAGTCCCACTCCCATCCCTCACCCCAACACCAGTCCCACTCCCATCCCTCACCCCACAACCAGTCCCACTCCCATCCCTCACCCCAACACCAGTCCCACTCCCATCCCCCACCCCAACACCAGTCCCACTCTCATCCCTCACCCCAACACCAATCCCACTCCCATCCCTCACCCCAACACCAGTCCCAGTCCCATCCCTCACCCCAACACCAGTCCGACTCCTATCCCTCACCCCAACAGCAGTCCCACTCCCATCCCCCACACCAACACCAGTCCCACTCCCATCCCCTATCCCCAACACCAGTCCCACTCCCATCCCTCACCCTAACACCTTTCCCACTCCCATTCTTCACGCCAACACCAGTCCCATTCCCAGCCCCTATCCCCAACACCAGTCCCACTCTGATCCCTTACCCCAACACCAGTCCCACTCCTATCCCCCACCCCAACACCAGTCCCACTCCCATCCTTCACCCTAACACCAGTCCCACTACCATCCCTCACCCCAACACCAGTCCCACTCTCATCCCTCACCCCAACACCAGTCCCACTCCCATCCCTCACCCCAACACCAGTCCCAGTCCCATCCCTCACCCCAACACCAGTCCCACTCCTATCCCCCACCCCAACACCATTCCCACTCCCATCCCTCACCCCAACACCAGTCCCACTCCCATCCCTCAACCCAACACCAGTCCCACTCCCATCCCTCACCCCAAAACCAGTCACACTCTCATCCCCTATCCCCAACACCAGTCCCACTCTCATCCCTCACCCCAACACCAGTCCCACTCCCATCCCGCACACCAACACCAGTCCCACTCCCATCCCTCCCCCCAACACCAGTCCCACTCCCATCCCTCACCCCAACACCAGTCCCACTCCCATCCCTCACCCCAACACCAGTCCCACTCCCATCCCTCACCCCAACACCAGTCCCACTCCCATCCCCCACCCCAACACCAGTCCCACTCTCATCCCTCACCCCAACACCAGTCCCACTCCCATCCCTCACCCCAACACCAGTCCCAGTCCCATCCCTCACCCCAACACCAGTCCCATTCCCATCCCACACCCCAACACCATTCCCACTCCCCTCCCTCACCCCAACAGCCGTCCCACTCCTTTCCCCCACACCAACACCAGTCCCACTCTCATCCCCTATCCCCAACACCAGTCCCACTCCCATCCCTCACCCCAACACCAGTCCCACTCCCATCCCTCAACCCAACACCAGTTCCACTCCCATCCCTCACCCCAACACCAGTCCCACTCCCATTCCTCACCTCAACACCAGTCCCACTCTCATCCCCGACTCCAATACCAGTCCCACTCTCATCCCTCACCCCAACACCAGTCCCAGTCTCATCCCCCACCCCAACACCAGTCCCACTCCCATCCCCTATCCCCAACACCAGTCCCACTCCCATCCCTCACCCCAACACCATTCCCACTCCCATCCCTCACCCCAACACGTCCCACTCCCATCCCCCACCCCAACACCAGTCCCACTCCCATCCCCTATCCCCAACACCAGTCCCACTCCAATCCCTCACCCCAACACCAGTCCCACTCTCATCCCCCACCCCAACACCAGTGCCACTCCCATCCCTCATCCCAACACCAGTCCCACTCTCATCCCCCACCCCAACACCAGTCCCACTCCGATCCCTCACCCCAACACCAGTCCCGCTCCCATCCCTCACCCCAACACCAGTCCCACTCCCATCCCTCACCCCAACACCAGTCCCACTCCCATCCCTCACCCCAACACCAGTCCCACTCCCATCCCTCACCCCAACACCAGTCCCACTCCCATCCCTCACCCCAACACCAGTCCCACTCCCATCCCCTAACCCCAACACCAGTCCCACTCCCATCCCTCACCCCAACACCAGTCTCACTCCCATCCCCTATCCCCAACACCAGTCCCACTCTCATCCCCCACCCCAACACCAGTCCCACTCCCATCCCTCACCCCAACACCAGTCCCAGTCCCATCCGCCACCCCAACCCCAGTCCAACACCCATCCCTCACCCCAACACCAGTCCCACTCTCATCCCTCACCCCAACATCAGTCCCACTCCCATCCCTCACCCCAACGCCAGTCCCACTCCCATCCCTCAGCCCAACACCAGTCCCACTCCCATCCTTCACCCCAACACCAGTCCCACTCCCATCCCTCACTCCAACACCAGTCCCACTCCCATCCCCAACCCCAACACCAGTCCCAGTCCCATCCCCCACCCCAACACCAGTCCCACTCCCATCCCTCACCCCAACACCAGTCCCACTCCCATCCCTCACCCCAACACCAGTCCCACTCTCATCCCCCACCCCAACACCAGTCCCACTCGATCGCTCACCCCAACACCAGTCCCACACTCATCCCCCACCCCAAGACCAGTCCCACTCTCATCCCCCACCCCAACACCAGTCCCACTCCCATCCCCTATCCCCAACACCAGTCCCACTCTCATCCCTCACCCCAACACCAGTCCCACATCCCATCCCTCACCCCAACACCAGTCCTACTCCCATCCCCCATCCCCAACACCAGTCCCACTCTCATCCCTCACCCCAACACCAGTCCCACTCCCATCCCCCACCCCAACACCAGTCACACTCTCATCCCCTATCCCCAACACCAGTCCCACTCTCATCCCTCACCCCAACACCAGTTCTACTCCCATCCCGCACCCCAACACCAGTCCCACACCCATCCCTCACCCCAACACCAGTCCCACTCCCATCCCTCACCCCAACACCAGTCCCACTCCCATCCCTCACCCCACAACCAGTCCCACTCCCATCCCTCACCCCAACACCAGTCCCACTCCCATCCCCCACCCCAACACCAGTCCCACTCTCATCCCTCACCCCAACACCAATCCCACTCCCATCCCTCACCCCAACACCAGTCCCAGTCCCATCCCTCACCCCAACACCAGTCCGACTCCTATCCCTCACCCCAACAGCAGTCCCACTCCCATCCCCCACACCAACACCAGTCCCACTCCCATCCCCTATCCCCAACACCAGTCCCACTCCCATCCCTCACCCCAACACCTTTCCCACTCCCATTCTTCACGCCAACACCAGTCCCATTCCCAGCCCCTATCCCCAACACCAGTCCCACTCTGATCCCTCACCCCAACACCAGTCCCACTCCTATCCCCCACCCCAACACCAGTCCCACTCCCATCCTTCACCCTAACACCAGTCCCACTACCATCCCTCACCCCAACACCAGTCCCACTCTCATCCCTCACCCCAACACCAGTCCCACTCCCATCCCTCACCCCAACACCAGTCCCAGTCCCATCCCTCACCCCAACACCAGTCCCACTCCTATCCCCCACCCCAACACCAGTCCCACTCCCATCCTTCACCCTAACACCAGTCCCACTACCATCCCTCACCCCAACACCAGTCCCACTCTCATCCCTCACCCCAACACCAGTCCCACTCCCATCCCTCACCCCAACACCAGTCCCAGTCCCATCCCTCACCCCAACACCAGTCCCACTCCCATCCCTCACCCCAACACCAGTCCCACTCCCATCCCTCACCCCAACACCAGTCCCACTCCCATCCCTCACCCCAACACCAGTCCCACTCCCATCCCCTAACCCCAACACCAGTCCCACTCCCATCCCTCACCCCAACACCAGTCTCACTCCCATCCCCTATCCCCAACACCAGTCCCACTCTCATCCCCCACCCCAACACCAGTCCCACTCCCATCCCTCACCCCAACACCAGTCCCAGTCCCATCCGCCACCCCAACCCCAGTCCAACACCCATCCCTCACCCCAACACCAGTCCCACTCTCATCCCTCACCCCAACATCAGTCCCACTCCCATCCCTCACCCCAACGCCAGTCCCACTCCCATCCCTCAGCCCAACACCAGTCCCACTCCCATCCTTCACCCCAACACCAGTCCCACTCCCATCCCTCACTCCAACACCAGTCCCACTCCCATCCCCAACCCCAACACCAGTCCCAGTCCCATCCCCCACCCCAACACCAGTCCCACTCCCATCCCTCACCCCAACACCAGTCCCACTCCCATCCCTCACCCCAACACCAGTCCCACTCTCATCCCCCACCCCAACACCAGTCCCACTCGATCGCTCACCCCAACACCAGTCCCACACTCATCCCCCACCCCAAGACCAGTCCCACTCTCATCCCCCACCCCAACACCAGTCCCACTCCCATCCCCATATCCCCAACACCAGTCCCACTCTCATCCCTCACCCCAACACCAGTCCCACATCCCATCCCTCACCCCAACACCAGTCCTACTCCCATCCCCCATCCCCAACACCAGTCCCACTCTCATCCCTCACCCCAACACCAGTCCCACTCCCATCCCCCACCCCAACACCAGTCACACTCTCATCCCCTATCCCCAACACCAGTCCCACTCTCATCCCTCACCCCAACACCAGTTCTACTCCCATCCCGCACCCCAACACCAGTCCCACACCCATCCCTCACCCCAACACCAGTCCCACTCCCATCCCTCACCCCAACACCAGTCCCACTCCCATCCCTCACCCCACAACCAGTCCCACTCCCATCCCTCACCCCAACACCAGTCCCACTCCCATCCCCCACCCCAACACCAGTCCCACTCTCATCCCTCACCCCAACACCAATCCCACTCCCATCCCTCACCCCAACACCAGTCCCAGTCCCATCCCTCACCCCAACACCAGTCCGACTCCTATCCCTCACCCCAACAGCAGTCCCACTCCCATCCCCCACACCAACACCAGTCCCACTCCCATCCCCTATCCCCAACACCAGTCCCACTCCCATCCCTCACCCCAACACCTTTCCCACTCCCATTCTTCACGCCAACACCAGTCCCATTCCCAGCCCCTATCCCCAACACCAGTCCCACTCTGATCCCTCACCCCAACACCAGTCCCACTCCTATCCCCCACCCCAACACCAGTCCCACTCCCATCCTTCACCCTAACACCAGTCCCACTACCATCCCTCACCCCAACACCAGTCCCACTCTCATCCCTCACCCCAACACCAGTCCCACTCCCATCCCTCACCCCAACACCAGTCCCAGTCCCATCCCTCACCCCAACACCAGTCCCACTCCTATCCCCCACCCCAACACCATTCCCACTCCCATCCCTCACCCCAACACCAGTCCCACTCCCATCCCTCAACCCAACACCAGTCCCACTCCCATCCCTCACCCCAAAACTAGTCACACTCTCATCCCCTATCCCCAACACCAGTCCCACTCTCATCCCTCACCCCAACACCAGTCCCACTCCCATCCCGCACACCAACACCAGTCCCACTCCCATCCCTCCCCCCAACACCAGTCCCACTCCCATCCCTCACCCCAACACCAGTCCCACTCCCATCCCTCACCCCAACACCAGTCCCACTCCCATCCCTCACCCCAACACCAGTCCCACTCCCATCCCCCACCCCAACACCAGTCCCACTCTCATCCCTCACCCCAACACCAGTCCCACTCCCATCCCTCACCCCAACACCAGTCCCAGTCCCATCCCTCACCCCAACACCAGTCCCACTCCCATCCCACACCCCAACACCATTCCCACTCCCCTCCCTCACCCCAACAGCCGTCCCACTCCCATCTCCCACACCAACACCAGTCCCACTCCCATCCCCTATCCCCAACACCAGTCCCACTCCCATCCCTCACCCCAACACCATTCCCACTCTCATTCTTCACGCCAACACCAGTCCCACTCCCAAACCCTATCCCCAACACCAGTCCCACTCTCATCCCCTATCCCCAACACCAGTCCCACTCCCATCCCTCACCCCAACACGAGTCCCACTCCCATCCCTCAACCCAACACCAGTTCCACTCCCATCCCTCACCCCAACACCAGTCCCACTCCCATTCCTCACCTCAACACCAGTCCCACTCTCATCCCCGACTCCAATACCAGTCCCACTCTCATCCCTCACCCCAACACCAGTCCCAGTCTCATCCCCCACCCCAACACCAGTCCCACTCCCATCCCCTATCCCCAACACCAGTCCCACTCCCATCCCTCACCCCAACACCATTCCCACTCCCATCCCTCACCCCAACACGTCCCACTCCCATCCCCCACCCCAACACCAGTCCCACTCCCATCCCCTATCCCCAACACCAGTCCCACTCCAATCCCTCACCCCAACACCAGTCCCACTCTCATCCCCCACCCCAACACCAGTGCCACTCTCATCCCTCACCCCAACACCAGTTCTACTCCCATCCCACACCCCAACACCAGTCCCACTCCCATCCCTCACCCCAACACCAGTCCCACTCCCATCCCTCACCCCAACACCAGTCCCACTCCCATCCCTCACCCCACAACCAGTCCCACTCCCATCCCTCACCCCAACACCAGTCCCACTCCCATCCCCCACCCCAACACCAGTCCCACTCTCATCCCTCACCCCAACACCAATCCCACTCTCATCCCTCACCCCAACACCAATCCCACTCCCATCCCTCACCCCAACACCAGTCCCAGTCCCATCCCTCACCCCAACACCAGTCCGACTCCTATCCCTCACCCCAACAGCAGTCCCACTCCCATCCCCCACACCAACACCAGTCCCACTCCCATCCCCTATCCCCAACACCAGTCCCACTCCCATTCCTCACCCCAACACCTTTCCCACTCCCATTCTTCACGCCAACACCAGTCCCATTCCCAGCCCCTATCCCCAACACCAGTCCCACTCTGATCCCTCACCCCAACACCAGTCCCACTCCTATCCCCCACCCCAACACGAGTCCCACTCCCATCCCTCACCCCAACACCAGTTCCACTCCCATCCCTCACCCCAACACCAGTCCCACTCCCATTCCTCACCTCAACACCAGTCCCACTCTCATCCCCCACTCCAATACCAGTCCCACTCTCATCCCTCACCCCAACACTAGATCCAATCTCATCCCCCACCCCAACACCAGTCCCACTCCCATCCCTCACCCCAACACCAGTCCCACTCTCATCCCTCACCCCAACACCAGTACCACTCCCATCCCTCACCCCAACAGCAGTCCCACTCCCATCCCTCACCCCAACACCAGTCCCACTCCCATCCCTCACCCCAACACCAGTCCCACTCCCATCCCTCACCCCAACACCAGTCCCACTCTCATCCCTCACCCCAACACCAGTCCCACTCCCATCCCTCACCCCAACACCAGTCCCACTCTCATCCCTTACCCCAACACCAGTCCCACTCTCATCGCTCACCCAACACCAGTCCCACTCCCATCCCTCACCCCAACACCAGTCGCATTCCAATCCCCCACCCCTACACCAGTCCCACTCCCATCCCTCACCCCAACACCAGTCCCACTCCCATCCCTCAGCCAACACCAGTCCCACTCTCATCCCTCACCCCAACACCAGTCCCACTCCCATCCCTCACCCCAACACCAGTCCCACTCCCATCCCTCACCCCAACACCAGTCCCACTCCCATCCCTCACCCCAACAGCAGTCCCACTCTCATCCCCCACCCCAACACCAGTCCCACTCCCATCCCTCACCCCAACACCAGTCCCACTCCCATCCCTCACCCCAACACCAGTCCCAGTCCCATCCCCCACCCCAACACCAGTCCCACTCCCATCCCTCACCCCAACACCAGTCCCACTCCCATCCCCCACCCCAACACCAGTCCCACTCTCATCCCTCACCCCAACACCAGTCCCACTCCCATCCCTCACCCCAAAACCAGTCCCACTCCCATCCCTCACCCCAACACCAGTCCCACTCCCATCCCTCACCCCAACACCAGTCCCACTCCCATCCCCTAACCCCAACACCAGTCCCACTCCCATCCCTCACCCCAACACCAGTCTCACTCCCATCCCCTATCCCCAACACCAGTCCCACTCTCATCCCCCACCCCAACACCAGTCCCACTCCCATCCCTCACCCCAACACCAGTCCCAGTCCCATCCGCCACCCCAACCCCAGTCCAACACCCATCCCTCACCCCAACACCAGTCCCACTCTCATCCCTCACCCCAACATCAGTCCCACTCCCATCCCTCACCCCAACGCCAGTCCCACTCCCATCCCTCAGCCCAACACCAGTCCCACTCCCATCCTTCACCCCAACACCAGTCCCACTCCCATCCCTCACTCCAACACCAGTCCCACTCCCATCCCCAACCCCAACACCAGTCCCAGTCCCATCCCCCACCCCAACACCAGTCCCACTCCCATCCCTCACCCCAACACCAGTCCCACTCCCATCCCTCACCCCAACACCAGTCCCACTCTCATCCCCCACCCCAACACCAGTCCCACTCGATCGCTCACCCCAACACCAGTCCCACACTCATCCCCCACCCCAAGACCAGTCCCACTCTCATCCCCCACCCCAACACCAGTCCCACTCCCATCCCCTATCCCCAACACCAGTCCCACTCTCATCCCTCACCCCAACACCAGTCCCACATCCCATCCCTCACCCCAACACCAGTCCTACTCCCATCCCCCATCCCCAACACCAGTCCCACTCTCATCCCTCACCCCAACACCAGTCCCACTCCCATCCCCCACCCCAACACCAGTCACACTCTCATCCCCTATCCCCAACACCAGTCCCACTCTCATCCCTCACCCCAACACCAGTTCTACTCCCATCCCGCACCCCAACACCAGTCCCACACCCATCCCTCACCCCAACACCAGTCCCACTCCCATCCCTCACCCCAACACCAGTCCCACTCCCATCCCTCACCCCACAACCAGTCCCACTCCCATCCCTCACCCCAACACCAGTCCCACTCCCATCCCCCACCCCAACACCAGTCCCACTCTCATCCCTCACCCCAACACCAATCCCACTCCCATCCCTCACCCCAACACCAGTCCCAGTCCCATCCCTCACCCCAACACCAGTCCGACTCCTATCCCTCACCCCAACAGCAGTCCCACTCCCATCCCCCACACCAACACCAGTCCCACTCCCATCCCCTATCCCCAACACCAGTCCCACTCCCATCCCTCACCCCAACACCTTTCCCACTCCCATTCTTCACGCCAACACCAGTCCCATTCCCAGCCCCTATCCCCAACACCAGTCCCACTCTGATCCCTCACCCCAACACCAGTCCCACTCCTATCCCCCACCCCAACACCAGTCCCACTCCCATCCTTCACCCTAACACCAGTCCCACTACCATCCCTCACCCCAACACCAGTCCCACTCTCATCCCTCACCCCAACACCAGTCCCACTCCCATCCCTCACCCCAACACCAGTCCCAGTCCCATCCCTCACCCCAACACCAGTCCCACTCCTATCCCCCACCCCAACACCATTCCCACTCCCATCCCTCACCCCAACACCAGTCCCACTCCCATCCCTCAACCCAACACCAGTCCCACTCCCATCCCTCACCCCAAAACCAGTCACACTCTCATCCCCTATCCCCAACACCAGTCCCACTCTCATCCCTCACCCCAACACCAGTCCCACTCCCATCCCGCACACCAACACCAGTCCCACTCCCATCCCTCCCCCCAACACCAGTCCCACTCCCATCCCTCACCCCAACACCAGTCCCACTCCCATCCCTCACCCCAACACCAGTCCCACTCCCATCCCTCACCCCAACACCAGTCCCACTCCCATCCCCCACCCCAACACCAGTCCCACTCTCATCCCTCACCCCAACACCAGTCCCACTCCCATCCCTCACCCCAACACCAGTCCCAGTCCCATCCCTCACCCCAACACCAGTCCCACTCCCATCCCACACCCCAACACCATTCCCACTCCCCTCCCTCACCCCAACAGCCGTCCCACTCCCATCTCCCACACCAACACCAGTCCCACTCCCATCCCCTATCCCCAACACCAGTCCCACTCCCATCCCTCACCCCAACACCATTCCCACTCTCATTCTTCACGCCAACACCAGTCCCACTCCCAAACCCTATCCCCAACACCAGTCCCACTCTCATTCCCTATCCCCAACACCAGTCCCACTCCCATCCCTCACCCCAACACGAGTCCCACTCCCATCCCTCAACCCAACACCAGTTCCACTCCCATCCCTCACCCCAACACCAGTCCCACTCCCATTCCTCACCTCAACACCAGTCCCACTCTCATCCCCGACTCCAATACCAGTCCCACTCTCATCCCTCACCCCAACACCAGTCCCAGTCTCATCCCCCACCCCAACACCAGTCCCACTCCCATCCCCTATCCCCAACACCAGTCCCACTCCCATCCCTCACCCCAACACCATTCCCACTCCCATCCCTCACCCCAACACGTCCCACTCCCATCCCCCACCCCAACACCAGTCCCACTCCCATCCCCTATCCCCAACACCAGTCCCACTCCAATCCCTCACCCCAACACCAGTCCCACTCTCATCCCCCACCCCAACACCAGTGCCACTCTCATCCCTCACCCCAACACCAGTTCTACTCCCATCCCACACCCCAACACCAGTCCCACTCCCATCCCTCACCCCAACACCAGTCCCACTCCCATCCCTCACCCCAACACCAGTCCCACTCCCATCCCTCACCCCACAACCAGTCCCACTCCCATCCCTCACCCCAACACCAGTCCCACTCCCATCCCCCACCCCAACACCAGTCCCACTCTCATCCCTCACCCCAACACCAATCCCACTCTCATCCCTCACCCCAACACCAATCCCACTCCCATCCCTCACCCCAACACCAGTCCCAGTCCCATCCCTCACCCCAACACCAGTCCGACTCCTATCCCTCACCCCAACAGCAGTCCCACTCCCATCCCCCACACCAACACCAGTCCCACTCCCATCCCCTATCCCCAACACCAGTCCCACTCCCATTCCTCACCCCAACACCTTTCCCACTCCCATTCTTCACGCCAACACCAGTCCCATTCCCAGCCCCTATCCCCAACACCAGTCCCACTCTGATCCCTCACCCCAACACCAGTCCCACTCCTATCCCCCACCCCAACACGAGTCCCACTCCCATCCCTCACCCCAACACCAGTTCCACTCCCATCCCTCACCCCAACACCAGTCCCACTCCCATTCCTCACCTCAACACCAGTCCCACTCTCATCCCCCACTCCAATACCAGTCCCACTCTCATCCCTCACCCCAACACTAGATCCAATCTCATCCCCCACCCCAACACCAGTCCCACTCCCATCCCTCACCCCAACACCAGTCCCACTCTCATCCCTCACCCCAACACCAGTACCACTCCCATCCCTCACCCCAACAGCAGTCCCACTCCCATCCCTCACCCCAACACCAGTCCCACTCCCATCCCTCACCCCAACACCAGTCCCACTCCCATCCCTCACCCCAACACCAGTCCCACTCTCATCCCTCACCCCAACACCAGTCCCACTCCCATCCCTCACCCCAACACCAGTCCCACTCTCATCCCTTACCCCAACACCAGTCCCACTCTCATCGCTCACCCAACACCAGTCCCACTCCCATCCCTCACCCCAACACCAGTCGCATTCCAATCCCCCACCCCTACACCAGTCCCACTCCCATCCCTCACCCCAACACCAGTCCCACTCCCATCCCTCAGCCAACACCAGTCCCACTCTCATCCCTCACCCCAACACCAGTCCCACTCCCATCCCTCACCCCAACACCAGTCCCACTCCCATCCCTCACCCCAACACCAGTCCCACTCCCATCCCTCACCCCAACAGCAGTCCCACTCTCATCCCCCACCCCAACACCAGTCCCACTCCCATCCCTCACCCCAACACCAGTCCCACTCCCATCCCTCACCCCAACACCAGTCCCAGTCCCATCCCCCACCCCAACACCAGTCCCACTCCCATCCCTCACCCCAACACCAGTCCCACTCCCATCCCCCACCCCAACACCAGTCCCACTCTCATCCCTCACCCCAACACCAGTCCCACTCCCATCCCTCACCCCAAAACCAGTCCCACTCCCATCCCCCACCCCAACACCAGTCCCACTCTCATCCCTCACCCCAACACCAGTCCCACTCCCATCCCTCACCCCAACCTCCAGTCCCACTCTCATCCCTTACACCAACACCAGTCCCACTCTCATCCCTCACCCCAACACGAGTCCCACTCCCATCCCTCACCCCACCACCAGTCCCACTCCCATCCCTCACCCCAACACCAGTCCCACTCTCATCCCTCACACCAACACCAGTCCCACTCCCATCCCTCACCCCAACACCAGTCCCACTCCCATCCCTCACCCCAACACCAGTCCCAGTCCCATCCCCCACCCCAACACCAGTCCCACTCCCATCCTTCACCCGAACACCAGTCCCACTCCCATCCCTCACCCCAACACCAGTCCCACTCTCATCCCTCACCCCAACACCTGTCCCAGTCCCATCCGTCACCCCAACACCAGTCCCACTCTCATCGCTCACCCAACACCAGTCCCACTCTCATCCCTCACCCCAACACCAGTCCCACTCCCATCCCTCACCCCAACACCAGTCCCACTCCCATCGCCTATCCCCAACACCAGTCCCACTCCCATCCCTCACCCCAACACCAGTCCCACTCCCATCCCCTATTCCCAACACCAGTCCCACTCCCATCCCTCACCCCAACACCAGTCCCACTCCCATTCCCTATCCCCAACACCAGTCCCACTCCTATCCCTCACCCCAACACCAGTCCCACTCTCATCCCCCACCCCAACACCAGTCCCACTCGATCGCTCACCCCAACACCAGTCCCACTCCCATCCCCTATCCCCAACACCAGTCCCACTCCTATCCCTCACCCCAACACCAGTCCCACTCGATCGCTCACCCCAACACCAGTCCCACTCTCATCCCCCACCCCAAGACCAGTCCCACTCTCATCCCCCACCCCAACACCAGTCCCACTCCCATCCCCTGTCCCCAACACCAGTCCCACTCTCATCCCTCACCCCAACACCAGTCCCACTCCCATCCCTCACCCCAACACCAGTCCCACTCCCATCCCTCACCCCAACACCAGTCCCACTCCCATCCCTCACCCCAACACCAGTCCCACTCCCATCCCCCACCCCAACACCAGTCCCACTCTCATCCCTCACCCCAACACCAGTCCCACTCCCATCCCTCACCCCAACACCAGTCCCAGTCCCATCCCTCACCCCAACACCAGTCCCACTCCTATCCCCCACCCCAACACCATTCCCACTCCCATCCCTCACCCCAACAGCAGTCCCACTCCCATCCCCCACACCAACACCAGTCCCACTCCCATCCCCTATCCCCAACACCAGTCCCACTCCCATCCCTCACCCCAACACCTTTCCCACTCCCATTCTTCACGCCAACACCAGTCCCATTCCCAGCCCCTATCCCCAACACCAGTCCCACTCTGATCCCTCACCCCAACACCAGTCCCACTCCTATCCCCCACCCCAACACGAGTCCCACTCCCATCCCTCACCCCAACACCAGTCCCACTCTCATCCCCCACTCCAATACCAGTCCGACTCTCATTCCTCACCCCAACACTAGATCCAATCTCATCCCCCACCCCAACACCAGTCC
This sequence comes from Pristiophorus japonicus, assembly GCF_044704955.1. Lineage (NCBI taxonomy): Eukaryota > Metazoa > Chordata > Chondrichthyes > Pristiophoridae > Pristiophorus > Pristiophorus japonicus. Next base: position 276,026 of record NW_027252625.1, on the reverse strand, counting down.
CACTCCCATCCCATATCCCCAACAGCAGTCCCACTCCTATCCCTCACCCCAACACCATTCCCACTCCCATCCCTCACCCCAACACGTCCCACTCCCATCCCCCACCCCAAGACCAGTCCCACTCCCATCCCCCACCCCAACACCAGTCCCACTCCCATCCCTCACCCCAAGACCAGTCCCACTCACATCCCTCACCCCAACACCAGTCCAACTCCCATCCCTCACCCCAACACCAGTCCCACTCCCATCCCTCACCCCAACACCAGTCCCACTCCCATCCCTCACCCCAACACCAGTCCCACTCCCATCCCTCACCCCAACACCAGTCCCACTCCCATCCCCCACCCCAACACCACTCCCACTCTCATCCCTCACCCCAACACCAGTCCCACTCCCATCCCTCACCCCAACACCAGACCCAGTCCCATCCCTCACCCCAACACCAGTCCCACTCCTATCCCCCACCCCAACACCATTCCCACTCCCATCCCTCACCCCAACAGCAGTCCCACTCCCATCCCCCACACCAACACCAGTCCCACTCCCATCCCCTATCCCCAACACCAGTCCCACTCCCATCCCTCACCCCAACACCTTTCCCACTCCCATTCTTCACGCCAACACCAGTCCCATTCCCAGCCCCTATCCCCAACACCAGTCCCACTCTGATCCCTCACCCCAACACCAGTCCCACTCCTATCCCCCACCCCAACACGAGTCCCACTCCCATCCCTCACCCCAACACCAGTCCCACTCTCATCCCCCACTCCAATACCAGTCCCACTCTCATTCCTCACCCCAACACTAGATCCAATCTCATCCCCCACCCCAACACCAGTCCCACTCCCATCCCCTATCCCCAACAGCAGTCCCACTCCTATCCCTCACCCCAACACCATTCCCACTCCCATCCCTCACCCCAACACGTCCCACTCCCATCCCCCACCCCAAGACCAGTCCCACTCCCATCCCCCACCCCAACACCAGTCCCACTCCCATCCCTCACCCCAAGACCAGTCCCACTCACATCCCTCACCCCAACACCAGTCCAACTCCCATCCCTCACCCCAACACCAGTCCCACTCCCATCCCTCACCCCAACACCAGTCCCACTCTCATCCCTCACCCCAACACCAGTACCACTCCCATCCCTCACCCCAACAGCAGTCCCACTCCCATCCCTCACTCCAACACCAGTCCCACTCCCATCCCGCACCCCAACACCAGTCCCTCTCTCATCGCTCACCCAACACCAATCGCACTCCCATCCCTCAGCCAACACCAGTCCCATTCCAATCCCCCACCCCTACACCAGTCCCACTCCCATTCCTCACCTCAACACCAGTCCCACTCTCATCCCCCACTCCAATACCAGTCCCACTCTCATCCCTCACCCCAACACGAGATCCAATCTCATCCCCCACCCCAACACCAGTCCCACTCCCATCCCCTATCCCCAACACCAGTCCCACTCCCATCCCCCACACCAACACCAGTCCCACTCCCATCCCCTATCCCCAACACCAGTCCCACTCCCATCCCTCACCCCAACACCTTTCCCACTCCCATTCTTCACGCCAACACCAGTCCCATTCCCAGCCCCTATCCCCAACACCAGTCCCACTCTGATCACTCACCCCAACACCAGTCCCACTCCTATCCCCCACCCCAACACGAGTCCCACTCCCATCCCTCACCCCAACACCAGTCCCACTCTCATCCCCCACTCCAATACCAGTCCCACTCTCATTCCTCACCCCAACACTAGATCCAATCTCATCCCCCACCCCAACACCAGTCCCACTCCCATCCCCTATCCCCAACAGCAGTCCCACTCCTATCCCTCACCCCAACACCATTCCCACTCCCATCCCTCACCCCAACACGTCCCACTCCCATCCCCCACCCCAAGACCAGTCCCACTCCCATCCCCCACCCCAACACCAGTCCCACTCCCATCCCTCACCCCAAGACCAGTCCCACTCACATCCCTCACCCCAACACCAGTCCAACTCCCATCCCTCACCCCAACACCAGTCCCACTCCCATCCCTCACCCCAACACCAGTCCCAGTCCCATCCCTCACCCCAACACCAGTCCCACTCCCATCCCACACCCCAACACCATTCCCACTCCCCTCCCTCACCCCAACAGCCGTCCCACTCCCATCCCCCACACCAACACCAGTCCCACTCCCATCCCCTATCCCCAACACCAGTCCCACTCCCATCCCTCACCCCAACACCATTCCCACTCTCATTCTTCACGCCAACACCAGTCCCACTCCCAAACCCTATCCCCAACACCAGTCCCACTCTCATCCCCTATCCCCAACACCAGTCCCACTCCCATCCCTCACCCCAACACGAGTCCCACTCCCATCCCTCAACCCAACACCAGTTCCACTCCCATCCCTCACCCCAACACCAGTCCCACTCCCATTCCTCACCTCAACACCAGTCCCACTCTCATCCCCGACTCCAATACCAGTCCCACTCTCATCCCTCACCCCAACACCAGTCCCAGTCTCATCCCCCACCCCAACACCAGTCCCACTCCCATCCCCTATCCCCAACACCAGTCCCACTCCCATCCCTCACCCCAACACCATTCCCACTCCCATCCCTCACCGCAACACGTCCCACTCCCATCCCCCACCCCAACACCAGTCCCACTCCCATCCCCTATCCCCAACACCAGTCCCACTCCAATCCCTCACCCCAACACCAGTCCCACTCTCATCCCCCACCCCAACACCAGTGCCACTCTCATCCCTCACCCCAACACCAGTTCTACTCCCATCCCGCACCCCAACACCAGTCCCACTCCCATCCCTCACCCCAACACCAGTCCCACTCCCATCCCTCACCCCAACACCAGTCCCACTCTCATCCCTCACCCCACAACCAGTCCCACTCCCATCCCTCACCCCAACACCAGTCCCACTCCCATCCCCCACCCCAACACCAGTCCCACTCTCATCCCTCACCCCAACACCAATCCCACTCCCATCCCTCACCCCAACACCAGTCCCAGTCCCATCCCTCACCCCAACACCAGTCCGACTCCTATCCCTCACCCCAACAGCAGTCCCACTCCCATCCCCCACACCAACACCAGTCCCACTCCCATCCCCTATCCCCAACACCAGTCCCACTCCCATTCCTCACCCCAACACCTTTCCCACTCCCATTCTTCATGCCAACACCAGTCCCATTCCCAGCCCCTATCCCCAACACCAGTCCCACTCTGATCCCTCACCCCAACACCAGTCCCACTCCTATCCCCCACCCCAACACGAGTCCCACTCCCATCCCTCACCCCAACACCAGTTCCACTCCCATCCCTCACCCCAACACCAGTCCCACTCCCATTCCTCACCTCAACACCAGTCCCACTCTCATCCCCCACTCCAATACCAGTCCCACTCTCATCCCTCACCCCAACACTAGATCCAATCTCATCCCCCACCCCAACACCAGTCCCACTCCCATCCCTCACCCCAACACCAGTCCCACTCTCATCCCTCACCCCAACACCAGTACCACTCCCATCCCTCACCCCAACAGCAGTCCCACTCCCATCCCTCACCCCAACACCAGTCCCACTCCCATCCCTCACCCCAACACCAGTCCCACTCCCATCCCTCACCCCAACACCAGTCCCACTCTCATCCCTCACCCCAACACCAGTCCCACTCCCATCCCTCAGCCAACACCAGTCCCACTCTCATCCCTCACCCCAACACCAGTCCCACTCCCATCCCTCACCCCAACACCAGTCCCACTCCCATCCCTCACCCCAACACCAGTCCCACTCCCATCCCTCACCCCAACAGCAGTCCCACTCTCATCCCCCACCCCAACACCAGTCCCACTCCCATCCCTCACCCCAACACCAGTCCCACTCCCATCCCTCACCCCAACACCAGTCCCACTCCCATCCCCCACCCCAACACCAGTCCCACTCTCATCCCTCACCCCAACACCAGTCCCACTCCCATCCCTCACCCCAAAACCAGTCCCACTCCCATCCCCCACCCCAACACCAGTCCCACTCTCATCCCTCACCCCAACACCAGTCCCACTCCCATCCCTCACCCCAACCTCCAGTCCCACTCTCATCCCTTACACCAACACCAGTCCCACTCTCATCCCTCACCCCAACACGAGTCCCACTCCCATCCCTCACCCCAACACCAGTCCCACTCCCATCCCTCACCCCAACACCAGTCCCACTCTCATCCCTCACACCAACACCAGTCCCACTCCCATCCCTCACCCCAACACCAGTCCCACTCCCATCCCTCACCCCAACACCAGTCCCAGTCCCATCCCCCACCCCAACACCAGTCCCACTCCCATCCTTCACCCGAACACCAGTCCCACTCCCATCCCTCACCCCAACACCAGTCCCACTCTCATCCCTCACCCCAACACCTGTCCCAGTCCCATCCGTCACCCCAACACCAGTCCCACTCTCATCGCTCACCCAACACCAGTCCCACTCTCATCCCTCACCCCAACACCAGTCCCACTCCCATCCCTCACCCCAACACCAGTCCCACTCCCATCGCCTATCCCCAACACCAGTCCCACTCCCATCCCTCACCCCAACACCAGTCCCACTCCCATCCCCTATTCCCAACACCAGTCCCACTCCCATCCCTCACCCCAACACCAGTCCCACTCCCATTCCCTATCCCCAACACCAGTCCCACTCCTATCCCTCACCCCAACACCAGTCCCACTCTCATCCCCCACCCCAACACCAGTCCCACTCGATCGCTCACCCCAACACCAGTCCCACTCCCATCCCCTATCCCCAACACCAGTCCCACTCCTATCCCTCACCCCAACACCAGTCCCACTCGATCGCTCACCCCAACACCAGTCCCACTCTCATCCCCCACCCCAAGACCAGTCCCACTCTCATCCCCCACCCCAACACCAGTCCCACTCCCATCCCCTGTCCCCAACACCAGTCCCACTCTCATCCCTCACCCCAACACCAGTCCCACTCCCATCCCTCACCCCAACACCAGTCCCACTCCCATCCCTCACCCCAACACCAGTCCCACTCCCATCCCTCACCCCAACACCAGTCCCACTCCCATCCCCCACCCCAACACCAGTCCCACTCTCATCCCTCACCCCAACACCAGTCCCACTCCCATCCCTCACCCCAACACCAGTCCCAGTCCCATCCCTCACCCCAACACCAGTCCCACTCCTATCCCCCACCCCAACACCATTCCCACTCCCATCCCTCACCCCAACAGCAGTCCCACTCCCATCCCCCACACCAACACCAGTCCCACTCCCATCCCCTATCCCCAACACCAGTCCCACTCCCATCCCTCACCCCAACACCTTTCCCACTCCCATTCTTCACGCCAACACCAGTCCCATTCCCAGCCCCTATCCCCAACACCAGTCCCACTCTGATCCCTCACCCCAACACCAGTCCCACTCCTATCCCCCACCCCAACACGAGTCCCACTCCCATCCCTCACCCCAACACCAGTCCCACTCTCATCCCCCACTCCAATACCAGTCCCACTCTCATTCCTCACCCCAACACTAGATCCAATCTCATCCCCCACCCCAACACCAGTCCCACTCCCATCCCATATCCCCAACAGCAGTCCCACTCCTATCCCTCACCCCAACACCATTCCCACTCCCATCCCTCACCCCAACACGTCCCACTCCCATCCCCCACCCCAAGACCAGTCCCACTCCCATCCCCCACCCCAACACCAGTCCCACTCCCATCCCTCACCCCAAGACCAGTCCCACTCACATCCCTCACCCCAACACCAGTCCAACTCCCATCCCTCACCCCAACACCAGTCCCACTCCCATCCCTCACCCCAACACCAGTCCCACTCTCATCCCTCACCCCAACACCAGTACCACTCCCATCCCTCACCCCAACAGCAGTCCCACTCCCATCCCTCACTCCAACACCAGTCCCACTCCCATCCCTCACCCCAACACCAGTCCCACTCCCATCCCCTGTCCCCAACACCAGTCCCACTCTCATCCCTCACCCCAACACCAGTCCCACTCCCATCCCTCACCCCAACACCAGTCCCACTCCCATCCCTCACCCCAACACCAGTCCCACTCCCATCCCTCACCCCAACACCAGTCCCACTCCCATCCCCCACCCCAACACCACTCCCACTCTCATCCCTCACCCCAACACCAGTCCCACTCCCATCCCTCACCCCAACACCAGTCCCAGTCCCATCCCTCACCCCAACACCAGTCCCACTCCTATCCCCCACCCCAACACCATTCCCACTCCCATCCCTCACCCCAACAGCAGTCCCACTCCCATCCCCCACACCAACACCAGTCCCACTCCCATCCCTCACCCCAACACCTTTCCCACTCCCATTCTTCACGCCAACACCAGTCCCATTCCCAGCCCCTATCCCCAACACCAGTCCCACTCTGATCCCTCACCCCAACACCAGTCCCACTCCTATCCCCCACCCCAACACGAGTCCCACTCCCATCCCTCACCCCAACACCAGTCCCACTCTCATCCCCCACTCCAATACCAGTCCCACTCTCATTCCTCACCCCAACACTAGATCCAATCTCATCCCCCACCCCAACACCAGTCCCACTCCCATCCCCTATCCCCAACAGCAGTCCCACTCCTATCCCTCACCCCAACACCATTCCCACTCCCATCCCTCACCCCAACACGTCCCACTCCCATCCCCCACCCCAAGACCAGTCCCACTCCCATCCCCCACCCCAACACCAGTCCCACTCCCATCCCTCACCCCAAGACCAGTCCCACTCACATCCCTCACCCCAACACCAGTCCAACTCCCATCCCTCACCCCAACACCAGTCCCACTCCCATCCCTCACCCCAACACCAGTCCCACTCTCATCCCTCACCCCAACACCAGTACCACTCGCATCCCTCACCCCAACAGCAGTCCCACTCCCATCCCTCACTCCAACACCAGTCCCACTCCCATCCCGCACCCCAACACCAGTCCCTCTCTCATCGCTCACCCAACACCAATCGCACTCCCATCCCTCAGCCAACACCAGTCCCATTCCAATCCCCCACCCCTACACCAGTCCCACTCCCATTCCTCACCTCAACACCAGTCCCACTCTCATCCCCCACTCCAATACCAGTCCCACTCTCATCCCTCACCCCAACACGAGATCCAATCTCATCCCCCACCCCAACACCAGTCCCACTCCCATCCCCTATCCCCAACACCAGTCCCACTCCCATCCCCCACACCAACACCAGTCCCACTCCCATCCCCTATCCCCAACACCAGTCCCACTCCCATCCCTCACCCCAACACCTTTCCCACTCCCATTCTTCACGCCAACACCAGTCCCATTCCCAGCCCCTATCCCCAACACCAGTCCCACTCTGATCCCTCACCCCAACACCAGTCCCACTCCTATCCCCCACCCCAACACGAGTCCCACTCCCATCCCTCACCCCAACACCAGTCCCACTCTCATCCCCCACTCCAATACCAGTCCCACTCTCATTCCTCACCCCAACACTAGATCCAATCTCATCCCCCACCCCAACACCAGTCCCACTCCCATCCCCTATCCCCAACAGCAGTCCCACTCCTATCCCTCACCCCAACACCATTCCCACTCCCATCCCTCACCCCAACACGTCCCACTCCCATCCCCCACCCCAAGACCAGTCCCACTCCCATCCCCCACCCCAACACCAGTCCCACTCCCATCCCTCACCCCAAGACCAGTCCCACTCACATCCCTCACCCCAACACCAGTCCAACTCCCATCCCTCACCCCAACACCAGTCCCACTCCCATCCCTCACCCCAACACCAGTCCCACTCTCATCCCTCACCCCAACACCAGTACCACTCCCATCCCTCACTCCAACACCAGTCCCACTCCCATCCCTCACCCCAACACCAGTCCCACTCCCAATTCCCTCACCCCAACACTAGTCCCACTCCCATCCCCCACCCCAACACCAGTCCCACTCCCATCCCTCACCCCAACACCAGTCCCACTCTCATCCCTTACCCCAACACCAGTCCCACTCTCATCCCTCACCCCAACACCAGTCCCACTCCCATCCCTCACCCCAACACCAGTCCCACTCCCATCCCGCACCCCAACACCAGTCCCACTCTCATCGCTCACCCAACACCAATCGCACTCCCATCCCTCACCCCAACACCAGTCCCATTCCAATCCCCCACCCCTACACCAGTCCCACTCCCATCCCTCACCCCAACACCAATCCCACTCCCATCCCTCAGCCAACACCAGTCCCACTCTCATCCCTCACCCCAACACCAGTCCCACTCCCATTCCTCACCTCAACACCAGTCCCACTCTCATCCCCCACTCCAATACCAGTCCCACTCTCATCCCTCACCCCAACACTAGATCCAATCTCATCCCCCACCCCAACACCAGTCCCACTCCCATCCCCTATCCCCAACACCAGTCCCACTCCTATCCCTCACCCCAACACCATTCCCACTCCCATCCCTCACTCCAACACGTCCCACTCCCATCCCCCACCCCAAGACCAGTCCCACTCCCATCCCCCACCCCAACACCAGTCCCACTCCCATCCCTCACCCCAAGACCAGTCCCACTCACATCCCTCACCCCAACACCAGTCCCACTCTCATCCCCCACTCCAATACCAGTCCCACTCTCATTCCTCACCCCAACACTAGATCCAATCTCATCCCCCACCCCAACACCAGTCCCACTCCCATCCCCTATCCCCAACAGCAGTCCCACTCCTATCCCTCACCCCAACACCATTCCCACTCCCATCCCTCACCCCAACACGTCCCACTCCCATCCCCCACCCCAAGACCAGTCCCACTCCCATCCCCCACCCCAACACCAGTCCCACTCCCATCCCTCACCCCAAGACCAGTCCCACTCACATCCCTCACCCCAACACCAGTCCAACTCCCATCCCTCACCCCAACACCAGTCCCACTCCCATCCCTCACCCCAACACCAGTCCCACTCCCAATTCCCTCACCCCAACACTAGTCCCACTCCCATCCCCCACCCCAACACCAGTCCCACTCCCATCCCTCACCCCAACACCAGTCCCACTCCCATCCCTCACCCCAACACCAGTCCTACTCCCATCCCCCATCCCCAACACCAGTCCCACTCCCATCCCTCACCCCAACACCAGTCCCACTCCCATCCCCCACCCCAACACCAGTCCCACTCTCATCGCTCACCCAACACCAATCGCACTCCCATCCCTCACCCCAACACCAGTCCCATTCCAATCCCCCACCCCTACACCAGTCCCACTCCCATCCCTCACCCCAACACCAATCCCACTCCCATCCCTCAGCCAACACCAGTCCCACTCTCATCCCCCACTCCAATACCAGTCCCACTCTCATCCCTCACCCCAACACTAGATCCAATCTCATCCCCCACCCCAACACCAGTCCCACTCCCATCCCCTATCCCCAACACCAGTCCTACTCCTATCCCTCACCCCAACACCATTCCCACTCCCATCCCTCACTCCAACACGTCCCACTCCCATCCCCCACCCCAACACCAGTCCCACTCCCATCCCTCACCCCAAGACCAGTCCCACTCACATCCCTCACCCCAACACCAGTCCAACTCCCATCCCTCACCCCAACACCAGTCCCACTCCCATCCCTCACCCCAACACCAGTCCCACTCTCATCCCTCACCCCAACACCAGTACCACTCCCATCCCTCACCCCAACAGAAGTCCCACTCCCATCCCTCACCCCAACACCAGTCCCACTCCCATCCCTCACCCCAACACCAGTCCCAGCCCATCCCTCACCCCAACACTAGTCCCACTCCCATCCCCCACCCCAACACCAGTCCCACTCCCATCCCTCACCCCAACACCAGTCCCACTCTCATCCCTTACCCCAACACCAGTCCCACTCTCATCCCTCACCCCAACACCAGTCCCACTCCCATCCCTCACCCCAACACCAGTCCCACTCCCATCCCTCACCCCAACACCAGTCCCACTCTCATCGCTCACCCAACACCAGTCCCACTCCCATCCCTCACCCCAACACCAGTCCCATTCCAATCCCCCACCCCTACACCAGTCCCACTCCCATCCCTCACCCCAACACCAGTCCCACTCCCATCCCTCAGCCAACACCAGTCCCACTCTCATCCCTCACCCCAACACCAGTCCCACTCCAATCCCCTATCCCCAACACCAGTCCCACTCTCATCCCTCACCCCAACACCAGTCCCACTCCCATCCCCCACCCCAACACCAGTCCCACTCCCATCCTCCATCCCAACACCAGTCCCACTCCCATCCCTCACCCCAACAGCAGTCCCACTCTCATCCCCCACCCCAACACCAGTCCCACTCCCATCCCTCACCCCAACACCAGTCCCACTCCCATCCCTCACCCCAACACCAGTCCCAGTCCCATTCCCCACCCCAACACCAGTCCCACTCCCATCCTTCACCCGAACACCAGTCCCACTCCCATCCCTCACCCCAACACCAGTCCCACTCTCATCCCTCACCCCAACACCTGTCCCAGTCCCATCCGTCACCCCAACACCAGTCCCACTCCCATCCCTCACCCCAACACCAGTCCCACTCTCATCCCTCACCCCAACACCAGTCCCACTCCCATCCCTCACCCCAACACCCGTCCCACTCCCATCGCCTATCCCCAACACCAGTCCCACTCCCATCCCTCACCCCAACACCAGTCCCACTCCCATCCCCTGTTCCCAACACCAGTCCCACTCCCATCCCTCACCCCAACACCAGTCCCACTCCCATTCCCTATCCCCAACACCAGTCCCACTCTGATCCCTCACCCCAACACCAGTCCCACTCCTATCCCCCACCCCAACACGAGTCCCACTCCCATCCCTCACCCCAACACCAGTCCCACTCTCATCCCCCACTCCAATACCAGTCCCACTCTCATTCCTCACCCCAACACTAGATCCAATCTCATCCCCCACCCCAACACCAGTCCCACTCCCATCCCCTATCCCCAACAGCAGTCCCACTCCTATCCCTCACCCCAACACCATTCCCACTCCCATCCCTCACCCCAACACGTCCCACTCCCATCCCCCACCCCAAGACCAGTCCCACTCCCATCCCCCACCCCAACACCAGTCCCACTCCCATCCCTCACCCCAAGACCAGTCCCACTCACATCCCTCACCCCAACACCAGTCCAACTCCCATCCCTCACCCCAACACCAGTCCCACTCCCATCCCTCACCCCAACACCAGTCCCACTCTCATCCCTCACCCCAACACCAGTACCACTCCCATCCCTCACCCCAACAGCAGTCCCACTCCCATCCCTCACTCCAACACCAGTCCCACTCCCATCCCGCACCCCAACACCAGTCCCTCTCTCATCGCTCACCCAACACCAATCGCACTCCCATCCCTCAGCCAACACCAGTCCCATTCCAATCCCCCACCCCTACACCAGTCCCACTCCCATTCCTCACCTCAACACCAGTCCCACTCTCATCCCCCACTCCAATACCAGTCCCACTCTCATCCCTCACCCCAACACGAGATCCAATCTCATCCCCCACCCCAACACCAGTCCCACTCCCATCCCCTATCCCCAACACCAGTCCCACTCCCATCCCCCACACCAACACCAGTCCCACTCCCATCCCCTATCCCCAACACCAGTCCCACTCCCATCCCTCACCCCAACACCTTTCCCACTCCCATTCTTCACGCCAACACCAGTCCCATTCCCAGCCCCTATCCCCAACACCAGTCCCACTCTGATCCCTCACCCCAACACCAGTCCCACTCCTATCCCCCACCCCAACACGAGTCCCACTCCCATCCCTCACCCCAACACCAGTCCCACTCTCATCCCCCACTCCAATACCAGTCCCACTCTCATTCCTCACCCCAACACTAGATCCAATCTCATCCCCCACCCCAACACCAGTCCCACTCCCATCCCCTATCCCCAACAGCAGTCCCACTCCTATCCCTCACCCCAACACCATTCCCACTCCCATCCCTCACCCCAACACGTCCCACTCCCATCCCCCACCCCAAGACCAGTCCCACTCCCATCCCCCACCCCAACACCAGTCCCACTCCCATCCCTCACCCCAAGACCAGTCCCACTCACATCCCTCACCCCAACACCAGTCCAACTCCCATCCCTCACCCCAACACCAGTCCCACTCCCATCCCTCACCCCAACACCAGTCCCACTCCCATCCCTCACCCCAACACCAGTCCCACTCTCATCCCTTACCCCAACACCAGTCCCACTCTCATCCCTCACCCCAACACCAGTCCCACTCCCATCCCTCACCCCAACACCAGTCCCACTCCCATCCCGCACCCCAACACCAGTCCCACTCTCATCGCTCACCCAACACCAATCGCACTCCCATCCCTCACCCCAACACCAGTCCCATTCCAATCCCCCACCCCTACACCAGTCCCACTCCCATCCCTCACCCCAACACCAATCCCACTCCCATCCCTCAGCCAACACCAGTCCCACTCCCATCCCTCACCCCAAGACCAGTCCCACTCACATCCCTCACCCCAACACCAGTCCAACTCCCATCCCTCACCCCAACACTAGATCCAATCTCATCCCCCACCCCAACACCAGTCCCACTCCCATCCCCTATCCCCAACACCAGTCCCACTCCTATCCCTCACCCCAACACCATTCCCACTCCCATCCCTCACTCCAACACGTCCCACTCCCATCCCCCACCCCAAGACCAGTCCCACTCCCATCCCCCACCCCAACACCAGTCCCACTCCCATCCCTCACCCCAAGACCAGTCCCACTCACATCCCTCACCCCAACACCAGTCCCACTCTCATCCCCCACTCCAATACCAGTCCCACTCTCATTCCTCACCCCAACACTAGATCCAATCTCATCCCCCACCCCAACACCAGTCCCACTCCCATCCCCTATCCCCAACAGCAGTCCCACTCCTATCCCTCACCCCAACACCATTCCCACTCCCATCCCTCACCCCAACACGTCCCACTCCCATCCCCCACCCCAAGACCAGTCCCACTCCCATCCCCCACCCCAACACCAGTCCCACTCCCATCCCTCACCCCAAGACCAGTCCCACTCACATCCCTCACCCCAACACCAGTCCAACTCCCATCCCTCACCCCAACACCAGTCCCACTCCCATCCCTCACCCCAACACCAGTCCCACTCTCATCCCTCACCCCAACACCAGTACCACTCCCATCCCTCACCCCAACAGCAGTCCCACTCCCATCCCTCACTCCAACACCAGTCCCACTCCCATCCCTCACCCCAACACCAGTCCCACTCCCAATTCCCTCACCCCAACACTAGTCCCACTCCCATCCCCCACCCCAACACCAGTCCCACTCCCATCCCTCACCCCAACACCAGTCCCACTCCCATCCCTCACCCCAACACCAGTCCTACTCCCATCCCCCATCCCCAACACCAGTCCCACTCCCATCCCTCACCCCAACACCAGTCCCACTCCCATCCCCCACCCCAACACCAGTCCCACTCTCATCGCTCACCCAACACCAATCGCACTCCCATCCCTCACCCCAACACCAGTCCCATTCCAATCCCCCACCCCTACACCAGTCCCACTCCCATCCCTCACCCCAACACCAATCCCACTCCCATCCCTCAGCCAACACCAGTCCCACTCTCATCCCTCACCCCAACACCAGTCCCACTCCCATTCCTCACCTCAACACCAGTCCCACTCTCATCCCCCACTCCAATACCAGTCCCACTCTCATCCCTCACCCCAACACTAGATCCAATCTCATCCCCCACCCCAACACCAGTCCCACTCCCATCCCCTATCCCCAACACCAGTCCCACTCCTATCCCTCACCCCAACACCATTCCCACTCCCATCCCTCACTCCAACACGTCCCACTCCCATCCCCCACCCCAACACCAGTCCCACTCCCATCCCTCACCCCAAGACCAGTCCCACTCACATCCCTCACCCCAACACCAGTCCAACTCCCATCCCTCACCCCAACACCAGTCCCACTCCCATCCCTCACCCCAACACCAGTCCCACTCTCATCCCTCACCCCAACACCAGTACCACTCCCATCCCTCACCCCAACAGAAGTCCCACTCCCATCCCTCACCCCAACACCAGTCCCACTCCCATCCCTCACCCCAACACCAGTCCCACTCCCATCCCTCACTCCAACACCAGTCCCACTCCCATCCCTCACCCCAACACCAGTCCCACTCCCAATTCCCTCACCCCAACACTAGTCCCACTCCCATCCCGCACCCCAACACCAGTCCCACTCCCATCCCTCACCCCAACACCAGTCCCACTCTCATCCCTTACCCCAACACCAGTCCCACTCTCATCCCTCACCCCAACACCAGTCCCACTCCCATCCCTCACCCCAACACCAGTCCCACTCCCATCCCGCACCCCAACACCAGTCCCACTCTCATCGCTCACCCAACACCAATTGCACTCCCATCCCTCACCCCAACACCAGTCCCATTCCAATCCCCCACCCCGACACCAGTCCCACTCCCATCCCTCACCCCAACACCAATCCCACTCCCATCCCTCAGCCAACACCAGTCCCACTCTCATCCCTCACCCCAACACCAGTCCCACTCCCATTCCTCACCTCAACACCAGTCCCACTCTCATCCCCCACTCCAATACCAGTCCCACTCTCATCCCTCACCCCAACACTAGATCCAATCTCATCCCCCACCCCAACACCAGTCCCACTCCCATCCCCTATCCCCAACACCAGTCCCACTCCTATCCCTCACCCCAACACCATTCCCACTCCCATCCCTCACTCCAACACGTCCCACTCCCATCCCCCACCCCAACACCAGTCCCACTCCCATCCCTCACCCCAAGACCAGTCCCACTCACATCCCTCACCCCAACACCAGTCCAACTCCCATCCCTCACCCCAACACCAGTCCCACTCCCATCCCTCACCCCAACACCAGTCCCACTCTCATCCCTCACCCCAACACCAGTACCACTCCCATCCCTCACCCCAACAGCAGTCCCACTCCCATCCCTCACCCCAACACCAGTCCCACTCCCATCCCTCACCCCAACACCAGTCCCACTCCCATCCCTCACCCCAACACTAGTCCCACTCCCATCCCCCACCCCAACACCAGTCCCACTCCCATCCCTCACCCCAACACCAGTCCCACTCTCATCCCTTACCCCAACACCAGTCCCACTCTCATCCCTCACCCCAACACCAGTCCCACTCCCATCCCTCACCCCAACACCAGTCCCACTCCCATCCCTCACCCCAACACCAGTCCCACTCTCATCGCTCACCCAACACCAGTCCCACTCCCATCCCTCACCCCAACACCAGTCCCATTCCAATCCCCCACCCCTACACCAGTCCCACTCCCATCCCTCACCCCAACACCAGTCCAACTCCCATCCCTCAGCCAACACCAGTTACACTCTCATCCCTCACCCCAACACCAGTCCCACTCCCATCCCTCACCCCAACACCAGTCCCACTCCCATCCCTCACCCCAACACCAGTCCCACTCCAATCCCCTATCCCCAACACCAGTCCCACTCTCATCCCTCACCCCAACACCAGTCCCACTCCCATCCCCCACCCCAACACCAGTCCCACTCCCATCCTCCATCCCAACACCAGTCCCACTCCCATCCCTCCCCCCAACAGCAGTCCCACTCTCATCCCCCACCCCAACACCAGTCCCACTCCCATCCCTCATCCCAACACCAGTCCCACTCCCATCCCTCACCCCAACACCAGTCCCAGTCCCATCCCCCACCCCAACACCAGTCCCACTCCCATCCCTCACCCCAACACCAGTCCCACTCCCATCCCCCACCCCAACACCAGTCCCACTTTCATCCCTCACCCCAACACCAGTCCCACTCCCATCCCTCACCCCAACACCAGTCCCACTCTCATCCCTCACCCCAACACCAGTCCCACTCTCATCCCTCACCCCAACACGAGTCCCACTCCCATCCCTCACCCCAACACCAGTCCCACTCCCATCCCTCACCCCAACACCAGTCCCACTCTCATCCCTCACACCAACACCAGTCCCACTCCCATCCCTCACCCCAACACCAGTCCCACTCCCATCCCTCACCCCAACACCAGTCCCAGTCCCATCCCCCACACCAACACCAGTCCCACTCCCATCCTTCACCCTAACACCAGTCCCACTCCCATCCCTCACCCCAACACCAGTCCCACTCTCATCCCTCACCCCAACACCTGTCCCATTCCCATCCGTCACCCCAACACCAGTCCCACTCCCATCCCTCACCCCAACACCAGTCCCACTCTCATCCCTCACCCCAACACCAATCGCACTCCCATCCCTCACCCCAACACCAGTCCCACTCCCATCCCCTATCCCCAACACCAGTCCCACTCCCATCCCTCACCCCAACACCAGTCCCACTCCCATCCCCTATTCCCAACACCAGTCCCATTCCCATCCCTCACCCCAACACCAGTCCCACTCCCATCCCCTATCCCCAACACCAGTCCCACTCCTATCCCTCACCCCAACACCAGTCCCACTCCCATCCCCCACCCCAACACCAGTCCCACTCTCATCCCTCACCCCAACACCAGTCACACTCTCATCCCCTATCCCCAACACCAGTCCCACTCTCATCCCTCACCCCAACACCAGTTCTACTCCCATCCCGCACCCCAACACCAGTCCCACTCCCATCCCTCACCCCAACACCAGTCCCACTCCCATCCCTCACCCCACCACCAGTCCCACTCCCATCCCTCACCCCAACACCAGTCCCACTCCCATCCCTCACCCCAACACCAGTCCCAGTCCCATCCCTCACCCCAACACCAGTCCCACTCCCATCCCTCACCCCAACAGCAGTCCCACTCCCATCCCCCACACCAACACCAGTCCCAGTCCCATCCCTCACCCCAACACCAGTCCCACTCCTATCCCCCACCCCAACACCATTCCCACTCCCATCCCTCACCCCAACAGCAGTCCCACTCCCATCCCCCACACCAACACCAGTCCCACTCCCATCCCCTATCCCCAACACCAGTCCCACTCCCATCCCTCACCCCAACACCTTTCCCACTCCCATCCCCTATCCCCAACACCAGTCCCACTCCTATCCCTCACCCCAACACCAGTCCCACTCCCATCCCCCACCCCAACACCAGTCCCACTCTCATCCCTCACCCCAACACCAGTCACACTCTCATCCCCTATCCCCAACACCAGTCCCACTCTCATCCCTCACCCCAACACCAGTTCTACTCCCATCCCGCACCCCAACACCAGTCCCACTCCCATCCCTCACCCCAACACCAGTCCCACTCCCATCCGCCACCCCAACACCAGTCCCACTCTCATCCCTCACCCCAACACCAATCCCACTCCCATCCCTCACCCCAACACCAGTCCCACTCCCATCCCCCACACCAACACCAGTCCCACTCCCATCCCCTATCCCCAACACCAGTCCCACTCCCATCCCTCACCCCAACACCTTTCCCACTCCCATTCTTCACGCCAACACCAGTCCCATTCCCAGCCCCTATCCCCAACACCAGTCCCACTCTGATCCCTCACCCCAACACCAGTCCCACTCCTATCCCCCACCCCAACACGAGTCCCACACCCATCCCTCACCCCAACACCAGTTCCACTCCCATCCCTCTCCCCAACACCAGTCCCACTCCCATTCCTCACCTCAACACCAGTCCCACTCTCATCCCCCACTCCAATACCAGTCCCACTCTCATCCCTCACCCCAACACTAGATCCAATCTCATCCCCCACCCCAACACCAGTCCCACTCCCATCCCCTATCCCCAACACCAGTCCCACTCCTATCCCTCACCCCAACACCATTCCCACTCCCATCCCTCACCCCAACACGTCCCACTCCCATCCCCCACCCCAAGACCAGTCCCACTCCCATCCCCCACCCCAACACCAGTCCCACTCCCATCCCTCACCCCAAGACCAGTCCCACTCACATCCCTCACCCCAACACCAGTCCAACTCCCATCCCTCACCCCAACACCAGTCCCACTCCCATCCCTCACCCCAACACCAGTCCCACTCTCATCCCTCACCCCAACACCAGTACCACTCCCATCCCTCACCCCAACAGCTGTCCCACTCCCATCCCTCACCCCAACACCAGTCCCACTCCCATCCCCCACCCCAAGACCAGTCCCACTCCCATCCCCCACCCCAACACCAGTCCCACTCCCATCCCTCACCCCAAGACCAGTCCCTCTCACATCCCTCACCCCAACACCAGTCCAACTCCCATCCCTCACCCCAACACCAGTCCCACTCCCATCCCTCACCCCAACACCAGTCCCACTCTCATCCCTCACCCCAACACCAGTACCACTCCCATCCCTCACCCCAACAGCAGTCCCACTCCCATCCCTCACCCCAACACCAGTCCCACTCCCATCCCTCACCCCAACACCAGTCCCACTCCCATCCCTCACCCCAACACCAGTCCAACTCCCATCCCTCACCCCAACACCAGTCCCACTCCCATCCCTCACCCCAACACCAGTCCCACTCTCATCCCTCACCCCAACACCAGTACCACTCCCATCCCTCACCCCAACAGCAGTCCCACTCCCATCCCTCACCCCAACACCAGTCCCACTCTCATCCCTCACCCCAACACCAGTCGCACTCCCATCCCTCACCCAACACCAGTCCCACTCCCATCCCCTATTCCCAACACCAGTCCCACTCCCATCCCTCACCCCAACACCAGTCCCACTCCCATCCCCTATCCCCAACACCAGTCCCACTCTCATCCCCCACACCATCACCAGTCCCACTCCCATCCCCTATCCCCAACACCAGTCCCACTCCCATCCCTCACCCCAACACCTTTCCCATTCCCATCCCCTATCCCCAACACCAGTCCCACTCCTATCCCTCACCCCAACACCAGTCCCACTCCCATCCCCCACCCCAACACCAGTCCCACTCTCATCCCTCACCCCAACACCAGTCACACTCTCATCCCCTATCCCCAACACCAGTCCCACTCTCATCCCTCACCCCAACACCAGTTCTACTCCCATCCCGCACCCCAACACCAGTCCCACTCCCATCCCTCACCCCAACACCAGTCCCACTCCCATCCGCCACCCCAACACCAGTCCCACTCTCATCCCTCACCCCAACACCAATCCCACTCCCATCCCTCACCCCAACACCAGTCCAACTCCCATCCCCCACACCAACACCAGTCCCACTCCCATCCCCTATCCCTAACACCAGTCCCACTCCCATCCCTCACCCCAACACCTTTCCCACTCCCATTCTTCACGCCAACACCAGTCCCATTCCCAGCCCCTATCCCCAACACCAGTCCCACTCTGATCCCTCACCCCAACACCAGTCCCACTCCTATCCCCCACCCCAACACGAGTCCCACTCCCATCCCTCACCCCAACACCAGTTCCACTCCCATCCCTCACCCCAACACCAGTCCCACTCCCATTCCTCACCTCAACACCAGTCCCACTCTCATCCCCCACTCCAATACCAGTCCCACTCTCATCCCTCACCCCAACACTAGATCCAATCTCATCCCCCACCCCAACACCAGTCCCACTCCCATCCCCTATCCCCAACACCAGTCCCACTCCTATCCCTCACCCCAACACCATTCCCACTCCCATCCCTCACCCCAACACGTCCCACTCCCATCCCCCACCCCAAGACCAGTCCCACTCCCATCCCCCACCCCAACACCAGTCCCACTCCCATCCCTCACCCCAACACCAGTCCCACTCTCATCCCTCACCCCAACACCAGTCCCACTCCCATCCCTCACCCCAACACCAGTGCCACACACATCCCGCACCCCAACACCAGTCCCACTCCCATCCCTCACCCCAACACCAGTCCCACTCCCATCCCCTATCCCCAACCCCAGTCCCACTCCCATCCCTCACCCCAACACCAGTCCCACTCCCATCCCCCACCCCAACACCAGTCCCAGTCCCATCCCCCACCCCAACACCAGTCCCACTCCCATCCCTCACCCCAACACCAGTCCCACTCCCATCCCTCACCCCAACACCAGTCCCAGTCCCATCCCGCACCCCAACACCAGTCCCACTCCCATCCCTCACCCCAACACCAGTCCCACTCCCATCCCTCACCCCAACACCAGTCCCACTCTCATCCCTCATCCCAACACCAGTCCCACTCCCATCCCTCACCCCAACACCAGTCCCACTCCCATCCCTCACCCCAACACCAGTCGCACTCCCATCCCTCAACCCAACACCAGTCCCACTCTCATCCCTCACCCCAACACCAGTCCCACTCCCATCCCTCACCCCAACACCAGTTCCACTCCCATCCCCCACCCCAATACCAGTCCCACTCTCATCCCTCACCCCAACACCAGTCCCACTCTCATCCCTCACCCCAACACCAGTCCCACTCCCATCCCCCACCCCAACACCAGTCCCAGTCCCATCCCCCACCCCAACACCAGTCCCACTCTCATCCCTCAACCCAACACCTGTCCTTCTCCCATCCCTCACCCCAACACCAGTCCCACTCCCATCCCTCACCCCAACACCAGTCCCACTCCCATCCCCTATCCCCAACACCAGTCCCACTCCCATCCCTCACCCCAACACCAGTCCCACTCCCATCCCCCACCCCAACACCAGTCCCAGTCCCATCACCCACCCCAACACCAGTCCCACTCCCATCCCTCACCCAAACACCAGTCCCACTCCCATCCCTCACCCCAACACCAGTCCCATCCCCCACCCCAACACCAGTCCCACTCCCATCCCTCACCCCAACACCAGTCCCACTCCCATCCCTCACCCCAACACCAGTCCCACTCCCATCCCTCACCCCAACACCAGTCCCACTCCCATCCCTCACGCCAACACCAGTCCCACTCCCATCCCTCACCCCAACACCCGTCGCACTCCCATCCCTCAACCCAACACCAGTCCCACTCTCATCCCTCAACCCAACACCAGTCCCACTCTCATCCCTCACCCCAACACCAGACCCACTCCCATCCCTCACCCCAACACCAGACCCACTCCCATCCCTCACCCCAACACCAGACCCACTCCCATCCCCCACCCCAACACCAGTCCCACTCTCATCCCTCACCCCAACACCAGTCCCACTCCCATCCCTCACCCCAACACCAGTCCCACTCTCATCCCTCACCCCAACACCAGTCCCACTCTCATCCCTCAACCCAACACCTGTCCTACTCCCATCCCTCACCCCAACACCAGTCCCACTCCCATCCCTCACCCCAACACCAGTCCCACTCTCATCCCTCACCCCAACACCAGTCTCACTCTCATCCCTCACCCCAACACCAGTCCCACACACATCCCGCGCCCCAACACCAGTCCCACTCCCATCCCTCAACCCAACACCAGTCCCACTCCCATCCCCTATCCCCAACACCAGTCCCACTCCCATCCGCCACCCCAACACCAGTCCCACTCCCATCCGCCACCCCAACACCAGTCCCAGTCCCATCCCCCACCCCAACACCAGTCCCACTCCCATCCCACACCCCAACACCAGTCGCACTCCAATCCCTCACCCCAACACCAGTCCCACTCTCATCCCTCACCTCAACACCAGTCCCACTCCCATCCCTCACCCCAACACCAGTCCCACTCGCATCCCCCACCCCAACACCAGTCCCACTCCCATCCCTCACCCCAACACCAGTCCCACTCCCATCCCTCACCCCAACACCAGTCCCACTCCCATCCACCACCCCAACACCAGTCCCACTCTCATCCCTCACCCCAACACCAGTCCCACTCCCATCCCTCACCCCAACACCAGTCTCACTCCCATCCCTCACGCCAACACCAGTCGCACTCCCATCCCTCAACCCAACACCAGTCCCACTCTCATCCCTCACCCCAACACCAGTCCCACTCCCATCCCTCACCCCAACACCAGTCCCACTCCCATCCCCCACCCCAACACCAGTCCCACTCTCATCCCTCACCCCAACACCAGTCCCACTCCCATCCCTCACCCCAACACCAGTCCCACTCTCATCCCTCACCCCAACACCAGTCCCACTCTCATCCCTCAACCCAACACCTGTCCTACTCCCATCCCTCACCTCAACACCAGTCCCACTCCCATCCCTCACCCCAACACCAGTCCCACTCTCTTCCCTCACCCCAACACCAGTCCCACTCTCATCCCTCACCCCAATACCAGTCCCACTCTCATCCCTCACCCCAACACCAGTCCCACTCCCATCCCTCACCCCAACACCAGTCCCACTCCCATCCCCTATCCCCAACACCAGTCCCACTCCCATCCCTCACCCCAACACCAGTCCCACTCCCATCCCCCACCCCAACACCAGTCCCAGTCCCATCACCCACCCCAACACCAGTCCCACTCCCATCCCTCACCCAAACACCAGTCCCACTCCCATCCCTCACCCCAACACCAGTCCCATCCCCCACCCCAACACCAGTCCCACTCCCATCCCTCACCCCAACACCAGTCCCACTCCCATCCCTCACCCCAACACCAGTCCCACTCCCATCCCTCACCCCAACACCAGTCCCACTCCCATCCCTCACGCCAACACCAGTCCCACTCCCATCCCTCACCCCAACACCCGTCGCACTCCCATCCCTCAACCCAACACTAGTCCCACTCTCATCCCTCACCCCAACACCAGACCCACTCCCATCCCCCACCCCAACACCAGTCCCACTCTCATCCCTCACCCCAACACCAGTCCCACTCCCATCCCTCACCCCAACACCAGTCCCACTCTCATCCCTCACCCCAACACCAGTCCCACTCTCATCCCTCAACCCAACACCTGTCCTACTCCCATCCCTCACCCCAACACCAGTCCCACTCCCATCCCTCACCCCAACACCAGTCCCACTCTCATCCCTCACCCCAACACCAGTCTCACTCTCATCCCTCACCCCAACACCAGTCCCACACACATCCCGCGCCCCAACACCAGTCCCACTCCCATCCCTCAACCCAACACCAGTCCCACTCCCATCCCCTATCCCCAACACCAGTCCCACTCCCATCCGCCACCCCAACACCAGTCCCACTCCCATCCGCCACCCCAACACCAGTCCCAGTCCCATCCCCCACCCCAACACCAGTCCCACTCCCATCCCACACACCAACACCAGTCGCACTCCAATCCCTCACCCCAACACCAGTCCCACTCTCATCCCTCACCTCAACACCAGTCCCACTCCCATCCCTCACCCCAACACCAGTCCCACTCGCATCCCCCACCCCAACACCAGTCCCACTCCCATCCCTCACCCCAACACCAGTCCCACTCCCATCCCTCACCCCAACACCAGTCCCACTCCCATCCACCACCCCAACACCAGTCCCACTCTCATCCCTCACCCCAACACCAGTCCCACTCCCATCCCTCACCCCAACACCAGTCTCACTCCCATCCCTCACGCCAACACCAGTCGCACTCCCATCCCTCAACCCAACACCAGTCCCACTCTCATCCCTCACCCCAACACCAGTCCCACTCCCATCCCTCACCCCAACACCAGTCCCACTCCCATCCCCCACCCCAACACCAGTCCCACTCTCATCCCTCACCCCAACACCAGTCCCACTCCCATCCCTCACCCCAACACCAGTCCCACTCTCATCCCTCACCCCAACACCAGTCCCACTCTCATCCCTCAACCCAACACCTGTCCTACTCCCATCCCTCACCTCAACACCAGTCCCACTCCCATCCCTCACCCCAACACCAGTCCCACTCTCTTCCCTCACCCCAACACCAGTCCCACTCTCATCCCTCACCCCAATACCAGTCCCACTCTCATCCCTCACCCCAACACCAGTCCCACACACATCCCGCGCCCCAACACCAGTCCCACTCCCATCCCTCAACCCAACACCAGTCCCACTCCCATCCCCTATCCCCAACACCAGTCCCACTCCCATCCCTCACCCCAACACCAGTCCCACTCCCATCCCTCACCCCAACACCAGTCCCACTCCCATCCCTCACCCCAACACCAGTCCCACTCCCATCCCCCACCCCAACACCAGTCCCAGTCCCATCCCCCACCCCAACACCAGTCCCACTCTCATCCCTCAACCCAACACCTGTCCTTCTCCCATCCCTCACCCCAACACCAGTCCCACTCCCATCCCTCACCCCAACACCAGTCCCACTCTCATCCCTCACCCCAACACCAGTCCCACTCTCATCCCTCACCCCAACACCAGTCCCACACACATCCCGCGCCCCAACACCAGTCCCACTCCCATCTCACACCCCAACACCAGTCCCACTCCCATCCCCTATCCCCAACACCAGTCCCACTCCCATCCCTCACCCCAACACCAGTCCCACTCCCATCCCCCACCCCAACACCAGTCCCAGTCCCATTCCCCACCCCAACACCAGTCCCACTCCCATCCCTCACCCCAACACGAGTCCCACTCCCATCCCTCACCCCAACACCAGTCCCATCCCCCACCCCAACACCAGTCCCACTCCCATCCCTCACCCCAACACCAGTCCCACTCTCATCCCTCACCCCAACACCAGTCCCACTCCCATCCCTCACCCCAACACCAGTCCCACTCCCATCCCTCACCCCAACACCAGTCCCACTCCCATCCCTCACCCCAACACCAGTCGCACTCCCATCCCTCAACCCAACACCAGTCCCACTCTCATCCCTCACCCCAACACCAGTCCCACTCCCATCCCTCACCCCAACACCAGTCCCACTCCCATCCCCCACCCCAACACCAGTCCCACTCTCATCCCTCAACCCAACACCAGTCCCACTCCCATCAC
Source organism: Pristiophorus japonicus (assembly GCF_044704955.1). Lineage (NCBI taxonomy): Eukaryota > Metazoa > Chordata > Chondrichthyes > Pristiophoridae > Pristiophorus > Pristiophorus japonicus. Next base: position 251,051 of record NW_027252625.1, on the reverse strand, counting down.
TCACCCCAACACCAGTCCCACTCTCATCCCTCACCCCAACACCAGTCCCACTCTCATCCCTCAACCCAACACCTGTCCTACTCCCATCCCTCACCCCAACACCAGTCCCACTCCCATCCCTCACCCCAACACCAGTCCCACTCTAATCCCTCACCCCAACACCAGTCCCACTCTCATCCCTCACCCCAACACCAGTCCCACACACATCCCGCGCCCCAACACCAGTCCCACTCCCATCCCTCAACCCAACACCAGTCCCACTCCCATCCCCTATCCCCAACACCAGTCCCACTCTCATCCCTCACCCCAACACCAGTCCCACTCCCATCACTCACCCCAACACCAGTCCCACTCTCATCCCTCACCCCAACACCAGTCCCACTCTCATCCCTCAACCCAACACCTGTCCTACTCCCATCCCTCACCCCAACACCAGTCCCACTCCCATCCCTCACCCCAACACCAGTCCCACTCTCATCCCTCACCCCAACACCAGTCCCACTCTCATCCCCCAACCCAACACCAGTCCCACTCCCATCCCCCACCCCAACACCAGTCCCACTCACATCCCTCACCCCAACACCAGTCCCACTGCCATCCCTCACCCCAACACCAGTCCCACTCCCATCCCTCACCCCAACACCAGTCCCACTCTCATCCCTCAACCCAACACCAGTCCCACTCCCATCCCTCACCCCAACACCAGTCCCACTCACATCCCTCACCCCAACACCAGTCCCACTCACATCCCCCACCCCAACACCAGTCCCACTCTCATCCCTCACCCCAACACCAGTCCCACTCCCATCCCTCACCCCAACACCAGTCCCACTCCCATCCCTCACCCCAACACCAGTCCCACTCCCATCCCTCACCCCAACACCAGTCCCACTCCCATCCCTCACCCCAACACCAGTCCCACTCGCATCCCTCACCCCAACACCAGTCCCACTCACATCCCCCAACCCAACACCAGTCCCACTCTCATCCCTCACCCCAACACCAGTCCCACTCCCATCCCTCACCCCAACACCAGTCCCACTCCCATCCCTCACCCCAACACGAGTCCCACTCCCATCCCTCACCCCAACACCAGTCCCATCCCCCACCCCAACACCAGTCCCACTCCCATCCCTCACCCCAACACCAGTCCCACTCTCATCCCTCACCCCAACACCAGTCCCACTCCCATCCCTCACCCCAACACCAGTCCCACTCCCATCCCTCACCCCAACACCAGTCCCACTCCCATCCCTCACCCCAACACCAGTCGCACTCCCATCCCTCAACCCAACACCAGTCCCACTCTCATCCCTCAACCCAACACCAGTCCCACTCTCATTCCTCACCCCAACACCAGTCCCACTCCCATCCCTCACCCCAACACCAGTCCCACTCCCATCCCCCACCCCAACACCAGTCCCACTCTCATCCCTCACCCCAACACCAGTCCCACTCCCATCACTCACCCCAACACCAGTCCCACTCTCATCCCTCACCCCAACACCAGTCCCACTCTCATCCCTCAACCCAACACCAGTCCTACTCCCATCCCTCACCCCAACACCAGTCCCACTCCCATCCCTCACCCCAACACCAGTCCCACTCTAATCCCTCACCCCAACACCAGTCCCACTCCCATCCCTCACCCCAACACCAGTCCCACTCTCATCCCTCACCCCAACACCAGTCCCACTCTCATCCCTCACCCCAACACCAGTCCCACACACATCCCGCGCCCCAACACCAGTCCCACTCCCATCTCACACCCCAACACCAGTCCCACTCCCATCCCCTATCCCCAACACCAGTCCCACTCCCATCCCTCACCCCAACACCAGTCCCACTCCCATTCCCCACCCCAACACCAGTCCCAGTCCCATCCCCCACCCCAACAGCAGTCCCACTCCCATCCCTCACCCCAACACCAGTCCCACTCCCATCCCTCACCCCAACACCAGTCCCATCCCCCACCCCAACACCAGTCCCACTCCCATCCCTCACCCCAACACCAGTCCCACTCTCATCCCTCACCCCAACACCAGTCCCACTCCCATCCCTCACCCCAACACCAGTCCCACTCCCATCCCTCACCCCAACACCAGTCCCACTCCCATCCCTCACCCCAACACCAGTCGCACTCCCATCACTCAACCCAACACCAGTCCCACTCTCATCCCTCAACCCAACACCAGTTCCACTCTCATCCCTCACCCCAACACCAGTCCCACTCCCATCCCTCACCCCAACACCAGTCCCACTCCCATCCCCCACCCCAACACCAGTCCCACTCTCATCCCTCACCCCAACACCAGTCCCACTCCCATCCCTCACCCCAACACCAGTCCCACTCTCATCCCTCACCCCAACACCAGTCCCACTCTCATCCCTCAACCCAACACCTGTCCTACTCCCATCCCTCACCCCAACACCAGTCCCACTCCCATCCCTCACCCCAACACCAGTCCCACTCTCATCCCTCACCCCAACACCAGTCCCACTCTCATCCCTCACCCCAACACCAGTCCCACACACATCCCGCGCCCCAACACCAGTCCCACTCCCATCCCTCAACCCAACACCAGTCCCACTCCCATCCCCTATCCCCAACACCAGTCCCACTCCCATCCGCCACCCCAACACGAGTCCCACTCCCATCCACCACCCCAACACCAGTCCCAGTCCCATCCCCCACCCCAACACCAGTCCCACTCCCATCCCACACCCCAACACCAGTCCCACTCCCATCCCCCATCCCCAACACCAGTCCCACTCCCATCCCTCACCCCAACACCAGTCCCACTCCCATCCCCCACCACAACACCTGTCCCAGTCCCATCCCCCACCCCAACACCAGTCCCACTCTCATCCCTCAACCCAACACCTGTCCTTCTCCCATCCCTCACCCCAACACCAGTCCCACTCCCATCCCTCACCCCAACACCAGTCCCACTCTCATCCCACACCCCAACACCAGTCCCACTCTCATCCCTCGCCCCAACACCAGTCCCACACACATCCCGCGCCCCAACACCACTCCCACTCCCATCCCTCACCCCAACACCAGTCCCACTCCCATCCCCTATCCCCAACACCAATCCCACTCCCATCCCTCACCCCAACACCAGTCCCACTCCCATCCCCTATCCCCAACACCAGTCGCACTCCCATCCCTCAACCCAACACCAGTCCCACTCTCATCCCTCACCCCAACACCAGTCCCACTCCCATCCCTCACCCAACACCAGTCCCACTCTCGTCCCTCACCCCAACACCAGTCCCACTCTCATCCCTCAACGCAACACCTGTCCTACTCCCATCCCTCACCCCAACACCAGTCCCACTCCCATCCCGCACCCCAACACCAGTCCCACTCTCATCCCTCACCCCAACACCAGTCCCACTCTCATCCCTCACCCCAACACCAGTCCCACACACATCCCGCGCCCCAACACCAGTCCCACTCCCATCCCTCACCCCAACACCAGTCCCACTCCCATCCCATATCCCCAACACCAGTCCCACTCCCATCCCTCACCCCAACACCAGTCCCACTCCCATCCCCCACCCCAACACCAGTCCCAGTCCCATCCCCTACCCCAACACCAGTCCCACTCCCATCCGTCACCCCAACACCAGTCCCACTCCCATCCCTCACCCCAACACCAGTCCCACTCTCATCCCTCATCCCAACACCAGTCACACTCCCATCCCTCACCCCAACACCAGTCCTACTCCCATCCCTCACCCCAACACCAGTCCCACTCCCATCCCGCACCCCAACACCAGTCCCACTCCCATCCCTCACCCCAACACCAGTCCCACTCTCATCCCTCACCCCAACACCAGTCCCATCCCCCACCCCAACACCAGTCCCACTCCCATCCCTCACCCCAACACCAGTCCCAGTCTCATCCCTCACCCCAACACCAGTCCCACTCCCATCCCTCACCCCAACACCAGTCCCACTCCCATCCCTCACCCCAACACCAGTCCCACTCCCATCCCTCACCCCAACACCAGTCGCACTCCCATCACTCAACCCAACACCAGTCCCACTCTCATCCCTCAACCCAACACCAGTCCCACTCCCATCCCCCACCCCAACACCAGTCCCACTCCCATCCCTCACCCCAACACCAGTCCCACTCTCATCCCTCACCCCAACACCAGTCCCACTCTCATCCCTCAACCCAACACCTGTCCTACTCCCATCCCTCACCCCAACACCAGTCCCACTCCCATCCCTCACCCCAACACCAGTCCCACTCTCATCCCTCACCCCAACACCAGTCCCACTCCCATCCCTCACCCCAACACCAGTCCCACTCCCATCCCCCACCCCAACACCAGTCCCAGTCCCATCCCCTACCCCAACACCAGTCCCACTCCCATCCGTCACCCCAACACCAGTCCCACTCCCATCCCTCACCCCAACACCAGTCCCACTCTCATCCCTCATCCCAACACCAGTCACACTCCCATCCCTCACCCCAACACCAGTCCTACTCCCATCCCTCACCCCAACACCAGTCCCACTCCCATCCCGCACCCCAACACCAGTCCCACTCTCATCCCTCACCCCAACACCAGTCCCACTCCCATCCCTCACCCCAACACCAGTCCCACTCCCATCCCATATCCCCAACACCAGTCCCACTCCCATCCCTCACCCCAACACCAGTCCCACTCCCATCCCCCACCCCAACACCAGTCCCAGTCCCATCCCCTACCCCAACACCAGTCCCACTCCCATCCGTCACCCCAACACCAGTCCCACTCCCATCCCTCACCCCAACACCAGTCCCACTCTCATCCCTCATCCCAACACCAGTCACACTCCCATCCCTCACCCCAACACCAGTCCTACTCACATCCCTCACCCCAACACCAGTCCCACTCCCATCCCGCACCCCAACACCAGTCCCACTCCCATCCCTCACCCCAACACCAGTCCCACTCTCATCCCTCACCCCAACACCAGTCCCATCCCCCACCCCAACACCAGTCCCACTCCCATCCCTCACCCCAACACCAGTCCCAGTCTCATCCCTCACCCCAACACCAGTCCCACTCCCATCCCTCACCCCAACACCAGTCCCATCCCCCACCCCAACACCAGTCCCACTCCCATCCCTCACCCCAACACCAGTCCCAGTCTCATCCCTCACCCCAACACCAGTCCCACTCCCATCCCTCACCCCAACACCAGTCCCATTCCCATCCCTCACCCCAACACCAGTCCCACTCTCATCCCTCACCCCAACACCAGTCCCACTCCCATCCCTCACCCCAACACCAGTCCCACTCCCATCCCCCACCCCAACACCAGTCCCAGTCCCATCCCCTACCCCAACACCAGTCCCACTCCCATCCGTCACCCCAACACCAGTCCCACTCCCATCCCTCACCCCAACACCAGTCCCACTCTCATCCCTCATCCCAACACCAGTCACACTCCCATCCCTCACCCCAACACCAGTCCTACTCCCATCCCTCACCCCAACACCAGTCCCACTCCCATCCCGCACCCCAACACCAGTCCCACTCTCATCCCTCACCCCAACACCAGTCCCACTCTCATCCCTCACCCCAACACCAGTCCCACACACATCCCGCGCCCCAACACCAGTCCCACTCCCATCCCTCACCCCAACACCAGTCCCACTCCCATCCCATAGCCCCAACATCAGTCCCACTCCCATCCCTCACCCCAACACCAGTCCCACTCCCATCCCCCACCCCAACACCAGTCCCAGTCCCATCCCCCACCCCAACACCAGTCCCACTCCCATCCGTCACCCCAACACCAGTCCCACTCCCATCCCTCACCCCAACACCAGTCCCACTCTCATCCCTCATCCCAACACCAGTCCCACTCCCATCCCTCACCCCAACACCAGTCCCACTCTCATCCCTCATCCCAACACCAGTCACACTCCCATCCCTCACCCCAACACCAGTCCTACTCCCATCCCTCACCCCAACACCAGTCCCACTCCCATCCCGCACCCCAACACCAGTCCCACTCTCATCCCTCACCCCAACACCAGTCCCACTCCCATCCCTCACCCCAACACCAGTCCCACTCCCATCCCATATCCCCAACACCAGTCCCACTCCCATCCCTCACCCCAACACCAGTCCCACTCCCATCCCCCACCCCAACACCAGTCCCAGTCCCATCCCCTACCCCAACACCAGTCCCACTCCCATCCGTCACCCCAACACCAGTCCCAATCCCATCCCTCACCCCAACACCAGTCCCACTCTCATCCCTCATCCCAACACCAGTCACACTCCCATCCCTCACCCCAACACCAGTCCTACTCCCATCCCTCACCCCAACACCAGTCCCACTCCCATCCCGCACCCCAACACCAGTCCCACTCCCATCCCTCACCCCAACACCAGTCCCACTCTCATCCCTCACCCCAACACCAGTCCCATCCCCCACCCCAACACCAGTCCCACTCCCATCCCTCACCCCAACACCAGTCCCAGTCTCATCCCTCACCCCAACACCAGTCCCACTCCCATCCCTCACCCCAACACCAGTCCCACTCCCATCCCTCACCCCAACACCAGTCCCACTCCCATCCCTCACCCCAACACCAGTCGCACTCCCATCACTCAACCCAACACCAGTCCCACTCTCATCCCTCAACCCAACACCAGTCCCACTCCCATCCCCCACCCCAACACCAGTCCCACTCTCATCCCTCACCCCAACACCAGTCCCACTCCCATCCCTCACCCCAACACCAGTCCCACTCTCATCCCTCACCCCAACACCAGTCCCACTCTCATCCCTCAACCCAACACCTGTCCTACTCCCATCCCTCACCCCAACACCAGTCCCATTCCCATCCCTCACCCCAACACCAGTCCCACTCTCATCCCTCACCCCAACACCAGTCCCACTCCCATCCCTCACCCCAACACCAGTCCCACTCCCATCCCCCACCCCAACACCAGTCCCAGTCCCATCCCCTACCCCAACACCAGTCCCACTCCCATCCGTCACCCCAACACCAGTCCCACTCCCATCCCTCACCCCAACACCAGTCCCACTCTCATCCCTCATCCCAACACCAGTCACACTCCCATCCCTCACCCCAACACCAGTCCTACTCCCATCCCTCACCCCAACACCAGTCCCACTCCCATCCCGCACCCCAACACCAGTCCCACTCTCATCCCTCACCCCAACACCAGTCCCACTCTCATCCCTCACCCCAACACCAGTCCCACACACATCCCGCGCCCCAACACCAGTCCCACTCCCATCCCTCACCCCAACACCAGTCCCACTCCCATCCCATAGCCCCAACATCAGTCCCACTCCCATCCCTCACCCCAACACCAGTCCCACTCCCATCCCCCACCCCAACACCAGTCCCAGTCCCATCCCCCACCCCAACACCAGTCCCACTCCCATCCGTCACCCCAACACCAGTCCCACTCCCATCCCTCACCCCAACACCAGTCCCACTCTCATCCCTCATCCCAACACCAGTCACACTCCCATCCCTCACCCCAACACCAGTCCCACTCCCATCCCTCACCCCAACACCAGTCGCACTCCCATCCCTCACCCCAACACCAGTCCCACTCTCATCCCTCACCCAACACCAGTCCCACTCTCATCCCTCACCCCAACACCTGTCCCACTCTCATCCCTCAACGCAACACCTGTCCTACTCCCATCCCTCACCACAACACCAGTCCCACTCCCATCCCTCACCCCAACACCAGTCCCACTCTCATCCCTCACCCCAACACCAGTCCCACTCTCATCCCTCACCCCAACACCAGTCCCACACACATCCCGCGCCCCAACACCAGTCCCACTCCCATCCCTCACCCCAACACCAGTCCCACTCCCATCCCATATCACCAACACCAGTCCCACTCCCATCCCTCACCCCAACACCAGTCCCACTCTCATCCCCCACCCCAACACCAGTCCCAGTCCCATCCCCCACCCCAATACCAGTCGCACTCCCATCCCTCACCCCAACACTAGTCCCACTCTCATCCCTCACCCCAACACCAGTCCCACTCCCATCCCTCACCCCAACACCAGTCCCACTCCCATCCCTCACCCCAACACCAGTCCCACTCGCATCCCCCACCCCAACACCAGTTCCACTCCCATCCCTCGCCCCAAAACCAGTCCCACTCCCATCTCCCATCCCCAACACCAGTCCCACTCCCATCCCTCACACCAACACCAGTCGCACTCCCATCCCTCACCCCAACACCAGTCCCACTCTCATCCCTCACCCCAACACCAGTCCCACTCCCATCTCTCACCCCAACACCAGTCCCACTCGCATCCCCCACCCCAACACCAGTCCCACTCCCATCCCTCACCCCAAAACCAGTCCCACTCCCATCCCTCACCCCAACACCAGTCCCACTCCCATCCCCCACCCCAACACCAGTCCCACTCTCATCCCTCACCCCAACATCAGTCCCACTCACATCCCTCACCCCAACACCAGTCCCACTCCCATCCCTCACCCCAACACCAGTCCCAGTCCCATCCCCCACCCCAACACCAGTCCCACTCCCATCCCTCACCCCAACACCAGTCCCACTCCCATCCCTCACCCCAACACCAGTCCCACTCTCATCCCTCATCCCAACACCAGTCCCACTCCCATCCCTCACCCCAACACCAGTCCCACTCCCATCCCTCACCCCAACACCAGTCGCACTCCCATCCCTCAACCCAACACCAGTCCCACTCTCATCCCGCACCCCAACACCAGTCCCACTCCCATCCCTCACCCCAACACCAGTTCCACTCCCATCCCCCACCCCAACACCAGTCCCACTCTCATCCCTCACCCCAACACCAGTCCCACTCTCATCCCTCACCCCAACACCAGTCCCACTCCCATCCCCCACCCCAACACCAGTCCCAGTCCCATCCCCCACCCCAACACCAGTCCCACTCTCATCCCTCAACCCAACACCTGTCCTTCTCCCATCCCTCACCCCAACACCAGTCCCACTCCCATCCCTCACCCCAACACCAGTCCCACTCTCATCCCTCACCCCAACACCAGTCCCACTCCCATCCCTCACCCCAACACCAGTCCCATCCCCCACCCCAACACCAGTCCCACTCCCATCCCTCACCCCAACACCAGTCCCACTCTCATCCCTCACCCCAACACCAGTCCCACTCCCATCCCTCACCCCAACACCAGTCCCACTCCCATCCCTCACCCCAACACCAGTCCCACTCCCATCCCTCACCCCAACACCAGTCGCACTCCCATCCCTCAACCCAACACCAGTCCCACTCCCATCCCTCACCCCAACACCAGTCCCACTCCCATCCCTCACCCCAACACCAGTCCCACTCTCATCCCTCAACCCAACACCAGTCCCACTCTCATCCCTCAACCCAACACCTGTCCTACTCCCATCCCTCACCCCAACACCAGTCCCACTCCCATCCCTCACCCCAACACCAGTCCCACTCTCATCCCTCACCCCAACACCAGTCCCACTCTCATCCCTCACCCCAACAACAGTCCCACACACATCCCGCGCCCCAACACCAGTCCCACTCCCATCCCTCAACCCAACATCAGTCCCGCTCCCATCCCCTATCCCCAACACCAGTCCCACTCCCATCCGCCACCCCAACACCAGTCCCACTCCCATCCGCCACCCCAACACCAGTCCCAGTCCCATCCCCCACCCCAACACCAGTCCCACTCCCATCCCACACCCCAACACCAGTCGCACTCCAATCCCTCACCCCAACACCAGTCCCACTCCCATCCCTCACCCCAACACCAGTCCCACTCCCATCCCTCACCCCAACACCAGTCCCACTCGCATCCCTCACCCCAACACCAGTCCCACTCCCATCCCTCACCCCAACACCAGTCCCACTCCCATCCCTCACCCCAACACCAGTCCCACTCCCATCCCCCAACCCAACACAAGTCCCATTCCCATCCCTCACCCCAACACCAGTCCCACTCCCATCCCTCACCCCAACACCAGTCCCACTCCCATCCCCCACCCCAACATGAGAGGGTCAGTAGTGGGTCAGTGAGGACACCAAAGGGTCAGTAGTGGGTCAGTGAGGACACCAAAGGGTCAGTAGTGGGTCAGTGAGGACACCTGAGGGTCAGTGAGGACACCAGAGGGTCAGCAGTGGGTCAGTGAGGACACCAGGGGGTCAGTAGTGGGTCAGTGAGGACACCAGAGGGTCAGTAGATGGTCAGTGAGGACAGCAGAGGGTCAGTAGAGGGTCAGTGAGGACACCAGAGGGTCAGTGAGGACACCAGAGGTTCAGTAGTGGGTCAGTGAGCACACCAAAGGGTCAGTATTGGGTCAGTGAGGACACCAGAGGGTCAGTAGTGGGTCAATGAGGACAGCAGAGGGTCAGTAGAGGGTCAGTGAGGACACCAGGGGGTCAGTAGTGGGTCAGTGAGGACACCAGTGGGTCAGTGAGGACACCAAAGGGTCAGTAGTGGGTCAGTGAAGACATGAGAGGGTCAGTAGTGGGTCAGTGAGGACACCAGAGGGTCAGTAGTGGGTCAGTGAGGACACCAGAGGGTCAGTGAGGACACCAGAGGGTCAGTAGTGGGTCAGTGAGGACACCAGCTGGTCAGTGAGGACACCAAAGCGTCAGTAAAGGGTCAGTGAGGACACCAGAGGGTCAGTAGTGGGTCAGTGAGGACACCAAAGGGTCAGTAGTGGGTCAGTGAGGACACCAGAGGGTCAGTGAGGACACCAGAGGGTCAGTAGTGGGTCAGTGAGGACACCAGAGGGTCAGTGAGGACACCAGAGGGTCAGTAGTGGGTCAGTGAGGACACCAAAGGGTCAGTAGTGGGTCAGTGAGGACACCAGAGGGTCAGTGAGGACACCAGAGGGTCAGTAGTGGGTCAGTGAGGACAACAGAGGGTCAGTAGTGGGTCAGTGAGGACACCAGAGGGTCAGTGAGGACACCAGAGGGTCAGTAGTGGGGCAGTGAGGACACCAGAGGGTCAGTAGCGGGTCAGTGAGGACACCAGAGGGTCAGTAGTGGGTCAGTGAGGACACCAGAGGGTCAGTAGTGGGTCAGTGAGGACACCAGAGGGACAGTAGCGGGTCAGTGAGGACACCAGAGGGTCAGTAGAGGGTGAGTGAGGACACCAGAGGGTCAGTAGTGGGTCAGTGAGGACACCAGGGGGTCAGTAGTGGGTCAGTGAGGACACCAGAGGGTCAGTAGTGGGTCAGTGAGGACACGAGGGGGTCAGTAGTGGGTCAGTGAGGACACCAGAGGGTCAGTAGTGGGTCAGTGAGGACACCAGAGGGTCAGTAGTGGGTCAGTGAGGACACGAGGGGGTCAGTCGTGGGTCAGTGAGGACACCAGGGGGTCAGTAGTGGGTCAGTGAGGACACCGGAGGGTCAGTAGTGGGTCAGTGAGGACACCAAATGGTCAGTAGTGGGTCAGAGAGGACACCAGAGGGTCAGTAGTGGTTCAGTGAGGACACGAGAGGGTCAGTGAGGACACCAGAGGGTCAGTAGTGGGTCAGTGAGGACAACAGAGGGTCAGTGAGGACACCAAATGGTCAGTAGAGGGTCAGTGAGGACACCAGAGGGTCAGTAGTGGGTCAGTGAGGATACCAAAGGGTCAGTAGTGGGTCAGTGAGGACACCAGAGGGTCAGTAGTGGGTCAGTGAGGACAACAGAGGGTCAGTAGTGGGTCAGTGAGGACACCAGAGGGTCAGTAGAGGGTCAGTGAGGACACCAGAGGGTCAGTAGTGGGTCAGTGAGGACACCAGAGGGTCAGTAGTGGGTCAGTGATGACACCAGAGGATCAGTAGTGGGTCAGTGAGGACACCAGATGGTCAGTCGTGGGTCAGTGAGGACACCAGTGGGTCAGTAGCGGGTCAGTGAGGACACCAGAGGGTCAGTAGAGGGTGAGTGAGGACACCAGAGGGTCAGTAGTGGATCAGTGAGGACACCAGGGGTTCAGTAGTGGGTCAGTGAGGACACCAGAGGGTCAGTAGTGTGTCAGTGAGGACACCAGGGGGTCAGTAGTGGGTCAGTGAGGACACCAGAGGGTCAGTAGAGGGTCAGTGAGGACATGAGAGGATCAGTAGTGGGTCAGTGAGGACACCAGAGGGTCAGTAATGGGTCAGTGAGGACACGAGGGGGTCAGTAGTAGGTCAATGAGGACACCAGAGGGTCAGGAGTGGGTCAGTGAGGACATGAGGGGGTCAGTAGAGTGTCAGTGAGGACACCAGAGGGTCAGTAGTCAGTCAGTGAGGACATGAGGGGGTTAGTAGAGGGTCAGTGAGGACACCAGAGGGTCAGTAGAGGGTCAGTGAGGACACCAGAGGGTCAGTAGTCGGTCAGTGAGGATATGAGGGGGTTAGTAGAGGGTCAGTGAGGACACCAGAGGGTCAGTAGTCGGTCAGTGAGGACATGAGGGGGTCAGTAGAGGGACAGTGCGGACATGAGGGGTTCAGTAGAGGGTCAGTGAGGACACCAGAGAGTCAGTCGAGGGTCAGTGAGGACACCAGGGAGTCAGTAGAGGGTCAGTGAGGACACCAGAGGGTCAGTAGAGGGTCAGTGAGGACACCAGAGGGTCTGTAGTGGGTCAGTGAGGACACCAGAGGTTCAGTAGAGGGTCAGTGAGGACACCAGAGGGTCAGTAGAGAGTCAGTGAGGACACCAAAGGGTCAGAAGTGGGTCATTGAGGACACCAAAGGGTCAGTAGTGGGTCAGTGAAGACATGAGAGGGTCAGTAGTGGGTCAGTGAGGACACCACAGGGTCAGTAGTGTGTCAGTGAGGACACGAGGGGTAAGTAGTGGGTCAGTGAGGACACCAAAGGGTCATTAGTGGGTCAGTGAGGACACCAGAGGGTCAGTAGTGGGTCAGTGAGGACACCAGAGGGTCAGTAGTGGGTCAGCGAGGACACCAAAGTGTCAGTAGTGGGTCAGTGAGGACACCAGAGGGTCAGTAGTGGGTCAGTGAGGACACCAGAGGGTCAGTGAGGACACCAGAGGGTCAGTAGTGGGTCAGTGAGGACACCAGAGGGTCAGTGAGGACACCAAAGGGTCAGTAGAGGGTCAGTGAGGACACCAGAGGGTCAGTAGTGGGTCAGTGAGGACACCAAAGGGTCAGTAGTGGGTCAGTGAGGACAACAGAGGGCCAGTGAGGACACCAGAGGGTCAGTAGTGGGTCAGTGAGGACACCAGGGGGTCAGTAGTGGGTCAGTGAGGACACCAGAGTGTCAGTAGAGGGTCAGTGAGGACACCAGAGTGTCAGCAGAGGGTCAGTGAGGACACCAGAGGGTCAGGAGTGGGTCAGTGAGGACACCAGAGGGTCAGTGAGGACACCAAAGGTCAGTAGTGGGTCAGTTAGGACACCAAAGGGTCAGTAGTGGGTCAGTGAAGACATGAGAGGGTCAGTAGTGGGTCAGTGAGGACACCAGAGGGTCAGTAGTGGGTCAGTGAGGATACGAGGGGGTCAGTAGTGGGTCAGTGAGGACACCAAAGGGTCAGTAGTGGGTCAGTGAGGACACCAGAGGGTCAGTAGTGGGTCAGTGAGGACAGCAGAGTGTCAGTAGAGGGTCAGTGAGGACACCAGTGGGTCAGTAGTGGGTCAGTGAGGAGACCAGGGGGTCAGTAGTGGGTCAGTGAGGACACGAGGGGGTAAGTAGTGGGTCAGTGAGTACACCAAAGTGTCAGTAGAGGGTCAGTGAGGACACCAGAGGGTCAGTAGTGGGTCAGTGAGGACACCAAAGGGTCAGTAGTGGGTCAGTGAGGACACCAGAGGGTCAGTGAGGACACCAGAGGGTCAGTAGTGGGTCAGTGAGGACACCAGAGGGTCAGTAGCGGGTCAGTGAGGACACCAGAGGGTCAGTAGAGGGTGAGTGAGGACACCAGAGGGTCAGTAGTGGGTCAGTGAGGACACCAGGGGGTCAGTAGTGGGTCAGTGAGGACACCAGAGGGTCAGTAGTGGGTCAGTGAGGACACGAGGGGGTCAGTAGTGGGTCAGTGAGGACACCAGAGGGTCACTAGTGGGTCAGTGAGGACAGCAGAGGGTCAGTAGCGGGTCAGTGAGGACACCAGAGGGTCAGTAGAGGGTGAGTGAGGACACCAGAGGGTCAGTAGTGGGTCAGTGAGGACACCAGGGGGTCAGTAGAGGGTCAGTGAGGACACCAGTGGGTCAGTAGTGGGTCAGTGAGGAGACCAGGGGGTCAGTAGTGGGTCAGTGAGGACACGAGGGGGTCAGTAGTGGGTCAGTGAGTACACCAAAGTGTCAGTAGAGGGTCAGTGAGGACACCAGAGGGTCAGTAGTGGGTCAGTGAGGACACCAAAGGGTCAGTAGTGGGTCAGTGAGGACACCAGAGGGTCAGTGAGGACACCAGAGGGTCAGTAGTGGGACAGTGAGGACACCAGAGGGTCAGTAGCGGGTCAATGAGGACACCAGAGGGTCAGTAGAGGGTGAGTGAGGACACCAGAGGGTCAGTAGTGGGTCAGTGAGGACACCAGGGGGTCAGTAGTGGGTCAGTGAGGACACCAGAGGGTCAGTAGTGGGTCAGTGAGGATACGAGGGGGTCAGTAGTGGGTCAGTGAGGACACCAGAGGGTCAGTAGTGGGTCAGTGAGGACACCAGAGGGTCAGTAGTGGGTCAGTGAGGACACCAGAGGGTCAGTAGTGGGTCAGTGAGGACATGAGGGGGTCAGTAGAGGGTCAGTGAGGACACCAGAGGGTCAGGAGTGGGTCAGTGAGGACACCAAAGGGTCAGTAGTGGGTCAGTGAGGACACCAGAGGGTCAGTGAGGACACAAAAGGGTCAGTAGTGGGTCAGTGAGGACACCAAAGGGTCAGTAGCGGGTCAGTGAAGACATGAGAGGGTCAGTAGTGGGTCAGTGAGGACACCACAGGGTCAGTAGTGGGTCAGTGAGGACACCAGAGGGTCAATAGTGGGTCAGTGAGGACACCAAAGGGTCAGTAGTGGGTCAGTGAGGACACCTGAGGGTCAGTAGTGGGTCAGTGAGGACACCAGGGGGTCAGTAGTGGGTCAGTGAGGACACCAGAGGGTCAGTAGAGGGTCAGTGAGGACAAAAGAGGGTCAGTGAGGACACCAGAGGTTCAGTTGAGGGTCAGTGAGGACACCAAAGGGTCAGTAGTGGGTCAGTGAGGACACCAGAGGGTCAGTAGAGGGTCAGTGAGGACAAAAGAGGGTCAGTGAGGACACCAGAGGTTCAGTTGAGGGTCAGTGAGGACACCAAAGGGTCAGTAGTGGGTCAGTGAGCACACCAAAGGGTCAGTATTGGGTCAGTGAGGACACCAGAGGGTCAGTAGTGGGTCAGTGAGGACAGCAGAGGGTCAGTAGTGGGTCAGTGAGGACACCAAAGGTTCAGTACTGGGTCAGTGAGGACACCAGAGGGTCAGTAGTGGGTCAGTGAGGACACCAGAGGGTCAGTGAGGACACCAGAGGGTCAGTAGTGGGTCAGTGAGGACACCAGAGGGTCAGTGAGGACACCAAAGGGTCAGTAGAGGGTCAGTGAGGACACCTGATGGTCAGTGAGGAACCAGAGGGTCAGTAGTGGGTCAGTGAGGACACCAGGGGGTCAGTAGTGGGTCAGTGAGGACACCAGAGGGTCAGTAGAGGGTCAGTGAGGACAGCAGAGGCTCAGTAGAGGGTCAGTGAGGACACCAGAGGGTCAGTGAGGACACCAGAGGTTCAGTAGAGGGTCAGTGAGGACACCAAAGGGTCAGTAGTGGGTCAGTGAGGACACCAAAGGGTCAGTATTCGGTCAGTGAGGACACCAGAGTGTCAGTAGTGGGTCAGTGAGGACAGCAGAGGGTCAGTAGAGGGTCAGTGAGCACACCAGAGGGTCAGTAGTGGGTCAGTGAGGACACCAGAGGGTCAGTGAGGACACCAGAGGGTCAGTAGTGGGTCAGTGAGGACACCAGAGGGTCAGTGAGGACACCAAAGGGTCAGTAGAGGGGCAGTGAGGACACCAGAGGGTCAGTAGTGGGTCAGTGAGGACACCAAAGGGTCAGTAGTGGGTCAGTGAGGACACCTGAGGGTCAGTGAGGACACCAGAGGGTCAGTAGAGGGTCAGTGAGGACAGCAGAGGGTCAGTAGAGGGTCAGTGAGGACACCAGAGGGTTAGTGAGGACACCAGAGGTTCAGTTGTGGGTCAGTGAGGACACCAAAGGGTCAGTAGTGGGTCAGTGAGGACACCAGAGGGTCAGTAGAGGGTCCGTGAGGACACCAGAGGGTCAGTAGTGGGTCAGTGAGGACACCAGAGGGTCAGTAGTGGGTCAGTGAGGACACCAGAGGGTCAGTAGTGGGTCAGTGAGGACACGAGGGGGTCAGTAGTGGGTCAGTGAGGACACCAGAGGGTCAGTAGTGGGTCAGTGAGGACACCAGAAGGTCAGTAGAGGGTCAGTGAGGACACCAGGGGGTCAGTAGTGGGTCAGTGAGGACACCAGAGGGTCAGTAGAGGGTCAGTGAGGACACCACAGCGTCAGTAGCGCGTCAGTGAGGACACCAAAGGGTCAGTAGAGGGTCAGTGAGGACATCAGAGGGTCAGTAGAGGGGCAGTGAGGACACCACAACGGCAGTAGCGCGTCAGTGAGGACACCAAAGGGTCAGTAGAGGGTCAGTGAGGACACCAGAGGGTCAGTAGATGGGCAGTGAGGACACCAAAGGGTCAGTAGAGGGTCAGTGAGGACACCAAAGGATCAGTAGTGGGTCAGTGAGGACACCAGAGTGTCAGTAGAGGTTCAGTGAGGACACCTGAGGGTCAGTAGTGGGTCAGTGACGACACCAGAGGGTCAGTAGAGGGTCAGTGAGCACACCAGAGGGTCAGTAGTGGGTCAGTGAGGACACCAGAGAGTCAGTAGTGGGTCAGTGAGGACACCAGAGGGTCAGTAGTGGGTCAGTGCGGACACCAGAGGGTCAGTAGTGGGTCAGTGAGGACACGAGGAGGTCAGTAGAGGGTCAGTGAGGACACCAGAGGGTCAGTAGTGAGTCAGTGAGGACACGAGGGGGTCAGTAGAGGGTCAGTGAGGACACCAGAGGGTCAGTAGTGGGTCAGTGAGGACACGAGGGGGTCAGTCGAGGGTCAGTGAGGACACCAGAGGGTCAGTAGAGGGTCAGTGAGGACACCAGAGTGTCAGTAGTGGGTCAGTGAGGACACCAGAGGGTCAGTAGAGGGTCAGTGAGGACATGAGGGGGTCAGTAGTGGGTCAGTGAGGACACCAGGGAGTCAGTAGTGGGTCAGTGAGGACACCAGGGGGTCAGTAGTGGGTCAGTGAGGACACCAGAGGGTCAGTAGTGGGTCAGTGAGGACACCAGGGGGTCAGTAGTGGGTCAGTGAGGACACCAGGGGGTCAGTAGTGGGTCAGTGAGGACACCAGAGGGTCAGTAGTGGGTCAGTGAGGACACCAGAGAGTCAGTAGTGGGTCAGTGAGGACACCAGAGGGTCAGTAGTGGGTCAGTGAGGACACCATAGGGTCAGTGAGGACACCAGAGGGTCAGTAGTGGGTCAGTGAGGACACATGAGGGTCAGTAGTGTGTCAGTGAGGACACCAGAGGGTCAGTAGTGGGTCAGTGAGGACACGAGGGGGTCAGTAGTGGGTCAGTGAGGACACCAGAGGGTCAGTAGAGGGTCAGTGAGGACACCACAGCGTCAGTAGCGCGTCAGTGAGGACACCAAAGGGTCAGTAGAGGGTCAGTGAGGACATCAGAGGGTCAGTAGAGGGGCAGTGAGGACACCACAGTGTCAGTAGCGCGTCAGTGAGGACAACAAAGGGTCAGTAGAGGGTCAGTGAGGACACCAGAGGGTCAGTAGAGGGGCAGTGAGGACACCAAATGGTCAGTAGAGGGTCAGTGAGGACACCAAAGAATCAGTAGTGGGTCAGTGAGGACACCAGAGGGTCAGTAGAGGTTCAGTGTGGACACCAGAGGGTCAGTAGTGGGTCAGTGAGGACACCAGAGGGTCAGTGAGGACACCAGAGGGTCAGTAGTGGGTCAGTGAGGACACCAGAGGGTCAGTAGTGGGTCAGTGAGGACACCAGAGGGTCAGTAGTGGGACAGTGCGGACACCAGAGGGTCAGTAGTGGGTCAGTGAGGACACGAGGGTGTCAGTAGAGGGTCAGTGAGGAAACCAGAGGGTCAGTAGTGAGTCAGTGAGGACACGAGGGGGTCAGTAGAGGGTCAGTGAGGACACCAGAGGGTCAGTAGTGGGTCAGTGAGGACACGAGGGGGTCAGTAGAGGGTCAGTGAGGACACCAGAGAGTCAGTAGTGGGTCAGTGAGGACACCAGAGGGTCAGTGCGGACATGAGGGGTTCAGTAGTGGGTCAGTGAGGACACCAGGGAGTCAGTAGTGGGTCAGTGAGGACACCAGGGGGTCAGTAGAGGGTCAGTGAGGACACCAAAGGGTCAGTAGTGGGTCAGTGAGGACACCAGAGGGTCAGTAGTGGGTCAGTGAGGACACCAGAGGGTCAGTAGTGGGTCAGTGAGGACACGAGGGGGTCAGTAGAGGGTCAGTGAGGACACCAGAGGGTCAGTAGTGGGTCAGTGAGGACACCAGAGGGTCAGTAGTGGGTCAGTGAGGACACCAGAGGGTCAGTAGAGGGTCAGTGAAGACATGAGAGGGTCAGTAGTGGGTCAGTGAGGACACCAGAGGGTCAGTTAAGACATGAGAGGGTCAGTACTGGGTCAGTGAGGACACCAGGGTGTCAGTAGTGGGTCAGTGAGGACACCAGAGGGTCAGTAGAGGGTCAGTGAGGACACCAGAGGGTCAGTAGTGGGTCAGTGAGGACACCAGAGGGTCAGTGGAGGGTCAGTGAGTACACCAAAGGGTCAGTAGTGGGTCAGTGAGGACACCAAAGGGTCAGTAGTGGGTCAGTGAGGACACCAGAGGGTCAGTGGAGGGTCAGTGAGTACACCAAAGGGTCAGTAGTGGGTCAGTGAGGACACCAAAGGGTCAGTAGTGGGTCAGTGAAGACATGAGAGGGTCAGTAGTGGGTCAGTGAGGACACCAGAGGGTCAGTAGTGGGTCAGTGAGGACACGAGGGGGTCAGTAGTGGGTCAGTGAGGACACCAAGGGGTCAGTAGTGGGTCAGTGAGGACACCAGAGGGTCAGTAGTGGGTCAGTGAGGACACCAGAGGGTCAGTAGTGGGTCAGTGAGGACACCAAAGGCTCAGTAGTGGGTCAGTGAGGACACCAGAGGGTCAGTAGTGGGTCAGTGAGGACACCAAAGGGTCAGTGAGGACACCAGAGGGTCAGTAGTGGGTCAGTGAGGACACCAAAGGGTCAGTAGTGGGTCAGTGAGGACACCAGAGGGTCAGTGAGGACACCAGAGGGTCAGTAGTGGGTCAGTGAGGACACCAGGGGGTCAGTAGTGAGTCAGTGAGGACACCAGAGGGTCAGTAGAGGGTCAGTGAGGACACCAGAGGGTCAGTAGAGGGTCAGTGAGGACACCAGAGGGTCAGTAGTGGGTCAGTGAGGACACCAAAGGGTCAGTAGTGGGTCAGTGAAGCCATGAGACGGTCAGTAGTGGGTCAGTGAGGACACCATAGGGTCAGTAGTGGGTCAGTGTGAACATGATGGGGTCAGTGGTGGGTCAGTGAGGACACCAAAGGGTCAGTAGTGGGTCAGTGAGGACACCAGAGGGTCAGTAGTGGGTCAGTGAGGACACCAGAGGGTCAGTAGTGGGTCAGTGAGGACACCAAAGGGTCAGTAGTGGGTCAGTGAGGACACCAGAGGGTCAGTAGTGGTTCAGTGAGGACACCAGAGGGTCAGTAGAGGGTCAGTGAGGACACCAGAGGGTCAGTAGTGGGTCAGTGAGGACACCAGAGGGTCAGTAGTGGGTCAGTGAGGACACCAGAGGGTCAGTAGAGGGTCAGTGAGGACATGAGGGTGTCAGTAGTGGGTCAGTGAGGACACCAGGGAGTCAGTAGTGGGTCAGTGAGGACACCAGGAGGTCAGTAGTGGGTCAGTGAGGACACCAAAGGGTCAGTAGCGGGTCAGTGAAGACATGAGAGGGTCAGTAGTGGGTCAGTGAGGACACCACAGGGTCAGTAGTGGGTCAGTGAGGACACATGAGGGTCAGTAGTGTGTCAGTGAGGACACCAGAGGGTCAGTAGTGGGTCAGTAAGGACACGAGGGGGTCAGTAGTGGGTCAGTGAGGACACCAGAGGGTCAGTAGTGGGTCAGTGAGGACACCAGGGGGTCAGTAGTGGGTCAGTGAGGACACCAGAGGGTCAGTTGAGGGTCAGTGAGGACACCACAGCGTCAGTAGCGCGTCAGTGAGGACACCAAAGGGTCAGTAGAGGGTCAGTGAGGACATCAGAGGGTCAGTAGAGGGTCAGTATGGACACCAAAGAATCAGTAGTGGGTCAGTGAGGACACCAGAGAGTCAGTAGAGGTTCAGTGTGGACACCGGAGCGTCAATAGTGGGTCAGTGAGGACACCAGAGGGTCAGTGAGGACACCAGAGGGTCAGTAGTGGGTCAGTGAGGACACCAGAGGGTCAGTAGTGGGTCAGTGAGGACACCAGAGGGTCAGTAGTGGGACAGTGCGGACACCAGAGGGTCAGTAGTGGGTCAGTGAGGACACGAGGGTGTCAGTAGAGGGTCAGTGAGGAAACCAGAGGGTCAGTAGTGAGTCAGTGAGGACACGAGGGGGTCAGTAGAGGGTCAGTGAGGACACCAGAGGGTCAGTAGTGGGTCAGTGAGGACACGAGGGGGTCAGTAGAGGGTCAGTGAGGACACCAGAGAGTCAGTAGTGGGTCAGTGAGGACACCAGAGGGTCAGTAGAGGGTCAGTGCGGACATGAGGGGTTCAGTAGTGGGTCAGTGAGGACACCAGGGGGTCAGCAGTGGGTCAGTGAGGACACCAGAGGGTCAGTAGTGGGTCAGTGAGGACACCAGAGGGTCAGGAGTGGGTCAGTGAGGACACCAGAGGGTCAGTAGTGGGTCAGTGAGGACAGCAGAGGGTCAGTAGCGGGTCAGTGAGGACACCAGAGGGTCAGTAGAGGGTGAGTGAGGACACCAGAGGGTCAGTAGTGGGTCAGTGAGGACACCAGGGGGTCAGTAGTGGGTCAGTGAGGACACCGGAGGGTCAGTAGTGGGTCAGTGAGGACACCAAATGGTCAGTAGTGGGTCAGAGAGGACACCAGAGGGTCAGTAGTGGTTCAGTGAGGACACGAGAGGGTCAGTGAGGACACCAGAGGGTCAGTAGTGGGTCAGTGAGGACAACAGAGGGTCAGTGAGGACACCAAATGGTCAGTAGAGGGTCAGTGAGGACACCAGAGGGTCAGTAGTGGGTCAGTGAGGATACCAAAGGGTCAGTAGTGGGTCAGTGAGGACACCAGAGGGTCAGTAGTGGGTCAGTGAGGACAACAGAGGGTCAGTAGTGGGTCAGTGAGGACACCAGGGGGTCAGTAGAGGGTCAGTGAGGACACCAGAGGGTCAGTAGTGGGTCAGTGAGGACACCAGAGGGTCAGTAGTGGGTCAGTGATGACACCAGAGGATCAGTAGTGGGTCAGTGAGGACACCAGATGGTCAGTCGTGGGTCAGTGAGGACACCAGTGGGTCAGTAGCGGGTCAGTGAGGACACCAGAGGGTCAGTAGAGGGTGAGTGAGGACACCAGAGGGTCAGTAGTGGATCAGTGAGGACACCAGGGGGTCAGTAGTGGGTCAGTGAGGACACCAGAGGGTCAGTAGTGTGTCAGTGAGGACACCAGGGGGTCAGTAGTGGGTCAGTGAGGACACCAGATGGTCAGTAGAGGGTCAGTGAGGACATGAGAGGATCAGTAGTGGGTCAGTGAGGACACCAGAGGGTCAGTAATGGGTCAGTGAGGACACGAGGGGGTCAGTAGTAGGTCAGTGAGGACACCAGAGGGTCAGTAGTGGGTCAGTGAGGACATGAGGGGGTCAGTAGAGTGTCAGTGAGGACACCAGAGGGTCAGTAGTCAGTCAGTGAGGACATGAGGGGGTTAGTAGAGGGTCAGTGAGGACACCAGAGGGTCAGTAGAGGGTCAGTGAGGACACCAGAGGGTCAGTAGTCGGTCAGTGAGGATATGAGGGGGTTAGTAGAGGGTCAGTGAGGACACCAGAGGGTCAGTAGTCGGTCAGTGAGGACATGAGGGGGTCAGTAGAGGGACAGTGCGGACATGAGGGGTTCAGTAGAGGGTCAGTGAGGACACCAGAGAGTCAGTCGAGGGTCAGTGAGGACACCAGGGAGTCAGTAGAGGGTCAGTGAGGACACCAGAGGGTCAGTAGAGGGTCAGTGAGGACACCAGAGGGTCTGTAGTGGGTCAGTGAGGACACCAGAGGTTCAGTAGAGGGTCAGTGAGGACACCAGAGGGTCAGTAGAGAGTCAGTGAGGACACCAAAGGGTCAGAAGTGGGTCATTGAGGACACCAAAGGGTCAGTAGTGGGTCAGTGAAGACATGAGAGGGTCAGTAGTGGGTC
The DNA here is from genome assembly GCF_044704955.1 of Pristiophorus japonicus. Classification (NCBI taxonomy): domain Eukaryota; kingdom Metazoa; phylum Chordata; class Chondrichthyes; family Pristiophoridae; genus Pristiophorus; species Pristiophorus japonicus. The sequence continues at coordinate 228,576 of NW_027252625.1, read as the reverse complement.
AGTGAGGACACCACAGGGTCAGTAGTGTGTCAGTGAGGACACGAGGGGTAAGTAGTGGGTCAGTGAGGACACCAAAGGGTCATTAGTGGGTCAGTGAGGACACCAGAGGGTCAGTAGTGGGTCAGTGAGGACACCAGAGGGTCAGTAGTGGGTCAGCGAGGACACCAAAGTGTCAGTAGTGGGTCAGTGAGGACACCAGAGGGTCAGTAGTGGGTCAGTGAGGACACCAGAGGGTCAGTGAGGACACCAGAGGGTCAGTAGTGGGTCAGTGAGGACACCAGAGGGTCAGTGAGGACACCAAAGGGTCAGTAGAGGGTCAGTGAGGACACCAGAGGGTCAGTAGTGGGTCAGTGAGGACACCAAAGGGTCAGTAGTGGGTCAGTGAGGACAACAGAGGGCCAGTGAGGACACCAGAGGGTCAGTAGTGGGTCAGTGAGGACACCAGGGGGTCAGTAGTGGGTCAGTGAGGACACCAGAGTGTCAGTAGAGGGTCAGTGAGGACACCAGAGTGTCAGCAGAGGGTCAGTGAGGACACCAGAGGGTCAGGAGTGGGTCAGTGAGGACACCAGAGGGTCAGTGAGGACACCAAAGGTCAGTAGTGGGTCAGTGAGGACACCAAAGGGTCAGTAGTGGGTCAGTGAAGACATGAGAGGGTCAGTAGTGGGTCAGTGAGGACACCAGAGGGTCAGTAGTGGGTCAGTGAGGATACGAGGGGGTCAGTAGTGGGTCAGTGAGGACACCAAAGGGTCAGTAGTGGGTCAGTGAGGACACCAGAGGGTCAGTAGTGGGTCAGTGAGGACAGCAGAGTGTCAGTAGAGGGTCAGTGAGGACACCAGTGGGTCAGTAGTGGGTCAGTGAGGAGACCAGGGGGTCAGTAGTGGGTCAGTGAGGACACGAGGGGGTCAGTAGTGGGTCAGTGAGTACACCAAAGTGTCAGTAGAGGGTCAGTGAGGACACCAGAGGGTCAGTAGTGGGTCAGTGAGGACACCAAAGGGTCAGTAGTGGGTCAGTGAGGACACCAGAGGGTCAGTGAGGACACCAGAGGGTCAGTAGTGGGTCAGTGAGGACACCAGAGGGTCAGTAGCGGGTCAGTGAGGACACCAGAGGGTCAGTAGAGGGTGAGTGAGGACACCAGAGGGTCAGTAGTGGGGCAGTGAGGACACCAGGGGGTCAGTAGTGGGTCAGTGAGGACACCAGAGGGTCAGTAGTGGGTCAGTGAGGACACGAGGGGGTCAGTAGTGGGTCAGTGAGGACACCAGAGGGTCAGTAGTGGGTCAGTGAGGACACCAGAGGGTCAGTAGTGGGTCAGTGAGGACACGAGGGGGTCAGTAGTGGGTCAGTGAGGACACCAGAGGGTCAGTAGTGGGTTAGTGAGGACACCAGAGGGTCAGTAGTGGGTCAGTGAGGACACCAGAGGGTCACTAGTGGATCAGTGAGGACAGCAGAGGGTCAGTAGCGGGTCAGTGAGGACACCAGAGGGTCAGTAGAGGGTGAGTGAGGACACCAGAGGGTCAGTAGTGGGTCAGTGAGGACACCAGGGGGTCAGTAGTGGGTCAGTGAGGACACCAGAGGGTCAGTAGTGGGTCAGTGAGGACACGAGGGGGTCAGTAGAGGGTCAGTGAGGACACCAGTGGGTCAGTAGTGGGTCAGTGAGGAGACCAGGGGGTCAGTAGTGGGTCAGTAAGGACACGAGGGGGTCAGTAGTGGGTCAGTGAGTACACCAAAGTGTCAGTAGAGGGTCAGTGAGGACACCAGAGGGTCAGTAGTGGGTCAGTGAGGACACCAAAGGGTCAGTAGTGGGTCAGTGAGGACACCAGAGGGTCAGTGAGGACACCAGAGGGTCAGTAGTGGGTCAGTGAGGACACCAGAGGGTCAGTAGCGGGTCAGTGAGGACACCAGAGGGTCAGTAGAGGGTGAGTGAGGACACCAGAGGGTCAGTAGTGGGTCAGTGAGGACACCAGGGGGTCAGTAGTGGGTCAGTGAGGACACCAGAGGGTCAGTAGTGGGTCAGTGAGGACACGAGGGGGTCAGTAGTGGGTCAGTGAGGACACCAGAGGGTCAGTAGTGGGTCAGTGAGGACACCAGAGGGTCAGTAGTGGGTCAGTGAGGACACGAGGGGGTCAGTAGTGGGTCAGTGAGGACACCAGAGGGTCAGTAGTGGGTCAGTGAGGACACCAGAGGGTCAGTAGTGGGTCAGTGAGGACACCAGAGGGTCACTAGTGGGTCAGTGAGGACAGCAGAGGGTCAGTAGCGGGTCAGTGAGGACACCAGAGGGTCAGTAGAGGGTGAGTGAGGACACCAGAGGGTCAGTAGTGGGTCAGTGAGGACACCAGGGGGTCAGTAGCGGGTCAGTGAGGACACCAGAGGGTCAGTAGTGGGTCAGTGAGGACACGAGGGGGTCAGTAGTGGGTCAGTGAGGACACCAGAGGGTCAGTAGTGGGTCAGTGAGGACACCAGAGGGTCAGTAGTGGGTCAGTGAGGACACCTGAGGGTCAGTAGTGGGTCAGTGAGGACTCAAGGGGGTCAGTAGTGGGTCAGTGAGGACACCAGAGGGTCAGTAGTGGGTCAGTGAGGACATGAGGGGGTCAGTAGAGGGTCAGTGAGGACACCAGAGGGTCAGGAGTGGGTCAGTGAGGACAACAAAAGGGTCAGTAGTGGGTCAGTGAGGACACCAGAGGGTCAGTGAGGACACAAAAGGGTCAGTAGTGGGTCAGTGAGGACACCAAAGGGTCAGTAGCGGGTCAGTGAAGACATGAGAGGGTCAGTAGTGGGTCAGTGAGGACACCACAGGGTCAGTAGTGGGTCAGTGAGGACACCAGATGGTCAGTAGTGGGTCAGTGAGGACACCAAAGGGTCAGTAGTGGGTCAGTGAGGACACCTGAGGGTCAGTAGTGGGTCAGTGAGGACACCAGGGGGTCAGTAGTGGGTCAGTGAGGACACCAGAGGGTCAGTAGAGGGTCAGTGAGGACAAAAGAGGGTCAGTGAGGACACCAGAGGTTCAGTTGAGGGTCAGTGAGGACACCAAACGGTCAGTAGTGGGTCAGTGAGCACACCAAAGGGTCAGTATTGGGTCAGTGAGGACACCAGAGGGTCAGTAGTGGGTCAGTGAGGACAGCAGAGGGTCAGTAGTGGGTCAGTGAAGACACCAAAGGTTCAGTACTGGGTCAGTGAGGACACCAGAGGGTCAGTAGTGGGTCAGTGAGGACACCAGAGGGTCAGTGAGGACACCAGAGGGTCAGTAGTGGGTCAGTGAGGACACCAGAGGGTCAGTGAGGACACCAAAGGGTCAGTAGAGGGTCAGTGAGGACACCTGATGGTCAGTGAGGAACCAGAGGGTCAGTAGTGGGTCAGTGAGGACACCAGGGGGTCAGTAGTGGGTCAGTGAGGACACCAGAGGGTCAGTAGAGGGTCAGTGAGGACAGCAGAGGCTCAGTAGAGGGTCAGTGAGGACACCAGAGGGTCAGTGAGGACACCAGAGGTTCAGTAGAGGGTCAGTGAGGACACCAAAGGGTCAGTAGTGGGTCAGTGAGGACACCAAAGGGTCAGTATTGGGTCAGTGAGGACACCAGAGTGTCAGTAGTGGGTCAGTGAGGACAGCAGAGGGTCAGTAGAGGGTCAGTGAGCACACCAGAGGGTCAGTAGTGGGTCAGTGAGGACACCAGAGGGTCAGTGAGGACACCAGAGGGTCAGTAGTGGGTCAGTGAGGACACCAGAGGGTCAGTGAGGACACCAAAGGGTCAGTAGAGGGGCATTGAGGACACCAGAGGGTCAGTAGTGGGTCAGTGAGGACACCAAAGGGTCAGTAGTGGATCAGTGAGGACACCTGAGGATCAGTGAGGACACCAGAGGGTCAGTGGAGGGTCAGTGAGGACAGCAGAGGGTCAGTAGAGGGTCAGTGAGGACACCATAGGGTCAGTGAGGACACCAGAGGGTCAGTAGTGGGTCAGTGAGGACACATGAGGGTCAGTAGTGTGTCAGTGAGGACACCAGAGGGTCAGTAGTGGGTCAGTGAGGACACGAGGGGGTCAGTAGTGGGTCAGTGAGGACACCAGAGGGTCAGTAGAGGGTCAGTGAGGACACCACAGCGTCAGTAGCGCGTCAGTGAGGACACCAAAGGGTCAGTAGAGGGTCAGTGAGGACATCAGAGGGTCAGTAGAGGGGCAGTGAGGACACCACAGTGTCAGTAGCGCGTCAGTGAGGACAACAAAGGGTCAGTAGAGGGTCAGTGAGGACACCAGAGGGTCAGTAGAGGAGCAGTGAGGACACCAAATGGTCAGTAGAGGGTCAGTGAGGACACCAAAGAATCAGTAGTGGGTCAGTGAGGACACCAGAGGGTCAGTAGAGGTTCAGTGTGGACACCAGAGGGTCAGTAGTGGGTCAGTGAGGACACCAGAGGGTCAGTGAGGACACCAGAGGGTCAGTAGTGGGTCAGTGAGGACACCAGAGGGTCAGTAGTGGGTCAGTGAGGACACCAGAGGGTCAGTAGTGGGACAGTGCGGACACCAGAGGGTCAGTAGTGGGTCAGTGAGGACACGAGGGTGTCAGTAGAGGGTCAGTGAGGAAACCAGAGGGTCAGTAGTGAGTCAGTGAGGACACGAGGGGGTCAGTAGAGGGTCAGTGAGGACACCAGAGGGTCAGTAGTGGTTCAGTGAGGACACGAGGGGGTCAGTAGAGGGTCAGTGAGGACACCAGAGAGTCAGTAGTGGGTCAGTGAGGACACCAGAGGGTCAGTGCGGACATGAGGGGTTCAGTAGTGGGTCAGTGAGGACACCAGGGAGTCAGTAGTGGGTCAGTGAGGACACCAGGGGGTCAGTAGAGGGTCAGTGAGGACACCAAAGGGTCAGTAGTGGGTCAGTGAGGACACCAGAGGGTCAGTAGTGGGTCAGTGAGGACACCAGAGGGTCAGTAGTGGGTCAGTGAGGACACGAGGGGGTCAGTAGAGGGTCAGTGAGGACACCAGAGGGTCAGTAGTGGGTCAGTGAGGACACCAGAGGGTCAGTAGTGGGTCAGTGAGGACACCAGAGGGTCAGTAGAGGGTCAGTGAAGACATGAGAGGGTCAGTAGTGGGTCAGTGAGGACACCAGAGGGTCAGTGAAGACATGAGAGGGTCAGTACTGGGTCAGTGAGGACACCAGGGGGTCAGTAGTGGGTCAGTGAGGACACCAGAGGGTCAGTAGAGGGTCAGTGAGGACACCAGAGGGTCAGTAGTGGGTCAGTGAGGACACCAGAGGGTCAGTGGAGGGTCAGTGAGTACACCAAAGGGTCAGTAGTGGGTCAGTGAGGACACCAAAGGGTCAGTAGTGGGTCAGTGAGGGAACCAGAGGGTCAGTGGAGGGTCAGTGAGTACACCAAAGGGTCAGTAGTGGGTCAGTGAGGACACCAAAGGGTCAGTAGTGGGTCAGTGAAGACATGAGAGGGTCAGTAGTGGGTCAGTGAAGACACCAGAGGGTCAGTAGTGGGTCAGTGAGGACACGAGGGGGTCAGTAGTGGGTCAGTGAGGACACCAAGGGGTCAGTAGTGGGTCAGTGAGGTCACCAGAGGGTCAGTAGTGGGTCAGTGAGGACACCAGAGGGTCAGTAGTGGGTCAGTGAGGACATGAGGGGGTCAGTAGAGGGTCAGTGAGGACACCAGAGGGTCAGGAGTGGGTCAGTGAGGACAACAAAAGGGTCAGTAGTGGGTCAGTGAGGACACCAGAGGGTCAGTGAGGACACAAAAGGGTCAGTAGTGGGTCAGTGAGGACACCAAAGGGTCAGTAGCGGGTCAGTGAAGACATGAGAGGGTCAGTAGTGGGTCAGTGAGGACACCACAGGGTCAGTAGTGGGTCAGTGAGGACACCAGATGGTCAGTAGTGGGTCAGTGAGGACACCAAAGGGTCAGTAGTGGGTCAGTGAGGACACCTGAGGGTCAGTAGTGGGTCAGTGAGGACACCAGGGGGTCAGTAGTGGGTCAGTGAGGACACCAGAGGGTCAGTAGAGGGTCAGTGAGGACAAAAGAGGGTCAGTGAGGACACCAGAGGTTCAGTTGAGGGTCAGTGAGGACACCAAACGGTCAGTAGTGGGTCAGTGAGCACACCAAAGGGTCAGTATTGGGTCAGTGAGGACACCAGAGGGTCAGTAGTGGGTCAGTGAGGACAGCAGAGGGTCAGTAGTGGGTCAGTGAGGACACCAAAGGTTCAGTACTGGGTCAGTGAGGACACCAGAGGGTCAGTAGTGGGTCAGTGAGGACACCAGAGGGTCAGTGAGGACACCAGAGGGTCAGTAGTGGGTCAGTGAGGACACCAGAGGGTCAGTGAGGACACCAAAGGGTCAGTAGAGGGTCAGTGAGGACACCTGATGGTCAGTGAGGAACCAGAGGGTCAGTAGTGGGTCAGTGAGGACACCAGGGGGTCAGTAGTGGGTCAGTGAGGACACCAGAGGGTCAGTAGAGGGTCAGTGAGGACAGCAGAGGCTCAGTAGAGGGTCAGTGAGGACACCAGAGGGTCAGTGAGGACACCAGAGGTTCAGTAGAGGGTCAGTGAGGACACCAAAGGGTCAGTAGTGGGTCAGTGAGGACACCAAAGGGTCAGTATTGGGTCAGTGAGGACACCAGAGTGTCAGTAGTGGGTCAGTGAGGACAGCAGAGGGTCAGTAGAGGGTCAGTGAGCACACCAGAGGGTCAGTAGTGGGTCAGTGAGGACACCAGAGGGTCAGTGAGGACACCAGAGGGTCAGTAGTGGGTCAGTGAGGACACCAGAGGGTCAGTGAGGACACCAAAGGGTCAGTAGAGGGGCATTGAGGACACCAGAGGGTCAGTAGTGGGTCAGTGAGGACACCAAAGGGTCAGTAGTGGATCAGTGAGGACACCTGAGGATCAGTGAGGACACCAGAGGGTCAGTGGAGGGTCAGTGAGGACAGCAGAGGGTCAGTAGAGGGTCAGTGAGGACACCATAGGGTCAGTGAGGACACCAGAGGGTCAGTAGTGGGTCAGTGAGGACACATGAGGGTCAGTAGTGTGTCAGTGAGGACACCAGAGGGTCAGTAGTGGGTCAGTGAGGACACGAGGGGGTCAGTAGTGGGTCAGTGAGGACACCAGAGGGTCAGTAGAGGGTCAGTGAGGACACCACAGCGTCAGTAGCGCGTCAGTGAGGACACCAAAGGGTCAGTAGAGGGTCAGTGAGGACATCAGAGGGTCAGTAGAGGGGCAGTGAGGACACCACAGTGTCAGTAGCGCGTCAGTGAGGACAACAAAGGGTCAGTAGAGGGTCAGTGAGGACACCAGAGGGTCAGTAGAGGAGCAGTGAGGACACCAAATGGTCAGTAGAGGGTCAGTGAGGACACCAAAGAATCAGTAGTGGGTCAGTGAGGACACCAGAGGGTCAGTAGAGGTTCAGTGTGGACACCAGAGGGTCAGTAGTGGGTCAGTGAGGACACCAGAGGGTCAGTGAGGACACCAGAGGGTCAGTAGTGGGTCAGTGAGGACACCAGAGGGTCAGTAGTGGGTCAGTGAGGACACCAGAGGGTCAGTAGTGGGACAGTGCGGACACCAGAGGGTCAGTAGTGGGTCAGTGAGGACACGAGGGTGTCAGTAGAGGGTCAGTGAGGAAACCAGAGGGTCAGTAGTGAGTCAGTGAGGACACGAGGGGGTCAGTAGAGGGTCAGTGAGGACACCAGAGGGTCAGTAGTGGTTCAGTGAGGACACGAGGGGGTCAGTAGAGGGTCAGTGAGGACACCAGAGAGTCAGTAGTGGGTCAGTGAGGACACCAGAGGGTCAGTGCGGACATGAGGGGTTCAGTAGTGGGTCAGTGAGGACACCAGGGAGTCAGTAGTGGGTCAGTGAGGACACCAGGGGGTCAGTAGAGGGTCAGTGAGGACACCAAAGGGTCAGTAGTGGGTCAGTGAGGACACCAGAGGGTCAGTAGTGGGTCAGTGAGGACACCAGAGGGTCAGTAGTGGGTCAGTGAGGACACGAGGGGGTCAGTAGAGGGTCAGTGAGGACACCAGAGGGTCAGTAGTGGGTCAGTGAGGACACCAGAGGGTCAGTAGTGGGTCAGTGAGGACACCAGAGGGTCAGTAGAGGGTCAGTGAAGACATGAGAGGGTCAGTAGTGGGTCAGTGAGGACACCAGAGGGTCAGTTAAGACATGAGAGGGTCAGTACTGGGTCAGTGAGGACACCAGGGGGTCAGTAGTGGGTCAGTGAGGACACCAGAGGGTCAGTAGAGGGTCAGTGAGGACACCAGAGGGTCAGTAGTGGGTCAGTGAGGACACCAGAGGGTCAGTGGAGGGTCAGTGAGTACACCAAAGGGTCAGTAGTGGGTCAGTGAGGACACCAAAGGGTCAGTAGTGGGTCAGTGAGGACACCAGAGGGTCAGTGGAGGGTCAGTGAGTACACCAAAGGGTCAGTAGTGGGTCAGTGAGGACACCAAAGGGTCAGTAGTGGGTCAGTGAAGACATGAGAGGGTCAGTAGTGGGTCAGTGAAGACACCAGAGGGTCAGTAGTGGGTCAGTGAGGACACGAGGGGGTCAGTAGTGGGTCAGTGAGGACACCAAGGGGTCAGTAGTGGGTCAGTGAGGTCACCAGAGGGTCAGTAGTGGGTCAGTGAGGACACCAGAGGGTCAGTAGTGGGTCAGTGAGGACACCAAAGGCTCAGTAGTGGGTCAGTGAGGACACCAGAGGGTCAGTAGTGGGTCAGTGAGGACACCAAAGGGTCAGTGAGGACACCAGAGGGTCAGTAGTGGGTCAGTGAGGACACTAGAGGGTCAGTGAGGACACCAAAGAGTCAGTAGAGGGTCAGTGAGGACACCAGAGGGTCAGTAGTGGGTCAGTGAGGACACCAGAGTGTCAGTAGAGGGTCAGTGAGGACACCAGAGTGTCAGCAGAGGGTCAGTGAGGACACCAGAGGGTCAGGAGTGGGTCAGTGAGGACACCAGAGGGTCAGTGAGGACACCAAAGGTCAGTAGTGGGTCAGTGAGGACACCAAAGGGTCAGTAGTGGGTCAGTGAAGACATGAGAGGGTCAGTAGTGGGTCAGTGAGGACACCAGAGGGTCAGTAGTGGGTCAGTGAGGATACGAGGGGGTCAGTAGTGGGTCAGTGAGGACACCAAAGGGTCAGTAGTGGGTCAGTGAGGACACCAGAGGGTCAGTAGTGGGTCAGTGAGGACAGCAGAGTGTCAGTAGAGGGTCAGTGAGGACACCAGTGGGTCAGTAGTGGGTCAGTGAGGAGACCAGGGGGTCAGTAGTGGGTCAGTGAGGACACGAGGGGGTCAGTAGTGGGTCAGTGAGTACACCAAAGTGTCAGTAGAGGGTCAGTGAGGACACCAGAGGGTCAGTAGTGGGTCAGTGAGGACACCAAAGGGTCAGTAGTGGGTCAGTGAGGACACCAGAGGGTCAGTGAGGACACCAGAGGGTCAGTAGTGGGTCAGTGAGGACACCAGAGGGTCAGTAGCGGGTCAGTGAGGACACCAGAGGGTCAGTAGAGGGTGAGTGAGGACACCAGAGGGTCAGTAGTGGGTCAGTGAGGACACCAGGGGGTCAGTAGTGGGTCAGTGAGGACACCAGAGGGTCAGTAGTGGGTCAGTGAGGACACGAGGGGGTCAGTAGTGGGTCAGTGAGGACACCAGAGGGTCAGTAGTGGGTCAGTGAGGACACCAGAGGGTCAGTAGTGGGTCAGTGAGGACACGAGGGGGTCAGTAGTGGGTCAGTGAGGACACCAGAGGGTCAGTAGTGGGTCAGTGAGGACACCAGAGGGTCAGTAGTGGGTCAGTGAGGACACCAGAGGGTCACTAGTGGGTCAGTGAGGACAGCAGAGGGTCAGTAGCGGGTCAGTGAGGACACCAGAGGGTCAGTAGAGGGTGAGTGAGGACACCAGAGGGTCAGTAGTGGGTCAGTGAGGACACCAGGGGGTCAGTAGAGGGTCAGTGAGGACACCAGTGGGTCAGTAGTGGGTCAGTGAGGAGACCAGGGGGTCAGTAGTGGGTCAGTGAGGACACGAGGGGGTCAGTAGTGGGTCAGTGAGTACACCAAAGTGTCAGTAGAGGGTCAGTGAGGACACCAGAGGGTCAGTAGTGGGTCAGTGAGGACACCAAAGGGTCAGTAGTGGGTCAGTGAGGACACCAGAGGGTCAGTGAGGACACCAGAGGGTCAGTAGTGGGTCAGTGAGGACACCAGAGGGTCAGTAGCGGGTCAATGAGGACACCAGAGGGTCAGTAGAGGGTGAGTGAGGACACCAGAGGGTCAGTAGTGGGTCAGTGAGGACACCAGGGGGTCAGTAGTGGGTCAGTGAGGACACCAGAGGGTCAGTAGTGGGTCAGTGAGGACACGAGGGGGTCAGTAGTGGGTCAGTGAGGACACCAGAGGGTCAGTAGTGGGTCAGTGAGGACACCAGAGGGTCAGTAGAGGGTGAGTGAGGACACCAGAGGGTCAGTAGTGGGTCAGTGAGGACACCAGGGGGTCAGTAGTGGGTCAGTGAGGACACCAGAGGGTCAGTAGTGGGTCAGTGAGGACACGAGGGGGTCAGTAGTGGGTCAGTGAGGACACCAGAGGGTCAGTAGTGGGTCAGTGAGGACACCAGAGGGTCAGTAGTGGGTCAGTGAGGACACCAGAGGGTCAGTAGTGGGTCAGTGAGGACACAAGGGGGTCAGTAGTGGGTCAGTGAGGACACCAGAGGGTCAGTAGTGGGTCAGTGAGGACATGAGGGGGTCAGTAGAGGGTCAGTGAGGACACCAGAGGGTCAGGAGTGGGTCAGTGAGGACACCAAAGGGTCAGTAGTGGGTCAGTGAGGACACCAGAGGGTCAGTGAGGACACAAAAGGGTCAGTAGTGGGTCAGTGAGGACACCAAAGGGTCAGTAGCGGGTCAGTGAAGACATGAGAGGGTCAGTAGTGGGTCAGTGAGGACACCACAGGGTCAGTAGTGGGTCAGTGAGGACACCAGAGGGTCAATAGTGGGTCAGTGAGGACACCAAAGGGTCAGTTGTGGGTCAGTGAGGACACCTGAGGGTCAGTAGTGGGTCAGTGAGGACACCAGGGGGTCAGTAGTGGGTCAGTGAGGACACCAGAGGGTCAGTAGAGGGTCAGTGAGGACAAAAGAGGGTCAGTGAGGACACCAGAGGTTCAGTTGAGGGTCAGTGAGGACACCAAAGGGTCAGTAGTGGGTCAGTGAGCACACCAAAGGGTCAGTATTGGGTCAGTGAGGACACCAGAGGGTCAGTAGTGGGTCAGTGAGGACAGCAGAGGGTCAGTAGTGGGTCAGTGAGGACACCAAAGGTTCAGTACTGGGTCAGTGAGGACACCAGAGGGTCAGTAGTGGGTCAGTGAGGACACCAGAGGGTCAGTGAGGACACCAGAGGGTCAGTAGTGGGTCAGTGAGGACACCAGAGGGTCAGTGAGGACACCAAAGGGTCAGTAGAGGGTCAGTGAGGACACCTGATGGTCAGTGAGGAACCAGAGGGTCAGTAGTGGGTCAGTGAGGACACCAGGGGGTCAGTAGTGGGTCAGTGAGGACACCAGAGGGTCAGTAGAGGGTCAGTGAGGACAGCAGAGGCTCAGTAGAGGGTCAGTGAGGACACCAGAGGGTCAGTGAGGACACCAGAGGTTCAGTAGAGGGTCAGTGAGGACACCAAAGGGTCAGTAGTGGGTCAGTGAGGACACCAAAGGGTCAGTATTGGGTCAGTGAGGACACCAGAGTGTCAGTAGTGGGTCAGTGAGGACAGCAGAGGGTCAGTAGAGGGTCAGTGAGCACACCAGAGGGTCAGTAGTGGGTCAGTGAGGACACCAGAGGGTCAGTGAGGACACCAGAGGGTCAGTAGTGGGTCAGTGAGGACACCAGAGGGTCAGTGAGGACACCAAAGGGTCAGTAGAGGGGCAGTGAGGACACCAGAGGGTCAGTAGTGGGTCAGTGAGGACACCAAAGGGTCAGTAGTGGGTCAGTGAGGACACCTGAGGGTCAGTGAGGACACCAGAGGGTCAGTAGAGGGTCAGTGAGGACAGCAGAGGGTCAGTAGAGGGTCAGTGAGGACACCAGAGGGTTAGTGAGGACACCAGAGGTTCAGTTGTGGGTCAGTGAGGACACCAAAGGGTCAGTAGTGGGTCAGTGAGGACACCAGAGGGTCAGTAGAGGGTCCGTGAGGACACCAGAGGGTCAGTAGTGGGTCAGTGAGGACACCAGAGGGTCAGTAGTGGGTCAGTGAGGACACCAGAGGGTCAGTAGTGGGTCAGTGAGGACACGAGGGGGTCAGTAGTGGGTCAGTGAGGACACCAGAGGGTCAGTAGTGGGTCAGTGAGGACACCAGAGGGTCAGTAGAGGGTCAGTGAGGACACCAGGGGGTCAGTAGTGGGTCAGTGAGGACACCAGAGGGTCAGTAGAGGGTCAGTGAGGACACCACAGCGTCAGTAGCGCGTCAGTGAGGACACCAAAGGGTCAGTAGAGGGTCAGTGAGGACATCAGAGGGTCAGTAGAGGGGCAGTGAGGACACCACAACGGCAGTAGCGCGTCAGTGAGGACACCAAAGGGTCAGTAGAGGGTCAGTGAGGACACCAGAGGGTCAGTAGATGGGCAGTGAGGACACCAAAGGGTCAGTAGAGGGTCAGTGAGGACACCAAAGGATCAGTAGTGGGTCAGTGAGGACACCAGAGTGTCAGTAGAGGTTCAGTGAGGACACCTGAGGGTCAGTAGTGGGTCAGTGACGACACCAGAGGGTCAGTAGAGGGTCAGTGAGCACACCAGAGGGTCAGTAGTGGGTCAGTGAGGACACCAGAGAGTCAGTAGTGGGTCAGTGAGGACACCAGAGGGTCAGTAGTGGGTCAGTGCGGACACCAGAGGGTCAGTAGTGGGTCAGTGAGGACACGAGGGGGTCAGTAGAGGGTCAGTGAGGACACCAGAGGGTCAGTAGTGAGTCAGTGAGGACACGAGGGGGTCAGTAGAGGGTCAGTGAGGACACCAGAGGGTCAGTAGTGGGTCAGTGAGGACACGAGGGGGTCAGTAGAGGGTCAGTGAGGACACCAGAGGGTCAGTAGAGGGTCAGTGAGGACACCAGAGTGTCAGTAGTGGGTCAGTGAGGACACCAGAGGGTCAGTAGAGGGTCAGTGAGGACATGAGGGGGTCAGTAGTGGGTCAGTGAGGACACCAGGGAGTCAGTAGTGGGTCAGTGAGGACACCAGGGGGTCAGTAGTGGGTCAGTGAGGACACCAGAGGGTCAGTAGTGGGTCAGTGAGGACACCAGGGGGTCAGTAGTGGGTCAGTGAGGACACCAGGGGGTCAGTAGTGGGTCAGTGAGGACACCAGAGGGTCAGTAGTGGGTCAGTGAGGACACCAGAGAGTCAGTAGTGGGTCAGTGAGGACACCAGAGGGTCAGTAGTGGGTCAGTGAGGACACCATAGGGTCAGTGAGGACACCAGAGGGTCAGTAGTGGGTCAGTGAGGACACATGAGGGTCAGTAGTGTGTCAGTGAGGACACCAGAGGGTCAGTAGTTGGTCAGTGAGGACACGAGGGGGTCAGTAGTGGGTCAGTGAGGACACCAGAGGGTCAGTAGAGGGTCAGTGAGGACACCACAGCGTCAGTAGCGCGTCAGTGAGGACACCAAAGGGTCAGTAGAGGGTCAGTGAGGACATCAGAGGGTCAGTAGAGGGGCAGTGAGGACACCACAGTGTCAGTAGCGCGTCAGTGAGGACAACAAAGGGTCAGTAGAGGGTCAGTGAGGACACCAGAGGGTCAGTAGAGGGGCAGTGAGGACACCAAATGGTCAGTAGAGGGTCAGTGAGGACACCAAAGAATCAGTAGTGGGTCAGTGAGGACACCAGAGGGTCAGTAGAGGTTCAGTGTGGACACCAGAGGGTCAGTAGTGGGTCAGTGAGGACACCAGAGGGTCAGTGAGGACACCAGAGGGTCAGTAGTGGGTCAGTGAGGACACCAGAGGGTCAGTAGTGGGACAGTGCGGACACCAGAGGGTCAGTAGTGGGTCAGTGAGGACACGAGGGTGTCAGTAGAGGGTCAGTGAGGAAACCAGAGGGTCAGTAGTGAGTCAGTGAGGACACGAGGGGGTCAGTAGAGGGTCAGTGAGGACACCAGAGGGTCAGTAGTGGGTCAGTGAGGACACGAGGGGGTCAGTAGAGGGTCAGTGAGGACACCAGAGAGTCAGTAGTGGGTCAGTGAGGACACCAGAGGGTCAGTGCGGACATGAGGGGTTCAGTAGTGGGTCAGTGAGGACACCAGGGAGTCAGTAGTGGGTCAGTGAGGACACCAGGGGGTCAGTAGAGGGTCAGTGAGGACACCAAAGGGTCAGTAGTGGGTCAGTGAGGACACCAGAGGGTCAGTAGTGGGTCAGTGAGGACACCAGAGGGTCAGTAGTGGGTCAGTGAGGACACGAGGGGGTCAGTAGAGGGTCAGTGAGGACACCAGAGGGTCAGTAGTGGGTCAGTGAGGACACCAGAGGGTCAGTAGTGGGTCAGTGAGGACACCAGAGGGTCAGTAGAGGGTCAGTGAAGACATGAGAGGGTCAGTAGTGGGTCAGTGAGGACACCAGAGGGTCAGTTAAGACATGAGAGGGTCAGTACTGGGTCAGTGAGGAAACCAGGGGGTCAGTAGTGGGTCAGTGAGGACACCAGAGGGTCAGTAGAGGGTCAGTGAGGACACCAGAGGGTCAGTAGTGGGTCAGTGAGGACACCAGAGGGTCAGTGGAGGGTCAGTGAGTACACCAAAGGGTCAGTAGTGGGTCAGTGAGGACACCAAAGGGTCAGTAGTGGGTCAGTGAGGACACCAGAGGGTCAGTGGAGGGTCAGTGAGTACACCAAAGGGTCAGTAGTGGGTCAGTGAGGACACCAAAGGGTCAGTAGTGGGTCAGTGAAGACATGAGAGGGTCAGTAGTGGGTCAGTGAGGACACCAGAGGGTCAGTAGTGGGTCAGTGAGGACACGAGGGGGTCAGTAGTGGGTCAGTGAGGACACCAAGGGGTCAGTAATGGGTCAGTGAGGACACCAGAGGGTCAGTAGTGGGTCAGTGAGGACACCAGAGGGTCAGTAGTGGGTCAGTGAGGACACCAAAGGCTCAGTAGTGGGTCAGTGAGGACACCAGAGGGTCAGTAGTGGGTCAGTGAGGACACCAGAGGGTCAGTAGTGGGTCAGTGAGGACACCAAAGGGTCAGTGAGGACACCAGAGGGTCAGTAGTGGGTCAGTGAGGACACCAAAGGGTCAGTAGTGGGTCAGTGAGGACACCAGAGGGTCAGTGAGGACACCAGAGGGTCAGTAGTGGGTCAGTGAGGACACCAGGGGGTCAGTAGTGAGTCAGTGAGGACACCAGAGGGTCAGTAGAGGGTCAGTGAGGACACCAGAGGGTCAGTAGAGGGTCAGTGAGGACACCAGAGGGTCAGTAGTGGGTCAGTGAGGACACCAAAGGGTCAGTAGTGGGTCAGTGAAGCCATGAGACGGTCAGTAGTGGGTCAGTGAGGACACCATAGGGTCAGTAGTGGGTCAGTGTGAACATGATGGGGTCAGTGGTGGGTCAGTGAGGACACCAAAGGGTCAGTAGTGGGTCAGTGAGGACACCAGAGGGTCAGTAGTGGGTCAGTGAGGACACCAGAGGGTCAGTAGTGGGTCAGTGAGGACACCAAAGGGTCAGTAGTGGGTCAGTGAGGACACCAGAGGGTCAGTAGTGGGTCAGTGAGGACACCAGAGGGTCAGTGAGGACACCAAAGGGTCAGTAGAGGGTCAGTGAGGACACCTGATGGTCAGTGAGGAACCAGAGGGTCAGTAGTGGGACAGTGAGGACACCAGGGGGTCAGTAGTGGGTCAGTGAGGACACCAGAGGGTCAGTAGAGGGTCAGTGAGGACAGCAGAGGCTCAGTAGAGGGTCAGTGAGGACACCAGAGGGTCAGTGAGGACACCAGAGGTTCAGTAGAGGGTCAGTGAGGACACCAAAGGGTCAGTAGTGGGTCAGTGAGGACACCAAAGGGTCAGTATTGGGTCAGTGAGGACACCAGAGTGTCAGTAGTGGGTCAGTGAGGACAGCAGAGGGTCAGTAGAGGGTCAGTGAGCACACCAGAGGGTCAGTAGTGGGTCAGTGAGGACACCAGAGGGTCAGTGAGGACACCAGAGGGTCAGTAGTGGGTCAGTGAGGACACCAGAGGGTCAGTGAGGACACCAAGGGTCAGTAGAGGGGCAGTGAGGACACCAGAGGGTCAGTAGTGGGTCAGTGAGGACACCAAAGGGTCAGTAGTGGGTCAGTGAGGACACCTGAGGGTCAGTGAGGACACCAGAGGGTCAGTAGAGGGTCAGTGAGGACAGCAGAGGGTCAGTAGAGGGTCAGTGAGGACACCAGAGGGTTAGTGAGGACACCAGAGGTTCAGTTGTGGGTCAGTGAGGACACCAAAGGGTCAGTAGTGGGTCAGTGAGGACACCAGAGGGTCAGTAGAGGGTCCGTGAGGACACCAGAGGGTCAGTAGTGGGTCAGTGAGGACACCAGAGGGTCAGTAGTGGGTCAGTGAGGACACCAGAGGGTCAGTAGTGGGTCAGTGAGGACACGAGGGGGTCAGTAGTGGGTCAGTGAGGACACCAGAGGGTCAGTAGTGGGTCAGTGAGGACACCAGAGGGTCAGTAGAGGGTCAGTGAGGACACCAGGGGGTCAGTAGTGGGTCAGTGAGGACACCAGAGGGTCAGTAGAGGGTCAGTGAGGACACCACAGCGTCAGTAGCGCGTCAGTGAGGACACCAAAGGGTCAGTAGAGGGTCAGTGAGGACATCAGAGGGTCAGTAGAGGGGCAGTGAGGACACCACAACGGCAGTAGCGCGTCAGTGAGGACACCAAAGGGTCAGTAGAGGGTCAGTGAGGACACCAGAGGGTCAGTAGATGGGCAGTGAGGACACCAAAGGGTCAGTAGAGGGTCAGTGAGGACACCAAAGGATCAGTAGTGGGTCAGTGAGGACACCAGAGTGTCAGTAGAGGTTCAGTGAGGACACCTGAGGGTCAGTAGTGGGTCAGTGACGACACCAGAGGGTCAGTAGAGGGTCAGTGAGCACACCAGAGGGTCAGTAGTGGGTCAGTGAGGACACCAGAGAGTCAGTAGTGGGTCAGTGAGGACACCAGAGGGTCAGTAGTGGGTCAGTGCGGACACCAGAGGGTCAGTAGTGGGTCAGTGAGGACACGAGGGGGTCAGTAGAGGGTCAGTGAGGACACCAGAGGGTCAGTAGTGAGTCAGTGAGGACACGAGGGGGTCAGTAGAGGGTCAGTGAGGACACCAGAGGGTCAGTAGTGGGTCAGTGAGGACACGAGGGGGTCAGTAGAGGGTCAGTGAGGACACCAGAGGGTCAGTAGAGGGTCAGTGAGGACACCAGAGTGTCAGTAGTGGGTCAGTGAGGACACCAGAGGGTCAGTAGAGGGTCAGTGAGGACATGAGGGGGTCAGTAGTGGGTCAGTGAGGACACCAGGGAGTCAGTAGTGGGTCAGTGAGGACACCAGGGGGTCAGTAGTGGGTCAGTGAGGACACCAGAGGGTCAGTAGTGGGTCAGTGAGGACACCAGGGGGTCAGTAGTGGGTCAGTGAGGACACCAGGGGGTCAGTAGTGGGTCAGTGAGGACACCAGAGGGTCAGTAGTGGGTCAGTGAGGACACCAGAGAGTCAGTAGTGGGTCAGTGAGGACACCAGAGGGTCAGTAGTGGGTCAGTGAGGACACCATAGGGTCAGTGAGGACACCAGAGGGTCAGTAGTGGGTCAGTGAGGACACATGAGGGTCAGTAGTGTGTCAGTGAGGACACCAGAGGGTCAGTAGTTGGTCAGTGAGGACACGAGGGGGTCAGTAGTGGGTCAGTGAGGACACCAGAGGGTCAGTAGAGGGTCAGTGAGGACACCACAGCGTCAGTAGCGCGTCAGTGAGGACACCAAAGGGTCAGTAGAGGGTCAGTGAGGACATCAGAGGGTCAGTAGAGGGGCAGTGAGGACACCACAGTGTCAGTAGCGCGTCAGTGAGGACAACAAAGGGTCAGTAGAGGGTCAGTGAGGACACCAGAGGGTCAGTAGAGGGGCAGTGAGGACACCAAATGGTCAGTAGAGGGTCAGTGAGGACACCAAAGAATCAGTAGTGGGTCAGTGAGGACACCAGAGGGTCAGTAGAGGTTCAGTGTGGACACCAGAGGGTCAGTAGTGGGTCAGTGAGGACACCAGAGGGTCAGTGAGGACACCAGAGGGTCAGTAGTGGGTCAGTGAGGACACCAGAGGGTCAGTAGTGGGACAGTGCGGACACCAGAGGGTCAGTAGTGGGTCAGTGAGGACACGAGGGTGTCAGTAGAGGGTCAGTGAGGAAACCAGAGGGTCAGTAGTGAGTCAGTGAGGACACGAGGGGGTCAGTAGAGGGTCAGTGAGGACACCAGAGGGTCAGTAGTGGGTCAGTGAGGACACGAGGGGGTCAGTAGAGGGTCAGTGAGGACACCAGAGAGTCAGTAGTGGGTCAGTGAGGACACCAGAGGGTCAGTGCGGACATGAGGGGTTCAGTAGTGGGTCAGTGAGGACACCAGGGAGTCAGTAGTGGGTCAGTGAGGACACCAGGGGGTCAGTAGAGGGTCAGTGAGGACACCAAAGGGTCAGTAGTGGGTCAGTGAGGACACCAGAGGGTCAGTAGTGGGTCAGTGAGGACACCAGAGGGTCAGTAGTGGGTCAGTGAGGACACGAGGGGGTCAGTAGAGGGTCAGTGAGGACACCAGAGGGTCAGTAGTGGGTCAGTGAGGACACCAGAGGGTCAGTAGTGGGTCAGTGAGGACACCAGAGGGTCAGTAGAGGGTCAGTGAAGACATGAGAGGGTCAGTAGTGGGTCAGTGAGGACACCAGAGGGTCAGTTAAGACATGAGAGGGTCAGTACTGGGTCAGTGAGGACACCAGGGGGTCAGTAGTGGGTCAGTGAGGACACCAGAGGGTCAGTAGAGGGTCAGTGAGGACACCAGAGGGTCAGTAGTGGGTCAGTGAGGACACCAGAGGGTCAGTGGAGGGTCAGTGAGTACACCAAAGGGTCAGTAGTGGGTCAGTGAGGACACCAAAGGGTCAGTAGTGGGTCAGTGAGGACACCAGAGGGTCAGTGGAGGGTCAGTGAGTACACCAAAGGGTCAGTAGTGGGTCAGTGAGGACACCAAAGGGTCAGTAGTGGGTCAGTGAAGACATGAGAGGGTCAGTAGTGGGTCAGTGAGGACACCAGAGGGTCAGTAGTGGGTCAGTGAGGACACGAGGGGGTCAGTAGTGGGTCAGTGAGGACACCAAGGGGTCAGTAATGGGTCAGTGAGGACACCAGAGGGTCAGTAGTGGGTCAGTGAGGACACCAGAGGGTCAGTAGTGGGTCAGTGAGGACACCAAAGGCTCAGTAGTGGGTCAGTGAGGACACCAGAGGGTCAGTAGTGGGTCAGTGAGGACACCAGAGGGTCAGTAGTGGGTCAGTGAGGACACCAAAGGGTCAGTGAGGACACCAGAGGGTCAGTAGTGGGTCAGTGAGGACACCAAAGGGTCAGTAGTGGGTCAGTGAGGACACCAGAGGGTCAGTGAGGACACCAGAGGGTCAGTAGTGGGTCAGTGAGGACACCAGGGGGTCAGTAGTGAGTCAGTGAGGACACCAGAGGGTCAGTAGAGGGTCAGTGAGGACACCAGAGGGTCAGTAGAGGGTCAGTGAGGACACCAGAGGGTCAGTAGTGGGTCAGTGAGGACACCAAAGGGTCAGTAGTGGGTCAGTGAAGCCATGAGACGGTCAGTAGTGGGTCAGTGAGGACACCATAGGGTCAGTAGTGGGTCAGTGTGAACATGATGGGGTCAGTGGTGGGTCAGTGAGGACACCAAAGGGTCAGTAGTGGGTCAGTGAGGACACCAGAGGGTCAGTAGTGGGTCAGTGAGGACACCAGAGGGTCAGTAGTGGGTCAGTGAGGACACCAAAGGGTCAGTAGTGGGTCAGTGAGGACACCAGAGGGTCAGTAGTGGTTCAGTGAGGACACCAGAGGGTCAGTAGAGGGTCAGTGAGGACACCAGAGGGTCAGTAGTGGGTCAGTGAGGACACCAGAGGGTCAGTAGTGGGTCAGTGAGGACACCAGAGGGTCAGTAGAGGGTCAGTGAGGACATGAGGGTGTCAGTAGTGGGTCAGTGAGGACACCAGGGAGTCAGTAGTGGGTCAGTGAGGACACCAGGAGGTCAGTAGTGGGTCAGTGAGGACACCAAAGGGTCAGTAGCGGGTCAGTGAAGACATGAGAGGGTCAGTAGTGGGTCAGTGAGGACACCACAGGGTCAGTAGTGGGTCAGTGAGGACACATGAGGGTCAGTAGTGTGTCAGTGAGGACACCAGAGGGTCAGTAGTGGGTCAGTAAGGACACGAGGGGGTCAGTAGTGGGTCAGTGAGGACACCAGAGGGTCAGTAGTGGGTCAGTGAGGACACCAGGGGGTCAGTAGTGGGTCAGTGAGGACACCAGAGGGTCAGTTGAGGGTCAGTGAGGACACCACAGCGTCAGTAGCGCGTCAGTGAGGACACCAAAGGGTCAGTAGAGGGTCAGTGAGGACACCAGAGTGTCAGTAGAGGTTCAGTGAGGACACCTGAGGGTCAGTAGTGGGTCAGTGATGACACCAGAGAGTCAGTAGAGGGTCAGTGAGCACACCAGAGGGTCAGTAGTGGGTCAGTGAGGACACCAGAGAGTCAGTAGTGGGTCAGTGAGGACACCAGAGGGTCAGTAGTGGGTCAGTGAGGACACGAGGGGGTCAGTAGTGGGTCAGTGAGGACACCAGAGGGTCAGTAGTGGGTCAGTGAGGACACCAGAGGGTCAGTAGAGGGTCAGTGAGGACACCAGGGGGTCAGTAGTGGGTCAGTGAGGACACCAGAGGGTCAGTAGAGGGTCAGTGAGGACACCACAGCGTCAGTAGCGCGTCAGTGAGGACACCAAAGGGTCAGTAGAGGGTCAGTGAGGACATCAGAGGGTCAGTAGAGGGGCAGTGAGGACACCACAACGGCAGTAGCGCGTCAGTGAGGACACCAAAGGGTCAGTAGAGGGTCAGTGAGGACACCAGAGGGTCAGTAGATGGGCAGTGAGGACACCAAAGGGTCAGTAGAGGGTCAGTGAGGACACCAAAGGATCAGTAGTGGGTCAGTGAGGACACCAGAGTGTCAGTAGAGGTTCAGTGAGGACACCTGAGGGTCAGTAGTGGGTCAGTGACGACACCAGAGGGTCAGTAGAGGGTCAGTGAGCACACCAGAGGGTCAGTAGTGGGTCAGTGAGGACACCAGAGAGTCAGTAGTGGGTCAGTGAGGACACCAGAGGGTCAGTAGTGGGTCAGTGCGGACACCAGAGGGTCAGTAGTGGGTCAGTGAGGACACGAGGGGGTCAGTAGAGGGTCAGTGAGGACACCAGAGGGTCAGTAGTGAGTCAGTGAGGACACGAGGGGGTCAGTAGAGGGTCAGTGAGGACACCAGAGGGTCAGTAGTGGGTCAGTGAGGACACGAGGGGGTCAGTAGAGGGTCAGTGAGGACACCAGAGGGTCAGTAGAGGGTCAGTGAGGACACCAGAGTGTCAGTAGTGGGTCAGTGAGGACACCAGAGGGTCAGTAGAGGGTCAGTGAGGACATGAGGGGGTCAGTAGTGGGTCAGTGAGGACACCAGGGAGTCAGTAGTGGGTCAGTGAGGACACCAGGGGGTCAGTAGTGGGTCAGTGAGGACACCAGAGGGTCAGTAGTGGGTCAGTGAGGACACCAGGGGGTCAGTAGTGGGTCAGTGAGGACACCAGGGGGTCAGTAGTGGGTCAGTGAGGACACCAGAGGGTCAGTAGTGGGTCAGTGAGGACACCAGAGAGTCAGTAGTGGGTCAGTGAGGACACCAGAGGGTCAGTAGTGGGTCAGTGAGGACACCATAGGGTCAGTGAGGACACCAGAGGGTCAGTAGTGGGTCAGTGAGGACACATGAGGGTCAGTAGTGTGTCAGTGAGGACACCAGAGGGTCAGTAGTTGGTCAGTGAGGACACGAGGGGGTCAGTAGTGGGTCAGTGAGGACACCAGAGGGTCAGTAGAGGGTCAGTGAGGACACCACAGCGTCAGTAGCGCGTCAGTGAGGACACCAAAGGGTCAGTAGAGGGTCAGTGAGGACATCAGAGGGTCAGTAGAGGGGCAGTGAGGACACCACAGTGTCAGTAGCGCGTCAGTGAGGACAACAAAGGGTCAGTAGAGGGTCAGTGAGGACACCAGAGGGTCAGTAGAGGGGCAGTGAGGACACCAAATGGTCAGTAGAGGGTCAGTGAGGACACCAAAGAATCAGTAGTGGGTCAGTGAGGACACCAGAGGGTCAGTAGAGGTTCAGTGTGGACACCAGAGGGTCAGTAGTGGGTCAGTGAGGACACCAGAGGGTCAGTGAGGACACCAGAGGGTCAGTAGTGGGTCAGTGAGGACACCAGAGGGTCAGTAGTGGGACAGTGCGGACACCAGAGGGTCAGTAGTGGGTCAGTGAGGACACGAGGGTGTCAGTAGAGGGTCAGTGAGGAAACCAGAGGGTCAGTAGTGAGTCAGTGAGGACACGAGGGGGTCAGTAGAGGGTCAGTGAGGACACCAGAGGGTCAGTAGTGGGTCAGTGAGGACACGAGGGGGTCAGTAGAGGGTCAGTGAGGACACCAGAGAGTCAGTAGTGGGTCAGTGAGGACACCAGAGGGTCAGTGCGGACATGAGGGGTTCAGTAGTGGGTCAGTGAGGACACCAGGGAGTCAGTAGTGGGTCAGTGAGGACACCAGGGGGTCAGTAGAGGGTCAGTGAGGACACCAAAGGGTCAGTAGTGGGTCAGTGAGGACACCAGAGGGTCAGTAGTGGGTCAGTGAGGACACCAGAGGGTCAGTAGTGGGTCAGTGAGGACACGAGGGGGTCAGTAGAGGGTCAGTGAGGACACCAGAGGGTCAGTAGTGGGTCAGTGAGGACACCAGAGGGTCAGTAGTGGGTCAGTGAGGACACCAGAGGGTCAGTAGAGGGTCAGTGAAGACATGAGAGGGTCAGTAGTGGGTCAGTGAGGACACCAGAGGGTCAGTTAAGACATGAGAGGGTCAGTACTGGGTCAGTGAGGACACCAGGGGGTCAGTAGTGGGTCAGTGAGGACACCAGAGGGTCAGTAGAGGGTCAGTGAGGACACCAGAGGGTCAGTAGTGGGTCAGTGAGGACACCAGAGGGTCAGTGGAGGGTCAGTGAGTACACCAAAGGGTCAGTAGTGGGTCAGTGAGGACACCAAAGGGTCAGTAGTGGGTCAGTGAGGACACCAGAGGGTCAGTGGAGGGTCAGTGAGTACACCAAAGGGTCAGTAGTGGGTCAGTGAGGACACCAAAGGGTCAGTAGTGGGTCAGTGAAGACATGAGAGGGTCAGTAGTGGGTCAGTGAGGACACCAGAGGGTCAGTAGTGGGTCAGTGAGGACACGAGGGGGTCAGTAGTGGGTCAGTGAGGACACCAAGGGGTCAGTAATGGGTCAGTGAGGACACCAGAGGGTCAGTAGTGGGTCAGTGAGGACACCAGAGGGTCAGTAGTGGGTCAGTGAGGACACCAAAGGCTCAGTAGTGGGTCAGTGAGGACACCAGAGGGTCAGTAGTGGGTCAGTGAGGACACCAGAGGGTCAGTAGTGGGTCAGTGAGGACACCAAAGGGTCAGTGAGGACACCAGAGGGTCAGTAGTGGGTCAGTGAGGACACCAAAGGGTCAGTAGTGGGTCAGTGAGGACACCAGAGGGTCAGTGAGGACACCAGAGGGTCAGTAGTGGGTCAGTGAGGACACCAGGGGGTCAGTAGTGAGTCAGTGAGGACACCAGAGGGTCAGTAGAGGGTCAGTGAGGACACCAGAGGGTCAGTAGAGGGTCAGTGAGGACACCAGAGGGTCAGTAGTGGGTCAGTGAGGACACCAAAGGGTCAGTAGTGGGTCAGTGAAGCCATGAGACGGTCAGTTGTGGGTCAGTGAGGACACCATAGGGTCAGTAGTGGGTCAGTGTGAACATGATGGGGTCAGTGGTGGGTCAGTGAGGACACCAAAGGGTCAGTAGTGGGTCAGTGAGGACACCAGAGGGTCAGTAGTGGGTCAGTGAGGACACCAGAGGGTCAGTAGTGGGTCAGTGAGGACACCAAAGGGTCAGAAGTGGGTCAGTGAGGACACCAGAGGGTCAGTAGTGGGTCAGTGAGGACACCAGAGGGTCAGTGAGGACACCAAAGGGTCAGTAGAGGGTCAGTGAGGACACCTGATGGTCAGTGAGGAACCAGAGGGTCAGTAGTGGGTCAGTGAGGACACCAGGGGGTCAGTAGTGGGTCAGTGAGGACACCAGAGGGTCAGTAGAGGGTCAGTGAGGACAGCAGAGGCTCAGTAGAGGGTCAGTGAGGACACCAGAGGGTCAGTGAGGACACCAGAGGTTCAGTAGAGGGTCAGTGAGGACACCAAAGGGTCAGTAGTGGGTCAGTGAGGACACCAAAGGGTCAGTATTGGGTCAGTGAGGACACCAGAGTGTCAGTAGTGGGTCAGTGAGGACAGCAGAGGGTCAGTAGAGGGTCAGTGAGCACACCAGAGGGTCAGTAGTGGGTCAGTGAGGACACCAGAGGGTCAGTGAGGACACCAGAGGGTCAGTAGTGGGTCAGTGAGGACACCAGAGGGTCAGTGAGGACACCAAAGGGTCAGTAGAGGGGCAGTGAGGACACCAGAGGGTCAGTAGTGGGTCAGTGAGGACACCAAAGGGTCAGTAGTGGGTCAGTGAGGACACCTGAGGGTCAGTGAGGACACCAGAGGGTCAGTAGAGGGTCAGTGAGGACAGCAGAGGGTCAGTAGAGGGTCAGTGAGGACACCAGAGGGTTAGTGAGGACACCAGAGGTTCAGTTGTGGGTCAGTGAGGACACCAAAGGGTCAGTAGTGGGTCAGTGAGGACACCAGAGGGTCAGTAGAGGGTCCGTGAGGACACCAGAGGGTCAGTAGTGGGTCAGTGAGGACACCAGAGGGTCAGTAGTGGGTCAGTGAGGACACCAGAGGGTCAGTAGTGGGTCAGTGAGGACACGAGGGGGTCAGTAGTGGGTCAGTGAGGACACCAGAG
The DNA here is from genome assembly GCF_044704955.1 of Pristiophorus japonicus. NCBI lineage: Eukaryota > Metazoa > Chordata > Chondrichthyes > Pristiophoridae > Pristiophorus > Pristiophorus japonicus. The sequence goes on along the minus strand of NW_027252625.1, from coordinate 203,582 downwards.
GGTCAGTAGTGGGTCAGTGAGGACACCAGAGGGTCAGTAGAGGGTCAGTGAGGACACCAGGGGGTCAGTAGTGGGTCAGTGAGGACACCAGAGGGTCAGTAGAGGGTCAGTGAGGACACCACAGCGTCAGTAGCGCGTCAGTGAGGACACCAAAGGGTCAGTAGAGGGTCAGTGAGGACATCAGAGGGTCAGTAGAGGGGCAGTGAGGACACCACAACGGCAGTAGCGCGTCAGTGAGGACACCAAAGGGTCAGTAGAGGGTCAGTGAGGACACCAGAGGGTCAGTAGATGGGCAGTGAGGACACCAAAGGGTCAGTAGAGGGTCAGTGAGGACACCAAAGGATCAGTAGTGGGTCAGTGAGGACACCAGAGTGTCAGTAGAGGTTCAGTGAGGACACCTGAGGGTCAGTAGTGGGTCAGTGACGACACCAGAGGGTCAGTAGAGGGTCAGTGAGCACACCAGAGGGTCAGTAGTGGGTCAGTGAGGACACCAGAGAGTCAGTAGTGGGTCAGTGAGGACACCAGAGGGTCAGTAGTGGGTCAGTGCGGACACCAGAGGGTCAGTAGTGGGTCAGTGAGGACACGAGGGGGTCAGTAGAGGGTCAGTGAGGACACCAGAGGGTCAGTAGTGAGTCAGTGAGGACACGAGGGGGTCAGTAGAGGGTCAGTGAGGACACCAGAGGGTCAGTAGTGGGTCAGTGAGGACACGAGGGGGTCAGTAGAGGGTCAGTGAGGACACCAGAGGGTCAGTAGAGGGTCAGTGAGGACACCAGAGTGTCAGTAGTGGGTCAGTGAGGACACCAGAGGGTCAGTAGAGGGTCAGTGAGGACATGAGGGGGTCAGTAGTGGGTCAGTGAGGACACCAGGGAGTCAGTAGTGGGTCAGTGAGGACACCAGGGGGTCAGTAGTGGGTCAGTGAGGACACCAGAGGGTCAGTAGTGGGTCAGTGAGGACACCAGGGGGTCAGTAGTGGGTCAGTGAGGACACCAGGGGGTCAGTAGTGGGTCAGTGAGGACACCAGAGGGTCAGTAGTGGGTCAGTGAGGACCCCAGAGAGTCAGTAGTGGGTCAGTGAGGACACCAGAGGGTCAGTAGTGGGTCAGTGAGGACACCATAGGGTCAGTGAGGACACCAGAGTGTCAGTAGTGGGTCAGTGAGGACACATGAGGGTCAGTAGTGTGTCAGTGAGGACACCAGAGGGTCAGTAGTTGGTCAGTGAGGACACGAGGGGGTCAGTAGTGGGTCAGTGAGGACACCAGAGGGTCAGTAGAGGGTCAGTGAGGACACCACAGCGTCAGTAGCGCGTCAGTGAGGACACCAAAGGGTCAGTAGAGGGTCAGTGAGGACATCAGAGGGTCAGTAGAGGGGCAGTGAGGACACCACAGTGTCAGTAGCGCGTCAGTGAGGACAACAAAGGGTCAGTAGAGGGTCAGTGAGGACACCAGAGGGTCAGTAGAGGGGCAGTGAGGACACCAAATGGTCAGTAGAGGGTCAGTGAGGACACCAAAGAATCAGTAGTGGGTCAGTGAGGACACCAGAGGGTCAGTAGAGGTTCAGTGTGGACACCAGAGGGTCAGTAGTGGGTCAGTGAGGACACCAGAGGGTCAGTGAGGACACCAGAGGGTCAGTAGTGGGTCAGTGAGGACACCAGAGGGTCAGTAGTGGGACAGTGCGGACACCAGAGGGTCAGTAGTGGGTCAGTGAGGACACGAGGGTGTCAGTAGAGGGTCAGTGAGGAAACCAGAGGGTCAGTAGTGAGTCAGTGAGGACACGAGGGGGTCAGTAGAGGGTCAGTGAGGACACCAGAGGGTCAGTAGTGGGTCAGTGAGGACACGAGGGGGTCAGTAGAGGGTCAGTGAGGACACCAGAGAGTCAGTAGTGGGTCAGTGAGGACACCAGAGGGTCAGTGCGGACATGAGGGGTTCAGTAGTGGGTCAGTGAGGACACCAGGGAGTCAGTAGTGGGTCAGTGAGGACACCAGGGGGTCAGTAGAGGGTCAGTGAGGACACCAAAGGGTCAGTAGTGGGTCAGTGAGGACACCAGAGGGTCAGTAGTGGGTCAGTGAGGACACCAGAGGGTCAGTAGTGGGTCAGTGAGGACACGAGGGGGTCAGTAGAGGGTCAGTGAGGACACCAGAGGGTCAGTAGTGGGTCAGTGAGGACACCAGAGGGTCAGTAGTGGGTCAGTGAGGACACCAGAGGGTCAGTAGAGGGTCAGTGAAGACATGAGAGGGTCAGTAGTGGGTCAGTGAGGACACCAGAGGGTCAGTTAAGACATGAGAGGGTCAGTACTGGGTCAGTGAGGACACCAGGGGGTCAGTAGTGGGTCAGTGAGGACACCAGAGGGTCAGTAGAGGGTCAGTGAGGACACCAGAGGGTCAGTAGTGGGTCAGTGAGGACACCAGAGGGTCAGTGGAGGGTCAGTGAGTACACCAAAGGGTCAGTAGTGGGTCAGTGAGGACACCAAAGGGTCAGTAGTGGGTCAGTGAGGACACCAGAGGGTCAGTGGAGGGTCAGTGAGTACACCAAAGGGTCAGTAGTGGGTCAGTGAGGACACCAAAGGGTCAGTAGTGGGTCAGTGAAGACATGAGAGGGTCAGTAGTGGGTCAGTGAGGACACCAGAGGGTCAGTAGTGGGTCAGTGAGGACACGAGGGGGTCAGTAGTGGGTCAGTGAGGACACCAAGGGGTCAGTAATGGGTCAGTGAGGACACCAGAGGGTCAGTAGTGGGTCAGTGAGGACACCAGAGGGTCAGTAGTGGGTCAGTGAGGACACCAAAGGCTCAGTAGTGGGTCAGTGAGGACACCAGAGGGTCAGTAGTGGGTCAGTGAGGACACCAGAGGGTCAGTAGTGGGTCAGTGAGGACACCAAAGGGTCAGTGAGGACACCAGAGGGTCAGTAGTGGGTCAGTGAGGACACCAAAGGGTCAGTAGTGGGTCAGTGAGGACACCAGAGGGTCAGTGAGGACACCAGAGGGTCAGTAGTGGGTCAGTGAGGACACCAGGGGGTCAGTAGTGAGTCAGTGAGGACACCAGAGGGTCAGTAGAGGGTCAGTGAGGACACCAGAGGGTCAGTAGAGGGTCAGTGAGGACACCAGAGGGTCAGTAGTGGGTCAGTGAGGACACCAAAGGGTCAGTAGTGGGTCAGTGAAGCCATGAGACGGTCAGTAGTGGGTCAGTGAGGACACCATAGGGTCAGTAGTGGGTCAGTGTGAACATGATGGGGTCAGTGGTGGGTCAGTGAGGACACCAAAGGGTCAGTAGTGGGTCAGTGAGGACACCAGAGGGTCAGTAGTGGGTCAGTGAGGACACCAGAGGGTCAGTAGTGGGTCAGTGAGGACACCAAAGGGTCAGTAGTGGGTCAGTGAGGACACCAGAGGGTCAGTAGTGGTTCAGTGAGGACACCAGAGGGTCAGTAGAGGGTCAGTGAGGACACCAGAGGGTCAGTAGTGGGTCAGTGAGGACACCAGAGGGTCAGTAGTGGGTCAGTGAGGACACCAGAGGGTCAGTAGAGGGTCAGTGAGGACATGAGGGTGTCAGTAGTGGGTCAGTGAGGACACCAGGGAGTCAGTAGTGGGTCAGTGAGGACACCAGGAGGTCAGTAGTGGGTCAGTGAGGACACCAAAGGGTCAGTAGCGGGTCAGTGAAGACATGAGAGGGTCAGTAGTGGGTCAGTGAGGACACCACAGGGTCAGTAGTGGGTCAGTGAGGACACATGAGGGTCAGTAGTGTGTCAGTGAGGACACCAGAGGGTCAGTAGTGGGTCAGTAAGGACACGAGGGGGTCAGTAGTGGGTCAGTGAGGACACCAGAGGGTCAGTAGTGGGTCAGTGAGGACACCAGGGGGTCAGTAGTGGGTCAGTGAGGACACCAGAGGGTCAGTTGAGGGTCAGTGAGGACACCACAGCGTCAGTAGCGCGTCAGTGAGGACACCAAAGGGTCAGTAGAGGGTCAGTGAGGACACCAGAGTGTCAGTAGAGGTTCAGTGAGGACACCTGAGGGTCAGTAGTGGGTCAGTGATGACACCAGAGAGTCAGTAGAGGGTCAGTGAGCACACCAGAGGGTCAGTAGTGGGTCAGTGAGGACACCAGAGAGTCAGTAGTGGGTCAGTGAGGACACCAGAGGGTCAGTAGTGGGTCAGTGAGGACACGAGGGGGTCAGTAGTGGGTCAGTGAGGACACCAGAGGGTCAGTAGTGGGTCAGTGAGGACACCAGAGGGTCAGTAGAGGGTCAGTGAGGACACCAGGGGGTCAGTAGTGGGTCAGTGAGGACACCAGAGGGTCAGTAGAGGGTCAGTGAGGACACCACAGCGTCAGTAGCGCGTCAGTGAGGACACCAAAGGGTCAGTAGAGGGTCAGTGAGGACATCAGAGGGTCAGTAGAGGGGCAGTGAGGACACCACAACGGCAGTAGCGCGTCAGTGAGGACACCAAAGGGTCAGTAGAGGGTCAGTGAGGACACCAGAGGGTCAGTAGATGGGCAGTGAGGACACCAAAGGGTCAGTAGAGGGTCAGTGAGGACACCAAAGGATCAGTAGTGGGTCAGTGAGGACACCAGAGTGTCAGTAGAGGTTCAGTGAGGACACCTGAGGGTCAGTAGTGGGTCAGTGACGACACCAGAGGGTCAGTAGAGGGTCAGTGAGCACACCAGAGGGTCAGTAGTGGGTCAGTGAGGACACCAGAGAGTCAGTAGTGGGTCAGTGAGGACACCAGAGGGTCAGTAGTGGGTCAGTGCGGACACCAGAGGGTCAGTAGTGGGTCAGTGAGGACACGAGGGGGTCAGTAGAGGGTCAGTGAGGACACCAGAGGGTCAGTAGTGAGTCAGTGAGGACACGAGGGGGTCAGTAGAGGGTCAGTGAGGACACCAGAGGGTCAGTAGTGGGTCAGTGAGGACACGAGGGGGTCAGTAGAGGGTCAGTGAGGACACCAGAGGGTCAGTAGAGGGTCAGTGAGGACACCAGAGTGTCAGTAGTGGGTCAGTGAGGACACCAGAGGGTCAGTAGAGGGTCAGTGAGGACATGAGGGGGTCAGTAGTGGGTCAGTGAGGACACCAGGGAGTCAGTAGTGGGTCAGTGAGGACACCAGGGGGTCAGTAGTGGGTCAGTGAGGACACCAGAGGGTCAGTAGTGGGTCAGTGAGGACACCAGGGGGTCAGTAGTGGGTCAGTGAGGACACCAGGGGGTCAGTAGTGGGTCAGTGAGGACACCAGAGGGTCAGTAGTGGGTCAGTGAGGACACCAGAGAGTCAGTAGTGGGTCAGTGAGGACACCAGAGGGTCAGTAGTGGGTCAGTGAGGACACCATAGGGTCAGTGAGGACACCAGAGGGTCAGTAGTGGGTCAGTGAGGACACATGAGGGTCAGTAGTGTGTCAGTGAGGACACCAGAGGGTCAGTAGTTGGTCAGTGAGGACACGAGGGGGTCAGTAGTGGGTCAGTGAGGACACCAGAGGGTCAGTAGAGGGTCAGTGAGGACACCACAGCGTCAGTAGCGCGTCAGTGAGGACACCAAAGGGTCAGTAGAGGGTCAGTGAGGACATCAGAGGGTCAGTAGAGGGGCAGTGAGGACACCACAGTGTCAGTAGCGCGTCAGTGAGGACAACAAAGGGTCAGTAGAGGGTCAGTGAGGACACCAGAGGGTCAGTAGAGGGGCAGTGAGGACACCAAATGGTCAGTAGAGGGTCAGTGAGGACACCAAAGAATCAGTAGTGGGTCAGTGAGGACACCAGAGGGTCAGTAGAGGTTCAGTGTGGACACCAGAGGGTCAGTAGTGGGTCAGTGAGGACACCAGAGGGTCAGTGAGGACACCAGAGGGTCAGTAGTGGGTCAGTGAGGACACCAGAGGGTCAGTAGTGGGACAGTGCGGACACCAGAGGGTCAGTAGTGGGTCAGTGAGGACACGAGGGTGTCAGTAGAGGGTCAGTGAGGAAACCAGAGGGTCAGTAGTGAGTCAGTGAGGACACGAGGGGGTCAGTAGAGGGTCAGTGAGGACACCAGAGGGTCAGTAGTGGGTCAGTGAGGACACGAGGGGGTCAGTAGAGGGTCAGTGAGGACACCAGAGAGTCAGTAGTGGGTCAGTGAGGACACCAGAGGGTCAGTGCGGACATGAGGGGTTCAGTAGTGGGTCAGTGAGGACACCAGGGAGTCAGTAGTGGGTCAGTGAGGACACCAGGGGGTCAGTAGAGGGTCAGTGAGGACACCAAAGGGTCAGTAGTGGGTCAGTGAGGACACCAGAGGGTCAGTAGTGGGTCAGTGAGGACACCAGAGGGTCAGTAGTGGGTCAGTGAGGACACGAGGGGGTCAGTAGAGGGTCAGTGAGGACACCAGAGGGTCAGTAGTGGGTCAGTGAGGACACCAGAGGGTCAGTAGTGGGTCAGTGAGGACACCAGAGGGTCAGTAGAGGGTCAGTGAAGACATGAGAGGGTCAGTAGTGGGTCAGTGAGGACACCAGAGGGTCAGTTAAGACATGAGAGGGTCAGTACTGGGTCAGTGAGGACACCAGGGGGTCAGTAGTGGGTCAGTGAGGACACCAGAGGGTCAGTAGAGGGTCAGTGAGGACACCAGAGGGTCAGTAGTGGGTCAGTGAGGACACCAGAGGGTCAGTGGAGGGTCAGTGAGTACACCAAAGGGTCAGTAGTGGGTCAGTGAGGACACCAAAGGGTCAGTAGTGGGTCAGTGAGGACACCAGAGGGTCAGTGGAGGGTCAGTGAGTACACCAAAGGGTCAGTAGTGGGTCAGTGAGGACACCAAAGGGTCAGTAGTGGGTCAGTGAAGACATGAGAGGGTCAGTAGTGGGTCAGTGAGGACACCAGAGGGTCAGTAGTGGGTCAGTGAGGACACGAGGGGGTCAGTAGTGGGTCAGTGAGGACACCAAGGGGTCAGTAATGGGTCAGTGAGGACACCAGAGGGTCAGTAGTGGGTCAGTGAGGACACCAGAGGGTCAGTAGAGGGTCAGTGAGGACATCAGAGGGTCAGTAGTGGGTCAGTGAGGACACCAAAGGGTCAGTGAGGACACCAGAGGGTCAGTAGTGGGTCAGTGAGGACACCAAAGGGTCAGTAGTGGGTCAGTGAGGACACCAGAGGGTCAGTGAGGACACCAGAGGGTCAGTAGTGGGTCAGTGAGGACACCAGGGGGTCAGTAGTGAGTCAGTGAGGACACCAGAGGGTCAGTAGAGGGTCAGTGAGGACACCAGAGGGTCAGTAGAGGGTCAGTGAGGACACCAGAGGGTCAGTAGTGGGTCAGTGAGGACACCAAAGGGTCAGTAGTGGGTCAGTGAAGCCATGAGACGGTCAGTAGTGGGTCTGTGAGGACACCATTGGGTCAGTAGTGGGTCAGTGTGAACATGATGGGGTCAGTGGTGGGTCAGTGAGGACACCAAAGGGTCAGTAGTGGGTCAGTGAGGACACCAGAGGGTCAGTAGTGGGTCAGTGAGGACACCAGAGGGTCAGTAGTGGGTCAGTGAGGACACCAAAGGGTCAGTAGTGGGTCAGTGAGGACACCAGAGGGTCAGTAGTGGTTCAGTGAGGACACCAGAGGGTCAGTAGAGGGTCAGTGAGGACACCAGAGGGTCAGTAGTGGGTCAGTGAGGACACCAGAGGGTCAGTAGTGGGTCAGTGAGGACACCAGAGGGTCAGTAGAGGGTCAGTGAGGACATGAGGGTGTCAGTAGTGGGTCAGTGAGGACACCAGGGAGTCAGTAGTGGGTCAGTGAGGACACCAGGAGGTCAGTAGTGGGTCAGTGAGGACACCAAAGGGTCAGTAGCGGGTCAGTGAAGACATGAGAGGGTCAGTAGTGGGTCAGTGAGGACACCACAGGGTCAGTAGTGGGTCAGTGAGGACACATGAGGGTCAGTAGTGTGTCAGTGAGGACACCAGAGGGTCAGTAGTGGGTCAGTAAGGACACGAGGGGGTCAGTAGTGGGTCAGTGAGGACACCAGAGGGTCAGTAGTGGGTCAGTGAGGACACCAGGGGGTCAGTAGTGGGTCAGTGAGGACACCAGAGGGTCAGTTGAGGGTCAGTGAGGACACCACAGCGTCAGTAGCGCGTCAGTGAGGACACCAAAGGGTCAGTAGAGGGTCAGTGAGGACATCAGAGGGTCAGTAGAGGGGCAGTGAGGACACCACAGTGTCAGTAGCGCGTCAGTGAGGACAACAAAGGGTCAGTAGAGGGTCAGTGAGGACACCAGAGGGTCAGTAGAGGGGCAGTGAGGACACCAAAGGGTCAGTAGAGGGTCAGTATGGACACCAAAGAATCAGTAGTGGGTCAGTGAGGACACCAGAGGGTCAGTAGAGGTTCAGTGTGGACACCGGAGGGTCAATAGTGGGTCAGTGAGGACACCAGAGGGTCAGTGAGGACACCAGAGGGTCAGTAGTGGGTCAGTGAGGACACCAGAGGGTCAGTAGTGGGTCAGTGAGGACACCAGAGGGTCAGTAGTGGGAGAGTGCGGACACCAGAGGGTCAGTAGTGGGTCAGTGAGGACACGAGGGTGTCAGTAGAGGGTCAGTGAGGACACCAGAGGGTCAGTAGTGAGTCAGTGAGGACACGAGGGGGTCAGTAGAGGGTCAGTGAGGACACCAGAGGGTCAGTAGTGGGTCAGTGAGGACACGAGGGGGTCAGTAGAGGGTCAGTGAGGACACCAGAGAGTCAGTAGTGGGTCAGTGAGGACACCAGAGGGTCAGTAGAGGGTCAGTGCGGACATGAGGGGTTCAGTAGTGGGTCAGTGAGGACACCAGGGAGTCAGTAGTGGGTCAGTGAGGACACCAGGGGGTCAGTAGTGGGTCAGTGAGGACACCAGAGGGTCAGTAGTGGGTCAGTGAGGACACCAGGGGGTCAGCAGTGGGTCAGTGAGGACACCAGAGGGTCAGTAGTGGGTCAGTGAGGACACCAGAGGGTCAGGAGTGGGTCAGTGAGGACACCAGAGGGTCAGTGAGGACACCAAAGGTCAGTAGTGGGTCAGTGAGGACACCAAAGGGTCAGTAGTGGGTCAGTGAAGACATGAGAGGGTCAGTAGTGGGTCAGTGAGGACACCAGAGGGTCAGTAGTCGGTCAGTGAGGATACGAGGGGGTCAGTAGTGGGTCAGTGAGGACACCAGAGGGTCAGTAGTGGGTCAGTGAGGACAGCAGAGTGTCAGTAGAGGGTCAGTGAGGACACCAGTGGGTCAGTAGTGGGTCAGTGAGGAGACCAGGGTGTCAGTAGTGGGTCAGTGAGGACACGAGGGGGTCAGTAGTGGGTCAGTGAGTACACCAAAGTGTCAGTAGAGGGTCAGTGAGGACACCAGAGGGTCAGTAGTGGGTCAGTGAGGACACCAAAGGGTCAGTAGTGGGTCAGTGAGGACACCAGAGGGTCAGTGAGGACACCAGAGGGTCAGTAGTGGGTCAGTGAGGACACCAGGTGGTCAGTAGTGGGTCAGTGAGGACACCAGAGGGTCAGTAGAGGGTCAGTGAGGACACCAGAGGGTCAGTAGAGGGTCAGTGAGGACACCAGAGGGTCAGTAGTGGGTCAGTGAGGACACCAGAGGGTCAGTAGAGGGTCAGTGAGGACACCAAAGGGTCAGTAGTGGGTCAGTGAGGACACCAAAGGGTAAGTAGTGGTTCAGTGAAGACATGAGAGGGTCAGAAGTGGGTCAGTGAGGACACCAGAGGGTCAGTAGTGGGTCAGTGAGGACACCAGAGGGTCAGTAGTGGGTCAGTGAGGACACCAGAGGGTCAGTAGTGGGTCAGTAGTGGGTCAGTGAGGACACCAGAGGGTCAGTAGTGGGTCAGTGAGGACACCAGAGGGTCAGTGAGGACACCAGAGGGTCAGTAGTGGGTCAGTGAGGACACCAAAGGGTCAGTAGTGGGTCAGTGAGGACACCAGAGGGTCAGTGAGGACACCAGAGGGTCAGTAGTGGGTCATTGAGGACAACAGAGGGTCAGTAGTGGGTCAGTGAGGACACCAGAGGGTCAGTGAGGACACCAGAGGGTCAGTAGTGGGGCAGTGAGGACACCAGAGGGTCAGTAGCGGGTCAGTGAGGACACCAGAGGGTCAGTAGTGGGTCAGTGAGGACACCAGAGGGTCAGTAGTGGGTCAGTGAGGACACCAGAGGGTCAGTAGCGGGTCAGTGAGGACACCAGAGGGTCAGTAGAGGGTGAGTGAGGACACCAGAGGGTCAGTAGTGGGTCAGTGAGGACACCAGGGGGTCAGTAGTGGGTCAGTGAGGACACCAGAGGGTCAGTAGTGGGTCAGTGAGGACACCAGAGGGTCAGTAGTGGGTCAGTGAGGACACCAGAGGGTCAGTAGTGGGTCAGTGAGGACACCAGAGGGTCAGTAGTGGGTCAGTGAGGACACCAGAGGGTCAGTAGTGGGTCAGTGAGGACACCAGAGGGTCAGTAGTGGGTCAGTGAGGACACGAGGGGGTCAGTAGTGGGTCAGTGAGGACACCAGAGGGTCAGTAGTGGGTCAGTGAGGACACCAGAGGGTCAGTAGTGGGTCAGTGAGGACACCAGAGGGTCACTAGTGGGTCAGTGAGGACAGCAGAGGGTCAGTAGCGGGTCAGTGAGGACACCAGAGGGTCAGTAGAGGGTGAGTGAGGACACCAGAGGGTCAGTAGTGGGTCAGTGAGGACACCAGGGGGTCAGTAGTGGGTCAGTGAGGACACCAGAGGGTCAGTAGTGGGTCAGTGAGGACACGAGGGGGTCAGTAGTGGGTCAGTGAGGACACCAGAGGGTCAGTAGTGGGTCAGTGAGGATACCAGAGGGTCAGTAGTGGGTCAGTGAGGACACCAGAGGGTCAGTAGTGGGTCAGTGAGGACACAAGGGGGTCAGTAGTGGGTCAGTGAGGACACCAGAGGGTCAGTAGTGGGTCAGTGAGGACACCAGAGGGTCAGTGAGGACACAAAAGGGTCAGTAGTGGGTCAGTGAGGACACCAAAGGGTCAGTAGCGGGTCAGTGAAGACATGAGAGGGTCAGTAGTGGGTCAGTGAGGACACCACAGGGTCAGTCGTGGGTCAGTGAGGACACCAGAGGGTCAGTAGTGGGTCAGTGAGGACACCAAAGGGTCAGTAGTGGGTCAGTGAGGACACCTGAGGGTCAGTAGTGGGTCAGTGAGGACACCAGGGGGTCAGTAGTGGGTCAGTGAGGACACCAGAGGGTCAGTAGTGGGGCAGTGGGTACACCAGAGGGTCAGTAGTTCGTCAGTGAGGAATCGATGGGGTCAGTAGAGTGTCAGTGAGGACACCAGAGGGTCAGTGAGGACACCAGAGGGTCAGTGAGGACACCAGAGTGTCAGTAGAGGGTCAGTGAATACACCAGAGTGTCAGTAGTGGGTCAGTTAGGACACGAGGGGGTCAGTAGTGGGTCAGTGAAGAGACCAGAGGGTCAGTAGAGGGTCATTGAGGACACCCGAGGGTCAGTAGAAGGTCAGTGAGGACACCAGGGGGTCAGTTGTGGGTCAGTGAGGACACCAGAGGGTCAGTAGTGGGTCAGTGAGGACACCAGAGGGTCAGTAGTGGGTCAGTGAGGACACCAGAGGGTCAGTAGAGGGTCAGTGAGGACACCAGAGGGTCAGTAGAGGGTCAGTGAGGAAACCAGAGGGTCAGTAGTGGGTCAGTGAGGACACCAGAGGGTCAGTAGTGGGTCAGTGAGGACACATGAGGGTCAGTAGTGGGTCAGTGAGGACACCAGAGGGTCAGTAGAGGGTCAGTGAGGACACCAGAGGGTCAGTAGTGGGTCAGTGAGGACACCAGAGGGTCAGTAGTGGGTCAGTGAGGACACCAGAGGGTCAGTAGAGGGTCAGTGAGGACATGATAGGGTCAGTAGTGGGTCAGTGAGGACACCAGAGGGTCAGTAGTGGGTCAGTGAGGACACGAGAGGGTCAGTAGTGGGTCAGTGAGGACACCAGAGGGTCAGTAGTCGGTCAGTGAGGACATGAGGGGGTTAGTAGAGGGTCAGTGAGGACACCTGAGGGTCAGTAGAGGGTCAGTGAGGACACCAGATGGTCAGTAGTCGGTCAGTGAGGATAAGAGGGGGTTAGTAGAGGGTCAGTGAGGACACCAGAGGGTCAGTAGTCGGTCAGTGAGGACATGAGGGGGTCAGTAGAGGGTCAGTGAGGACACCAGGGGGTCAGTAGAGGGTCAGTGAGGACACCAGAGGGTCAGTAGAGGGTCAGTGAGGACACCAGAGGGTCAGCAGTTGGTCAGTGAGGAAACCAGAGGGTCAGTAGTGGGTCAGTGAGGACACCAGGGGGTCAGTAGTGGATCAGTGAGGACACCAGGGTGTCAGTAGTGGGTCAGTGAGGACACCAGAGGGTCAGTAGTGGGTCAGTGAGGGCACCAGTGGGTCAGTAGTTGGTCAGTGAGGACACCAGAGGGTCAGTAGTTGGTCATTGAGGGCACCAGAGGGTCAGTAGTGGGTCAGTGAAGACATGAGAGGGTCAGTAGTTGGTCAGTGAGGACACCAGAGGGTCGTAGTGGGTCAGTGAGGACACCAGAGGGTCAGTAGTGGGTCAGTGAATATATGAGAGGGTCAGTAGTTGGTCAGTGAGGACACCAGAGGGTCAGTAGTGGGTCAGTGAGGACACCAGAGGGTCAGTAGTGGATCAGTGAGGACACCAGAGGGTCAGTAGTGGGTCAGTGAGGACACCAGTGGGTCAGTAGTTGGTCAGTGAGGACACCAGAGGGTCAGTAGTTGGTCAGTGAGGACACCAGAGGGTCAGTAGTGGGTCAGTGAAGACATGAGAGGGTCAGTAGTTGGTCAGTGAGGACACCAGAGGGTCGTAGTGGGTCAGTGAAGACATGAGAGGGTCAGTAGTTGGTCAGTGAGGACACCAGAGGGTCAGTAGAGGGTCAGTGAGGACACCAGAGGGTCAGTACTGGGTCAGTGAGGACACCAGAGGGTCAGTAGTGGGTCAGTGAGGACACCAGAGGGTCAGTAGTGGGTCAGTGAGGACACCAGAGGGTCAGTAGAGGGTCAGTGAAGACATGAGAGGGTCAGTAGTGGGTCAGTGAGGACACCAGAGGGTCAGTTAAGACATGAGAGGGTCAGTACTGGGTCAGTGAGGACACCAGGGGGTCAGTAGTGGGTCAGTGAGGACACCAGAGGGTCAGTAGAGGGTCAGTGAGGACACCAGAGGGTCAGTAGTGGGTCAGTGAGGACACCAGAGGGTCAGTGGAGGGTCAGTGAGTACACCAAAGGGTCAGTAGTGGGTCAGTGAGGACACCAAAGGGTCAGTAGTGGGTCAGTGAGGACACCAGAGGGTCAGTGGAGGGTCAGTGAGTACACCAAAGGGTCAGTAGTGGGTCAGTGAGGACACCAAAGGGTCAGTAGTGGGTCAGTGAAGACATGAGAGGGTCAGTAGTGGGTCAGTGAGGACACCAGAGGGTCAGTAGTGGGTCAGTGAGGACACGAGGGGGTCAGTAGTGGGTCAGTGAGGACACCAAGGGGTCAGTAATGGGTCAGTGAGGACACCAGAGGGTCAGTAGTGGGTCAGTGAGGACACCAGAGGGTCAGTAGAGGGTCAGTGAGGACATCAGAGGGTCAGTAGTGGGTCAGTGAGGACACCAAAGGGTCAGTGAGGACACCAGAGGGTCAGTAGTGGGTCAGTGAGGACACCAAAGGGTCAGTAGTGGGTCAGTGAGGACACCAGAGGGTCAGTGAGGACACCAGAGGGTCAGTAGTGGGTCAGTGAGGACACCAGGGGGTCAGTAGTGAGTCAGTGAGGACACCAGAGGGTCAGTAGAGGGTCAGTGAGGACACCAGAGGGTCAGTAGAGGGTCAGTGAGGACACCAGAGGGTCAGTAGTGGGTCAGTGAGGACACCAAAGGGTCAGTAGTGGGTCAGTGAAGCCATGAGACGGTCAGTAGTGGGTCTGTGAGGACACCATAGGGTCAGTAGTGGGTCAGTGTGAACATGATGGGGTCAGTGGTGGGTCAGTGAGGACACCAAAGGGTCAGTAGTGGGTCAGTGAGGACACCAGAGGGTCAGTAGTGGGTCAGTGAGGACACCAGAGGGTCAGTAGTGGGTCAGTGAGGACACCAAAGGGTCAGTAGTGGGTCAGTGAGGACACCAGAGGGTCAGTAGTGGTTCAGTGAGGACACCAGAGGGTCAGTAGAGGGTCAGTGAGGACACCAGAGGGTCAGTAGTGGGTCAGTGAGGACACCAGAGGGTCAGTAGTGGGTCAGTGAGGACACCAGAGGGTCAGTAGAGGGTCAGTGAGGACATGAGGGTGTCAGTAGTGGGTCAGTGAGGACACCAGGGAGTCAGTAGTGGGTCAGTGAGGACACCAGGAGGTCAGTAGTGGGTCAGTGAGGACACCAAAGGGTCAGTAGCGGGTCAGTGAAGACATGAGAGGGTCAGTAGTGGGTCAGTGAGGACACCACAGGGTCAGTAGTGGGTCAGTGAGGACACATGAGGGTCAGTAGTGTGTCAGTGAGGACACCAGAGGGTCAGTAGTGGGTCAGTAAGGACACGAGGGGGTCAGTAGTGGGTCAGTGAGGACACCAGAGGGTCAGTAGTGGGTCAGTGAGGACACCAGGGGGTCAGTAGTGGGTCAGTGAGGACACCAGAGGGTCAGTTGAGGGTCAGTGAGGACACCACAGCGTCAGTAGCGCGTCAGTGAGGACACCAAAGGGTCAGTAGAGGGTCAGTGAGGACATCAGAGGGTCAGTAGAGGGGCAGTGAGGACACCACAGTGTCAGTAGCGCGTCAGTGAGGACAACAAAGGGTCAGTAGAGGGTCAGTGAGGACACCAGAGGGTCAGTAGAGGGGCAGTGAGGACACCAAAGGGTCAGTAGAGGGTCAGTATGGACACCAAAGAATCAGTAGTGGGTCAGTGAGGACACCAGAGGGTCAGTAGAGGTTCAGTGTGGACACCGGAGGGTCAATAGTGGGTCAGTGAGGACACCAGAGGGTCAGTGAGGACACCAGAGGGTCAGTAGTGGGTCAGTGAGGACACCAGAGGGTCAGTAGTGGGTCAGTGAGGACACCAGAGGGTCAGTAGTGGGAGAGTGCGGACACCAGAGGGTCAGTAGTGGGTCAGTGAGGACACGAGGGTGTCAGTAGAGGGTCAGTGAGGACACCAGAGGGTCAGTAGTGAGTCAGTGAGGACACGAGGGGGTCAGTAGAGGGTCAGTGAGGACACCAGAGGGTCAGTAGTGGGTCAGTGAGGACACGAGGGGGTCAGTAGAGGGTCAGTGAGGACACCAGAGAGTCAGTAGTGGGTCAGTGAGGACACCAGAGGGTCAGTAGAGGGTCAGTGCGGACATGAGGGGTTCAGTAGTGGGTCAGTGAGGACACCAGGGAGTCAGTAGTGGGTCAGTGAGGACACCAGGGGGTCAGTAGTGGGTCAGTGAGGACACCAGAGGGTCAGTAGTGGGTCAGTGAGGACACCAGGGGGTCAGCAGTGGGTCAGTGAGGACACCAGAGGGTCAGTAGTGGGTCAGTGAGGACACCAGAGGGTCAGGAGTGGGTCAGTGAGGACACCAGAGGGTCAGTGAGGACACCAAAGGTCAGTAGTGGGTCAGTGAGGACACCAAAGGGTCAGTAGTGGGTCAGTGAAGACATGAGAGGGTCAGTAGTGGGTCAGTGAGGACACCAGAGGGTCAGTAGTCGGTCAGTGAGGATACGAGGGGGTCAGTAGTGGGTCAGTGAGGACACCAGAGGGTCAGTAGTGGGTCAGTGAGGACAGCAGAGTGTCAGTAGAGGGTCAGTGAGGACACCAGTGGGTCAGTAGTGGGTCAGTGAGGAGACCAGGGTGTCAGTAGTGGGTCAGTGAGGACACGAGGGGGTCAGTAGTGGGTCAGTGAGTACACCAAAGTGTCAGTAGAGGGTCAGTGAGGACACCAGAGGGTCAGTAGTGGGTCAGTGAGGACACCAAAGGGTCAGTAGTGGGTCAGTGAGGACACCAGAGGGTCAGTGAGGACACCAGAGGGTCAGTAGTGGGTCAGTGAGGACACCAGGTGGTCAGTAGTGGGTCAGTGAGGACACCAGAGGGTCAGTAGAGGGTCAGTGAGGACACCAGAGGGTCAGTAGAGGGTCAGTGAGGACACCAGAGGGTCAGTAGTGGGTCAGTGAGGACACCAGAGGGTCAGTAGAGGGTCAGTGAGGACACCAAAGGGTCAGTAGTGGGTCAGTGAGGACACCAAAGGGTAAGTAGTGGTTCAGTGAAGACATGAGAGGGTCAGAAGTGGGTCAGTGAGGACACCAGAGGGTCAGTAGTGGGTCAGTGAGGACACCAGAGGGTCAGTAGTGGGTCAGTGAGGACACCAGAGGGTCAGTAGTGGGTCAGTAGTGGGTCAGTGAGGACACCAGAGGGTCAGTAGTGGGTCAGTGAGGACACCAGAGGGTCAGTGAGGACACCAGAGGGTCAGTAGTGGGTCAGTGAGGACACCAAAGGGTCAGTAGTGGGTCAGTGAGGACACCAGAGGGTCAGTGAGGACACCAGAGGGTCAGTAGTGGGTCATTGAGGACAACAGAGGGTCAGTAGTGGGTCAGTGAGGACACCAGAGGGTCAGTGAGGACACCAGAGGGTCAGTAGTGGGGCAGTGAGGACACCAGAGGGTCAGTAGCGGGTCAGTGAGGACACCAGAGGGTCAGTAGTGGGTCAGTGAGGACACCAGAGGGTCAGTAGTGGGTCAGTGAGGACACCAGAGGGTCAGTAGCGGGTCAGTGAGGACACCAGAGGGTCAGTAGAGGGTGAGTGAGGACACCAGAGGGTCAGTAGTGGGTCAGTGAGGACACCAGGGGGTCAGTAGTGGGTCAGTGAGGACACCAGAGGGTCAGTAGTGGGTCAGTGAGGACACCAGAGGGTCAGTAGTGGGTCAGTGAGGACACCAGAGGGTCAGTAGTGGGTCAGTGAGGACACCAGAGGGTCAGTAGTGGGTCAGTGAGGACACCAGAGGGTCAGTAGTGGGTCAGTGAGGACACCAGAGGGTCAGTAGTGGGTCAGTGAGGACACGAGGGGGTCAGTAGTGGGTCAGTGAGGACACCAGAGGGTCAGTAGTGGGTCAGTGAGGACACCAGAGGGTCAGTAGTGGGTCAGTGAGGACACCAGAGGGTCACTAGTGGGTCAGTGAGGACAGCAGAGGGTCAGTAGCGGGTCAGTGAGGACACCAGAGGGTCAGTAGAGGGTGAGTGAGGACACCAGAGGGTCAGTAGTGGGTCAGTGAGGACACCAGGGGGTCAGTAGTGGGTCAGTGAGGACACCAGAGGGTCAGTAGTGGGTCAGTGAGGACACGAGGGGGTCAGTAGTGGGTCAGTGAGGACACCAGAGGGTCAGTAGTGGGTCAGTGAGGATACCAGAGGGTCAGTAGTGGGTCAGTGAGGACACCAGAGGGTCAGTAGTGGGTCAGTGAGGACACAAGGGGGTCAGTAGTGGGTCAGTGAGGACACCAGAGGGTCAGTAGTGGGTCAGTGAGGACACCAGAGGGTCAGTGAGGACACAAAAGGGTCAGTAGTGGGTCAGTGAGGACACCAAAGGGTCAGTAGCGGGTCAGTGAAGACATGAGAGGGTCAGTAGTGGGTCAGTGAGGACACCACAGGGTCAGTCGTGGGTCAGTGAGGACACCAGAGGGTCAGTAGTGGGTCAGTGAGGACACCAAAGGGTCAGTAGTGGGTCAGTGAGGACACCTGAGGGTCAGTAGTGGGTCAGTGAGGACACCAGGGGGTCAGTAGTGGGTCAGTGAGGACACCAGAGGGTCAGTAGTGGGGCAGTGGGTACACCAGAGGGTCAGTAGTTCGTCAGTGAGGAATCGATGGGGTCAGTAGAGTGTCAGTGAGGACACCAGAGGGTCAGTGAGGACACCAGAGGGTCAGTGAGGACACCAGAGGGTCAGTAGAGGGTCAGTGAATACACCAGAGTGTCAGTAGTGGGTCAGTTAGGACACGAGGGGGTCAGTAGTGGGTCAGTGAAGAGACCAGAGGGTCAGTAGAGGGTCATTGAGGACACCCGAGGGTCAGTAGAAGGTCAGTGAGGACACCAGGGGGTCAGTTGTGGGTCAGTGAGGACACCAGAGGGTCAGTAGTGGGTCAGTGAGGACACCAGAGGGTCAGTAGTGGGTCAGTGAGGACACCAGAGGGTCAGTAGAGGGTCAGTGAGGACACCAGAGGGTCAGTAGAGGGTCAGTGAGGAAACCAGAGGGTCAGTAGTGGGTCAGTGAGGACACCAGAGGGTCAGTAGTGGGTCAGTGAGGACACATGAGGGTCAGTAGTGGGTCAGTGAGGACACCAGAGGGTCAGTAGAGGGTCAGTGAGGACACCAGAGGGTCAGTAGTGGGTCAGTGAGGACACCAGAGGGTCAGTAGTGGGTCAGTGAGGACACCAGAGGGTCAGTAGAGGGTCAGTGAGGACATGATAGGGTCAGTAGTGGGTCAGTGAGGACACCAGAGGGTCAGTAGTGGGTCAGTGAGGACACGAGAGGGTCAGTAGTGGGTCAGTGAGGACACCAGAGGGTCAGTAGTCGGTCAGTGAGGACATGAGGGGGTTAGTAGAGGGTCAGTGAGGACACCTGAGGGTCAGTAGAGGGTCAGTGAGGACACCAGATGGTCAGTAGTCGGTCAGTGAGGATAAGAGGGGGTTAGTAGAGGGTCAGTGAGGACACCAGAGGGTCAGTAGTCGGTCAGTGAGGACATGAGGGGGTCAGTAGAGGGTCAGTGAGGACACCAGGGGGTCAGTAGAGGGTCAGTGAGGACACCAGAGGGTCAGTAGAGGGTCAGTGAGGACACCAGAGGGTCAGCAGTTGGTCAGTGAGGAAACCAGAGGGTCAGTAGTGGGTCAGTGAGGACACCAGGGGGTCAGTAGTGGATCAGTGAGGACACCAGGGTGTCAGTAGTGGGTCAGTGAGGACACCAGAGGGTCAGTAGTGGGTCAGTGAGGGCACCAGTGGGTCAGTAGTTGGTCAGTGAGGACACCAGAGGGTCAGTAGTTGGTCATTGAGGGCACCAGAGGGTCAGTAGTGGGTCAGTGAAGACATGAGAGGGTCAGTAGTTGGTCAGTGAGGACACCAGAGGGTCGTAGTGGGTCAGTGAGGACACCAGAGGGTCAGTAGTGGGTCAGTGAATATATGAGAGGGTCAGTAGTTGGTCAGTGAGGACACCAGAGGGTCAGTAGTGGGTCAGTGAGGACACCAGAGGGTCAGTAGTGGATCAGTGAGGACACCAGAGGGTCAGTAGTGGGTCAGTGAGGACACCAGTGGGTCAGTAGTTGGTCAGTGAGGACACCAGAGGGTCAGTAGTTGGTCAGTGAGGACACCAGAGGGTCAGTAGTGGGTCAGTGAAGACATGAGAGGGTCAGTAGTTGGTCAGTGAGGACACCAGAGGGTCGTAGTGGGTCAGTGAAGACATGAGAGGGTCAGTAGTTGGTCAGTGAGGACACCAGAGGGTCAGTAGAGGGTCAGTGAGGACACCAGAGGGTCAGTACTGGGTCAGTGAGGACACCAGAGGGTCAGTAGAGGGTCAGTGAGGACACCAGAGAGTCAGTAGAGGGTCAGTGAGGACACCAGAGGGTCAGTAGTGGGTGAGTGAGGACACCAGAGGGTCAGTGGTAGGTCAGTGAGGAAATGAGGGGGTCAGTAGTGGGTCAGTGAGGACACCAGAGAGTCAGTAGAGGGTCAGTGAGGACACCAGAGGGTCAGTAGTGGGTGAGTGAGGACACCAGAGGGTCAGTAGTGGGTCACTGAAGACATGAGAGGGTCAGTAGTGGGTCAGTGAGGACACCAGAGGGTCAGTGAGGACACCAGAGGGTCAGTAGTGGGTCAGTGAGGACACCATAGGGTCAGTGAGGACACCAAAGGGTCAGTCGTGGGTCAGTGAGGACACCAGAGCGTCAGTAGTGGGTCACTGAAGACATGAGAGGGTCAGTAGTGGGTCAGTGAGGACACCAGAGGGTCAGTGAGGACACCAGAGGGTCAGTAGTGGGTCAGTGAGGATACCAGAGGGTCAGTAGATGGTCAGTGAGGACACCATAGGGTCAGTAGAGGGTCAGTGAGGACACCAGAGGGTCAGTAGTGGGTCAGTGAGGATACCAGAGGGTCTGTAGTGGGTCAGTGAGGACACCAGAGGGTCAGTAGAGGGTCAGTGAGGACACCAGAGGGTCAGTAGTGGGTCAGTGAGGACACCAGAGGGTCAGTAGAGGGTCAGTGAGGACACCAGAGGGTCAGTAGTGGGTCAGTTAGGACACGAGGGGGTCAGTAGTGGGTCAGTGAAGACACCAGAGGGTCAGTAGAGGGTCAGTGAGGACACCAGAGGGTCAGTAGGTCAGTGAGGACACCAGAGGGTCAGTAGTGGGTCAGTGAGGACACCAGAGGGTCAGTAGTGGGTCAGTGAGGACACCAGAGGGTCAGTAGAGGGTCAGTGAGGACACCAGAGGGTCAGTACAGGGTCAGTGAGGACACCAAAGGGTCAGTAGAGGGTCAGTGAGGACACCAGAGGGTCAGTAGAGGGTCAGTGAGGACACCAGAGGGTCAGTAGAAGGTCAGTGAGGACACCAGGGGGTCAGTAGTGGGTCCGTGAGAACACCAAAGGGTCAGTAATGGGTCAGTGAGGACACCAGAGGGTCAGTAGTGGGTCAGTGAGGACACCAGAGGGTCAGTAATGGGTCAGTGAGGACACCAGAGAGTCAGTAGTGTGTCAGTGAGGACACCAGAGGGTCAGTAGTGGGTCAGTGAGGACACCAGAGGGTCAGTAGTGGGTCAGTGAGGACATCAGAGGGTCAGTAGTGGGTCAGTGATGACACCAGAGGGTCAGTAGTGGGTCAGTGCGGACACCAGAGGGTCAGTAGTGGGGCAGTGGGTACACCAGAGGGTCAGTAGTGCGTCAGTGAGGAATCGATGGGGTCAGTAGAGGGTCAGTGAGGACACCAGAGGGTCAGTAGTGAGTCAGTGAGGACACGAGGGGGTCAGTAGTGGGTCAGTGAGGACACCAGAGGATCAGTAGTGGGTTAGTGAGGACACCAGAGCGTCAGTAGTGGGTCAGTGAAGACATGAGAGGGTCAGTAGTGGGTCAGTGAGGACACCAGAGGGTCAGTGAGGACACCAGAGGGTCAGTGAGGACACCAGAGGGTCAGTAGAGGGTCAGTGAATACACCAGAGTGTCAGTAGTGGGTCAGTTAGGACACGAGGGGGTCAGTAGTGGGTCAGTGAAGAGACCAGAGGGTCAGTAGAGGGTCATTGAGGACACCAGAGGGTCAGTAGAAGGTCAGTGAGGACACCAGGGGGTCAGTTGTGGGTCAGTGAGGACACCAGAGGGTCAGTAGTGGGTCAGTGAGGACACCAGAGGGTCAGTAGTGGGTCAGTGAGGACACCAGAGGGTCAGTAGAGGGTCAGTGAGGACACCAGAGGGTCAGTAGAGGGTCAGTGAGGAAACCAGAGGGTCAGTAGTGGGTCAGTGCGGACACCAGAGGGTCAGTAGAGGGTCAGTGAGGACACCAGGGGGTCAGTAGTGGGTCAGTGAGGACACCAGAGGGTCAGTAGTGGGTCAGTGAGGACACATGAGGGTCAGTAGTGGGTCAGTGAGGACACCAGAGGGTCAGTAGAGGGTCAGTGAGGACACCAGAGGGTCAGTAGTGGGTCAGTGAGGACACCAGAGGGTCAGTAGTGGGTCAGTGAGGACACCAGTGGGTCAGTAGTGGGGCAGTGAGGACACCAGAGGGTCAGTAGTGGGTCAGTGAGGACACCAGGGGGTCAGTAGAGGGTCAGTGAGGACACCAGAGGGTCAGTAGTGGGTCAGTGAGGACCCGAGGTGGTCAGTAGTGGGTCAGTGAGGACACCAGAAGGTCAGTAGAGGGTCAGTGAGGACACCAGAGGGTCAGTAGAGGGGCAGTGAGGACACCAAAGGGTCAGTAGAGGGTCAGTGAGGACACCAAAGGGTCAGTAGAGGGTCAGTGAGGACACTAGAGGGTCAGTGAGGACACCAGAGCGTCAGTATTGGGTCAGTGAGGACACCAGAGGGTCAGTAGTGGGTCAGTGAGGACACCAGAGGGTCAGTAGAGGGTCAGTGAGGACACCAGAGGGTCAGTAGTGGGTCAGTGAGGTCACCAGAGGGTCAGTAGTGGGTCAGTGAGGACACCAGAGGGTCAGTAGTGGGTCAGTGCGGACACCAGAGGGTCAGTAGTGGGTCAGTGAGGAAACGGGGGGGTCAGTAGAGGGTCAGTGAGGACACCAGAGGGTCAGTAGTGAGTCAGTGAGGACACGAGGGGGTCAGTAGAGGGTCAGTGAGTACACCAGAGCATCAGTAGCGGGTCAGTGAGGACACCAGAGGGTCAGTAGTGGGTCAGTGAGGACACCAGGTGGTCAGTAGTGGGTCAGTGAGGACACCAGAGGGTCAGTAGTGGGTCAGTGAGGACACCAGAGGGTCAGTAGTGGGTCAGTGAGGACACCAGGTGGTCAGTAGTGGGTCAGTGAGGACACCAGAGGGTCAGTAGTGGGTCAGTGAGGACACCAGAGGGTCAGTAGAGGGTCAGTGAGGACACCAGGGGGTCAGTAGTGGGTCAGTGAGGACATGAGAGGGTCAGTAGTGGGTCAGTGAGGACACCAGAGGGTCAGTAGTGGGTCAGTGAGGACACGAGAGGGTCAGTAGTGGGTCAGTGAGGACACCAGAGGGTCAGTAGTCGGTCAGTGAGGACATGAGGGGGTCAGTAGAGGGTCAGTGAGGACACCAGGGGGTCAGTAGAGGGTCAGTGAGGACACCAGAGGGTCAGTAGAGGGTCAGTGAGGACACCAGAGGGTCAGCAGTTGGTCAGTGAGGACACCAGAGGGTCAGTAGTGGGTCAGTGAGGACACCAGGGGGTCAGTAGTGGATCAGTGAGGACACCAGGGTGTCAGTAGTGGGTCAGTGAGGACACCAGAGGATCAGTAGTTGGTCAGTGAGGACACCAGAGGGTCAGTAGTTGGTCATTGAGGGCACCAGAGGGTCAGTAGTGGGTCAGTGAAGACATGAGAGGGTCAGTAGTTGGTCAGTGAGGACACCAGAGGGTCGTAGTGGGTCAGTGAGGACACCAGAGGGTCAGTAGTGGGTCAGTGAATACATGAGAGGGTCAGTAGTTGGTCAGTGAGGACACCAGAGGGTCAGTAGTGGGTCAGTGAGGACACCAGAGGGTCAGTAGTGGGTCAGTGAGGACACCAGTGGGTCAGTAGTTGGTCAGTGAGGACACCAGAGGGTCAGTAGTGGGTCAGTGAAGACATGAGAGGGTCAGTGAGGACACCAGAGGGTCGTAGTGGGTCAGTGAAGACATGAGAGGGTCAGTAGTTGGTCAGTGAGGACACCAGAGGGTCAGTAGAGGGTCAGTGAGGACACCAGAGGGTCAGTACTGGGTCAGTGAGGACACCAGAGGGTCAGTAGAGGGTCAGTGAGGACACCAGAGGGTCAGTAGTGGGTGAGTGAGGACACCAGAAGGTCAGTAGTAGGTCAGTGAGGAAATGAGGGGGTCAGTAGTGGGTCAGTGAGGACACCAGATGGTCAGTAGAGGGTCAGTGATGACACCAGAGGGTCAGTAGAGGGTCAGTGAGGACACCAAAGGGTCAGTAGATGGTCAGTGAGGACACCAAAGGGTCAGTAGAGGGTCAGTGAGGACACCAAAGGGTCAGTAGAGCGTCAGTGAGGACACCAAAGGGTCAGTAGAGGATCAATGAGGACACCAGAGAGTCAGTAGTGGGTCAGTGAGGACACCAGAGGGTCAGTGAGGACACCAGAGGGTCAGTAGAGCGTCAGTGAGGACACCAGAGGGTCAGTAGTGGGTCAGTGAGGACACCAGAGGGTCAGTGAGGACACCAGAGGGTCAGTAGAGTGTCAGTGAGGACACCAGAGGGTCAGTATTGGGTCAGTGAGGACACCAGGGGGTCAGTAGTGGGTCAGTGAGGACACCAGAGAGTCAGTAGTGGGTCAGTGAGGACACCAGGGGGTCAGTAGTGGGTCAGTGAGGACACCAGAGAGTCAGTAGTGGGTCAGTGAGGACACCAGGGGGTCAGTAGTGGGTCAGTGAGGACACCATAGAGTCAGTAGTGGGTCAGTGAGGACACCATAGGGTCAGTAGTGGGTCAGTGAGGACACCAGAGGGTCAGTAGTGGGTCAGTGAGGACACCAGAGGGTCAGTAGAGGGTCAGTGAGGACACGAGGGGGTCAGTAGTGGGTCAGTGAGGAGACCAGAGGGTCAGTGAGGACACCAATGGGTCAGTAGAGTGTCAGTGAGGACACCAGAGGGTCAGTAGAGGGTCAGTGAGGACACCAAAGGGTCAGTAGAGGGTCAGTGAGGACACCAGTGGGTCAGTAGAGGGTCAGTGAGGACACCAAAGGGTTAGTAGAGGGTTGGTGAGGACACCAGAGGATCAGTAGTGGGTCAGTGAGGACACCAGAGGGTCAGTAGAGGGTCAGTGAGGACATGAGGGGGTCAGTAGTGGGTCAGTGAGGACACCAGAGGGTCAGTAGAGGGTCAGTGAGGACATGAGGGGGTCAGTAGTGGGTCAGTGAGGACACCAGAGGGTCAGTAGTGGGTCAGTGAGCACACAAGAGGGTCAGTAGTGGGTCAGTGAGGACACCAGAGGGTCAGTAGTGGGTCAGTGAGGACACCAGAGGGTCAGTAGAGGGTCAGTGAGGACACCAGAGGGTCAGTAGAGGGTCAGTGAGGACACCAAAGGGTTAGTAGAGGGTCAGTGAGGACACCAGAGGGTCAGTAGTGGGTCAGTGAGGACACCAGAGGGTCATTGTGGACACCAGAGGGTCAGTAGAGGGTCAGTGAGGACACCAGAGGGTCAGTAGTGGGTCAGTGAGGACACCAGGGGGTCAGTAGTGGATCAGTGAGGACACCAGAGGGTCAGTAGTGGGTCAGTGAGGACACCAGGGGGTCAGTAGTGGGTCAGTGAGGACACCATAGGGTCAGTAGTGGGTCAGTGAGGACACCAGAGGGTCAGTAGTGGGTCAGTGAGGACACCAGAGGGTCAGTAGAGGGTCAGTGAGGACACGAGGGGGTCAGTAGTGGGTCAGTGAGGACACCAAAGGGTCAGTAGAGTGTCAGTAAGGACACCAGAGGGTCAGTAGAGGGTCAGTGAGGACACCAAAGGGTCAGTAGAGGGTCAGTGAGGACACCAGAGGGTCAGTAGAGGGTCAGTGAGGACACCAAAGGGTTAGTAGAGGGTCAGTGAGGACACCAGAGGATCAGTAGTGGGTCAGTGAGGACACCAGAGGGTCAGTAGAGGGTCAGTGAGGACATGAGGGGGTCAGTAGTGGGTCAGTGAGGACACCAGAGGGTCAGTAGTGGGTCAGTGAGCACACCAGAGGGTCAGTAGTGGGTCAGTGAGGACACCAGAGGGTCAGTAGAGGGTCAGTGAGGACACCAGAGAGTCAGTAGAGGGTCAGTGAGGACACCAAAGGGTTAGTAGAGGGTCAGTGAGGACACCAGAGGATCAGTAGTAGGTCAGTGAGGACACCAGAGGGTCAGTAGAGGGTCAGTGAGGACATGAGGTGGTCAGTAGTGGGTCAGTGAGGACACCAGAGGGTCAGTAGAGGGTCAGTGAGGACATGAGGGGGTCAGTAGTGGGTCAGTGAGGACACCAGAGGGTCAGTAGTGGGTCAGTGAGGATACCAGAGGGTCAGTAGTGGGTCAGTGAGGACACCAGAGGGTCAGTAGTGGGTCAGTGAGGACACCAGGGGGTCAGTAGTGGGTCAGTGAGGACACCAGAGGGTCAGTAGAGGGTCATGAGGAAACCAGAGGGTCATAGTGGGTCAGTGAGGACACCAGAGGGTCAGTAGAGGGTCAGTGAGGACACCAAAGGGTTAGTAGAGGGTCAGTGAGGACACCAGAGGATCAGTAGTGGGTCAGTGAGGACACCAGAGGGTCAGTAGAGGGTCAGTGAGGACATGAGGGGGTCAGTAGTGGGTCAGTGATGACACCAGAGGATCAGTAGTGGGTCAGTGAGGACACCAGATGGTCAGTCGTGGGTCAGTGAGGACACCAGTGGGTCAGTAGCGGGTCAGTGAGGACACCAGAGGGTCAGTAGAGGGTCAGTGAGGACACCAGAGGGTCAGTAGAAGGTCAGTGAGGACACCAGAGGGTCTGTAGATGGTCAGTGAGGACACCAGGGGGTCAGTAGTGGGTCAGTGAGGACACCATAGGATCAGTAGTGGGTCAGTGACGACACCAGAGGGTCAGTAGAGGGTCAGTGAGGACACCAGAGGGTCAGTACAGGGTCAGTGAGGACACCAAAGGGTCAGTAGAGGGTCAGTGAGGACACCAAAGGGTCAGTAGAGGGTCAGTGAGGAAACCAGAGGGTCAGTAGTGGGTCAGTGCGGACACCAGAGGGTCAGTAGAGGGTCAGTGAGAACACCAGGGGGTCAGTAGTGGGTCAGTGAGGACATCAGAGGGTCAGTAGTGGGTCAGTGAGGACACCAGAGGGTCAGTAGTGGGTCAGTGAGGGCACATGAGGCTCAGTAGTGTGTCAGTGAGGACACCAGAGGGTCAGTAGTGGGTCAGTGAGGACACCAGAGGGTCAGTAGAGGGTCAGTGAGGACACCAGAGGGTCAGTAGTGGGTCAGTGAGGACACCAGAGGGTCAGTAGTGGGGCAGTGAGGACACCAGAGGGTCAGTAGTGGGTCAGTGAGGACACCAGGGGGTCAGTAGAGGGTCAGTGAGGACACCAGAGGGTCAGTAGTGGGTCAGTGAGGACACGAGGGGGTCAGTAGTGGGTCAGTGAGGACACCAGGTGGTCAGTAGTGGGTCAGTGAGGACACCAGAGGGTCAGTAGAGGATCAGTCAGGACACCACAGCGTCAGTAGCGCGTCAGTGAGGACACCAAAGGGTCAGTAGAGGGTCAGTGAGGACACCAGAGGGTCAGTAGAGGGTCAGTGGGGACACCAGAGGGTCAGTAGTGTGTCAGTGAGGTCACCAGAGGGTCAGTTGTGCGTCAGTGAGAACACCAGAGGGTCAGTAGTGGGTCAGTGAGGAAACGAGGGGGTCAGTAGAGGGTCAGTGAGGACACCAGAGGGTCAGTAGTGAGTCAGTGAGGACACGAGGGGGTCAGTAGAGGGTCAGTGAGGACACCAGAGGGTCAGTAGTGGGTCAGTGAGGACAAGAGGGGGTCAGTAGTGGGTCAGTGAGGACACCAGAAGGTCAGTAGTGGGTCAGTGAGGACACCAGAGGGTCAGTAGAGGGTCAGTGAGGACACCACAGCGTCAGTATCGCGTCAGTGAGGACACCCAAGGGTCAGTGGAGGGTCAGTGAGGACACCAAAGGGTCAGTAGTGGGTCAGTGAGGACACCAGAGGATCAGTAGAGGGTCAGTGAGGACACCAGAGGGTCAGTAGAGGGGCAGTGAGGACACCAGGTGGTCAGTAGTGGGTCAGTGAGGACACCAGAGGGTCAGTAGTGGGTCAGTGAGGACACCAGAGGGTCAGTAGTGGGTCAGTGAGGACACCAGGGGGTCAGTAGTGGGTCAGTGAGGACATGAGAGGGTCAGTAGTGGGTCAGTGAGGACACCAGAGGGTCAGTAGTGGGTCAGTGAGGACACCAGAGCGTCAGTAGAGGGTCAGTGAGGACACCAGAGGGTCAGTAGTCGGTCAGTGAGGACATGAGGGGGTTAGTAGAGGGTCAGTGAGGACACCAGAGTGTCAGTAGAGGGTCAGTGAGGACACCAGATGGTCAGTAGTCGGTCAGTGAGGATAAGAGGGGGTTAGTGGAGGGTCAGTGAGGACACCAGAGGGTCAGTAGTCGGTCAGTGAGGACATGAGGGGGTCAGTAGAGGGTCAGTGAGGACACCAGGGGGTCAGTAGAGGGTCAGTGAGGACACCAGAGGGTCAGTAGAGGGTCAGTGAGGACACCAGAGGGTCAGCAGTTGGTCAGTGAGGACACCAGAGGGTCAGTAGTGGGTCAGTGAGGACACCAGGGGGTCAGTAGTGGATCAGTGAGGACACCAGGGTGTCAGTAGTGGGTCAGTGAGGGCACCAGAGGGTCAGTAGTGGGTCAGTGAGGACACCAGAGGGTCAGTAGTTGGTCAGTGAGGACACCAGAGGGTCAGTAGTTGGTCATTGAGGGCACCAGAGGGTCAGTAGTGGGTCAGTGAAGACATGAGAGGGTCAGTAGTTGGTCAGTGAGGACACCAGAGGGTCGTAGTGGGTCAGTGAGGACACCAGAGGGTCAGTAGTGGGTCAGTGAATACATGAGAGGGTCAGTAGTTGGTCAGTGAGGACACCAGAGGGTCAGTAGTTGGTCAGTGAGGACACCAGAGGGTCAGTAGTGGGTCAGTGAGGACACCAGTGGGTCAGTAGTTGGTCAGTGAGGACACCAGAGGGTCAGTAGTTGGTCAGTGAGGACACCAGAGGGTCGTAGTGGGTCAGTGAAGACATGAGAGGGTCAGTAGTTGGTCAGTGAGGACACCAGAGGGTCAGTAGAGGGTCAGTGAGGACACCAGAGGGTCAGTACTGGGTCAGTGAGGACACCAGAGGGTCCGTAGAGGGTCAGTGAGGACACCAGAGAGTCAGTAGAGGGTCAGTGAGGACACCAGAGGGTCAGTAGTGGGTGAGTGAGGACACCAGAGGGTCAGTAGTAGGTCAGTGAGGAAATGAGGGGGTCAGTAGTGGGTCAGTGAGGACACCAGATGGTCAGTAGAGGGTCAGTGATGACACCAGAGGGTCAGTAGAGGGTCAGTGAGGACACCAAAGGGTCAGTAGATGGTCAGTGAGGACACCAAAGGGTCAGTAGAGGGTCAGTGAGGACACCAAAGGGTCAGTAGAGCGTCAGTGAGGACACCAAAGGGTCAGTAGAGGATCAATGAGGACACCAGAGAGTCAGTAGTGGGTCAGTGAGGACACCAGAGGGTCAGTGAGGACACCAGAGGGTCAGTAGAGCGTCAGTGAGGACACCAGAGGGTCAGTAGTGGGTCAGTGAGGACACCAGAGGGTCAGTGAGGACACCAGAGGGTCAGTAGAGGGTCAGTGAGGAAACCAGAGGGTCAGTAGTGGGTCAGTGAGGACACCAGGGGGTCAGTAGTGGGTCAGTGAGGACACCAGAGAGTCAGTAGTGGGTCAGTGAGGACACCAGGGGGTCAGTAGTGGGTCAGTGAGGACACCATAGAGTCAGTAGTGGGTCAGTGAGGACACCATAGGGTCAGTAGTGGGTCAGTGAGGACACCAGAGGGTCAGTAGTGGGTCAGTGAGGACACCAGAGGGTCAGTAGAGGGTCAGTGAGGACACGAGGGGGTCAGTAGTGGGTCAGTGAGGAGACCAGAGGGTCAGTGAGGACACCAATGGGTCAGTAGAGTGTCAGTAAGGACACCAGAGGGTCAGTAGAGGGTCAGTGAGGACACCAAAGGGTCAGTAGTCGGTCAGTGAGGACACCAGAGGGTCAGTAGTTGGTCAGTGAGGACACCAGAGGGTCAGTAGTGGGTCAGTGAGGACACCAGAGGGTCAGTAGTTGGTCAGTGAGGACACCAGAGGGTCAGTAGTTGGTCAGTGAGGACACCAGAGGGTCAGTAGTGGGTCAGTGAAGACATGAGAGGGTCAGTAGTTGGTCAGTGAGGACACCAGAGGGTCGTAGTGGGTCAGTGAAGACATGAGAGGGTCAGTAGTTGGTCAGTGAGGACACCAGAGGGTCAGTAGAGGGTCAGTGAGGACACCAGAGGGTCAGTACTGGGTCAGTGAGGACACCAGAGGGTCAGTAGAGGGTCAGTGAGGACACCAGAGAGTCAGTAGAGGGTCAGTGAGGACACCAGAGGGTCAGTAGTGGGTGAGTGAGGACACCAGAGGGTCAGTAGTAGGTCAGTGAGGAAATGAGGGGGTCAGTAGTGGGTCAGTGAGGACACCAGAGGGTCAGTAGAGGGTCAGTGAGGACACCAAAGGGTCAGTAGATGGTCAGTGAGGACACCAAAGGGTCAGTAGAGGGTCAGTGAGGACACCAAAGGGTCAGTAGAGCGTCAGTGAGGACACCAAAGGGTCAGTAGAGGATCAATGAGGACACCAGAGAGTCAGTAGTGGGTCAGTGAGGACACCAGAGGGTCAGTGAGGACACCAGAGGGTCAGTAGAGCGTCAGTGAGGACACCAGAGGGTCAGTAGTGGGTCAGTGAGGACACCAGAGGGTCAGTGAGGACACCAGAGGGTCAGTAGTGGGTCAGTGAGGACACCAGGGGGTCAGTAGTGGGTCATTGAGGACACCAGAGAGTCAGTAGTGGGTCAGTGAGGACACCAGGGGGTCAGTAGTGGGTCAGTGAGGACACCATAGAGTCAGTAGTGGGTCAGTGAGGACACCATAGGGTCAGTAGTGGGTCAGTGAGGACACCAGAGGGTCAGTAGTGGGTCAGTGAGGACACCAGAGGGTCAGTAGAGGGTCAGTGAGGACACGAGGGGGTCAGTAGTGGGTCAGTGAGGAGACCAGAGGGTCAGTGAGGACACCAATGGGTCAGTAGAGTGTCAGTAAGGACACCAGAGGGTCAGTAGAGGGTCAGTGAGGACACCAAAGGGTCAGTAGAGGGTCAGTGAGGACACCAGTGGGTCAGTAGAGGGTCAGTGAGGACACCAAAGGGTTAGTAGAGGGTTGGTGAGGACACCAGAGGATCAGTAGTGGGTCAGTGAGGACACCAGAGGGTCAGTAGAGGGTCAGTGAGGACATGAGGGGGTCAGTAGTGGGTCAGTGAGGACACCAGAGGGTCAGTAGAGGGTCAGTGAGGACATGAGGGGGTCAGTAGTGGGTCAGTGAGGACACCAGAGGGTCAGTAGTGGGTCAGTGAGCACACAAGAGGGTCAGTAGTGGGTCAGTGAGGACACCAGAGGGTCAGTAGTGGGTCAGTGAGGACACCAGAGGGTCAGTAGAGGGTCAGTGAGGACACCAGAGGGTCAGTAGAGGGTCAGTGAGGACACCAAAGGGTTAGTAGAGGGTCAGTGAGGACACCAGAGGGTCAGTAGTGGGTCAGTGAGGACACCAGAGGGTCATTGTGGACACCAGAGGGTCAGTAGAGGGTCAGTGAGGACACCAGAGGGTCAGTAGTGGGTCAGTGAGGACACCAGGGGGTCAGTAGTGGGTCAGTGAGGACACCAGAGGGTCAGTAGTGGGTCAGTGAGGACACCAGGGGGTCAGTAGTGGGTCAGTGAGGACACCATAGGGTCAGTAGTGGGTCAGTGAGGACACCAGAGGGTCAGTAGTGGGTCAGTGAGGACACCAGAGGGTCAGTAGTGGGTCAGTGAGAACACCAGAGGGTCAGTAGAGGGTCAGTGAGGACACGAGGGGGTCAGTAGTGGGTCAGTGAGGACACCAAAGGGTCAGTAGAGTGTCAGTAAGGACACCAGAGGGTCAGTAGATGGTCAGTGAGGACACCAAAGGGTCAGTAGAGGGTCAGTGAGGACACCAGTGGGTCAGTAGAGGGTCAGTGAGGACACCAAAGGGTTAGTAGAGGGTTGGTGAGGACACCAGAGGATCAGTAGTGGGTCAGTGAGGACACCAGAGGGTCAGTAGAGGGTCAGTGAGGACATGAGGGGGTCGGTAGTGGGTCAGTGAGGACACCAGAGGGTCAGTAGAGGGTCAGTGAGGACATGAGGGGGTCAGTAGTGGGTCAGTGAGGACACCAGAGGGTCAGTAGTGGGTCAGTGAGCACACAAGAGGGTCAGTAGTGGGTCAGTGAGGACACCAGAGGGTCAGTAGTGGGTCAGTGAGGACACCAGAGGGTCAGTAGAGGGTCAGTGAGGACACCAGAGGGTCAGTAGTGGGTCAGTGAGGACACCAGAGGGTCAGTAGAGGGTCAGTGAGGACACGAGGGGGTCAGTAGTGGGTCAGTGAGGAGAGCAGAGGGTCAGTAGAGGGTCAGTGAGGACACCAAAGGGTCAGTAGAGGGTCAGTAAGGACACCAGAGGGTCAGTAGAGGGTCAGTGAGGACACCAAAGGGTCAGTAGAGGGTCAGTGAGGAAACCAGAGGGTCAGTAGAGGGTCAGTGAGGACACCAAAGGGTTAGTACAGGGTCAGTGAGGACACCAGAGGATCAGTAGTGGGTCAGTGAGGACACCAGAGGGTCAGTAGAGGGTCAGTGAGGACATGAGGGGGTCAGTAGTGGGTCAGTGAGGACACCAGAGGGTCAGTAGAGGGTCAGTGAGGACACCAAAGGGTTAGTAGTGGGTCAGTGAGGACACCAGAGGATCAGTACTGGGTCAGTGAGGACACCAGAGGGTCAGTAGAGGGTCAGTGAGGACATGAGGGGGTCAGTAGTCGGTCAGTGAGGACACCAGAGGGTCAGTAATGGGTCAGTGAGGACACCAGAGGGTCAGTAGAGGGTCAGTGAGGACACCAAAGGGTTAGTAGTGGGTCAGTGAGGACACCAGAGGGTCAGTAGAGGGTCAGTGAGGACATGAGGGGGTCAGTAGAGGGTCAGTGAGGACATGAGGGGGTCAGTAGTGGGTCAGTGAGGACACCAGAGGGTCAGTAGAGGGTCAGTGAGGACATGAGGGGGTCAGTAGTGGGTCAGTGAGGACACCAGAGGGTCAGTAGTGGGTCAGTGAGGACACCAGAGGGTCAGTAGTGGGTCAGTGAGGACACCAGGGGGTCAGTAGTGGGTCAGTGAGGACACCAGAGGGTCAGTAGAGGGTCAGTGAGGACACCAAAGGGTTAGTAGTGGGTCAGTGAGGACACCAGAGGATCAGTACTGGGACAGTGAGGACACCAGAGGGTCAGTAGAGGGTCAGTGAGGACATGAGGGGGTCAGTAGTCGGTCAGTGAGGACACCAGAGGGTCAGTAATGGGTCAGTGAGGACACCAGAGGGTCAGCAGAGGGTTAGTGAGGACATGAGGGGGTCAGTAGTGGGTCAGTGAGGACACCAGAGGGTCAGTAGAGGGTCAGTGAGGACATGAGGGGGTCAGTAGTCAGTCAGTGAGGACACCAGAGGGTCAGTAGTGGGTCAGTGAGGACACCAGAGGGTCAGTAGAGGGTTAGTGAGGACATGAGGGGGTCAGTAGTGGGTCAGTGAGGGCACCAGAGGGTCAGTAGAGGGTCAGTGAGGACATGAGGGGGTCAGTAGTCAGTCAGTGAGGACACCAGAGTGTCAGTACTGGGTCAGTGAGGACACCAGAGGGTCAGTAGTGGGTCAGTAAGGACACCAGAGGGTCAGTAGTGGGTCAGTGAGGACACCAGAGGGTCAGTAGTGGGTCAGTGAGGACACCAGGGTGTCAGTAGTGGGTCAGTGAGGACACCAGAGGGTCAGTATTGGGGTCAGTGAGGACACCAGAGGGTCAGTAGTGGGTCAGTGAGGACACCAGAGGGTCAGTAGTGGGTCAGTGAGCACATGAGAGGGTCAGTAGTGGGTCAGTGAGGACACCAGAGGGTCAGTAGTGGGTCAGTGAGGACATGAGGGGGTCAGTAGAGGGTCAGTGAGGACACCAGAGGGTCAGTGGTGGGTCAGTGAGGACACCAGAGGGTCAGTAGATGGTCAGTGAGGACACCAGAGGGTCAGTAGTGGGTCAGTGAGGACACCAGAGGGTCAGTAGTGGGTCAGTGAAGACATGAGAGGGTCAGTAGTTGGTCAGTGAGGACACCAGAGGGTCAGTAGTGGGTCAGTGAAGACATGAGAGGGTCAGTAGTTGGTCAGTGAGGTCACCAGAGGGTCAGTAGTGGGTCAGTGAGGACACCAGAGGGTCAGTAGTGGGTCAGTGACGACATGAGAGGGTCAGTAGTTGGTCAGTGAGGACACCAGAGGGTCGTAGTGGGTCAGTGAAGACATGAGAGGGTCAGTAGTGGGTCAGTGAGGATACCAGATGGTCAGTAGAGGGTCAGTGAGGACACCAGAGGGTCAGTAGAGGGTCAGTGAGGACACCAGAGGGTCAGTATGGGTCAGTGAGGATACCAGAGGGTCAGTGAGGACACCAGAGTGTCAGTAGAGGGTCAGTGAGGCCACCAGAGGGTCAGCAGTGGGTCAGTGAGGACACCAGGGGGTCAGTAGTGGGTCAGTGAGGACACCAGAGGGTCAGTAGTGTGTCAGTGAGGACACCAGAGGGTCATTAGTGGGTCAGTGAGGACACCAGGGGGTCAGTAGAGGGTCAGTGAGGACACCAGAGGGTCCGTAGTGGGTCAGTAAGGACACCAAAGGGTCAGTAGTGGGTCAGTGAGGACACCAGAGGGTCAGTAGTTGGTCAGTGAGGACACCAGAGGGTCAGTAGTTGGTCATTGATGACACCAGAGGGTCAGTAGTGGGTCAGTGAAGACATGAGAGGGTCAGTAGTTGGTCAGTGAGGACACCAGAGGGTCGTAGTGGGACAGTGAAAACATGAGAGGGAAAGTAGTTGGTCAGTGAGGACACCTGAGGGTCAGTAGAGGGTCAGTGAGGACACCAGAGGGTCAGTAGTGGGTCAGTGAGGACACCAGAGGGTCAGTAGTGGGTCAGTGACGACATGAGAGGGTCAGTAGTGGTCAGTGAGGACACCAGAGGGTCAGTATTGGGTCAGTGAGGACACCAGAGAATCAGTAGTGGGTCAGTGAGTACACCAGAGGGTCAGTAGAGGGTCAGTGAGGACACCAGAGGGTCAGTAGTGGGTCAGTGAGCACATGAGAGGGTCAGTAGTGGGTCAGTGAGGACACCAGAGGGTCAGTAGTGGGTCAGTGAGGACATGAGGGGGTCAGTAGAGGGTCAGTGAGGACACCAGAGGGTCAGTGGTGGATCAGTGAGGACACCAGAGGGTCAGTAGAGGGTCAGTGAGGACACCAGAGGGTCAGTAGTGGGTCAGTGAGGACACCAGAGGGTCAGTAGTGGGTCAGTGAAGACATGAGAGTGTCAGTAGTTGGTCAGTGAGGACACCAGAGGGTCAGTAGTGGGTCAGTGAAGACATGAGAGGGTCAGTAGTTGGTCAGTGAGGACACCAGAGGGTCAGTAGTGGGTCAGTGAGGACACCAGAGGGTCAGTAGTGGGTCAGTGAAGACATGAGAGGGTCAGTAGTTGGTCAGTGAGGACACCAGAGGGTCAGTAGTTGGTCAGTGAGGACACCAGAGGGTCAGTAGTGGGACAGTGACGACATGAGAGGGTCAGTAGTTGGTCAGTGAGGACACCAGAGGGTCGTAGTGGGTCAGTGAAGACATGAGAGGGTCAGTAGTGGGTCAGTGAGGACACCAGATGGTCAGTAGAGGGTCAGTGAGGACACCAAAGGGTCAGTAGATGGTCAGTGAGGACACCAAAGGGTCAGTAGAGGGTCAGTGAGGACACCAAAGGGTCAGTGAAGACACCAGAGAGTCAGTAGTGGGTAAGTGAGGACACCAGAGGGTCAGTGAGGACACCAAAGGGTCAGTAGAGGGTCAGTGAGGAAACCAGAGGGTCAGTAGAGGGTCAGTGAGGACACCACAGCGTCAGTAGCGCGTCAGTGAGGACACCTAAGGGTCAGTAGAGGGTCAGTGAGGACATCAGAGGGTCAGTAGAGGGGCAGTGAGGACACCACAGTGTCAGTAGCGCGTCAGTGAGGACAACAAAGGGTCAGTAGAGGGTCAGTGAGGACACCAGAGGGTCAGTAGAGGGGCAGTGAGGACACCAAATGGTCAGTAGAGGGTCAGTGAGGACACCAAAGAATCAGTAGTGGGTCAGTGAGGACACCAGAGGGTCAGTAGAGGTTCAGTGTGGACACCAGAGGGTCAGTAGTGGGTCAGTGAGGACACCAGAGGGTCAGTGAGGACACCAGAGGGTCAGTAGTGGGTCAGTGAGGACACCAGAGGGTCAGTAGTGGGTCAGTGAGGACACCAGAGGGTCAGTAGTGGGACAGTGCGGACACCAGAGCGTCAGTAGTGGGTCAGTGAGGACACGAGGGTGTCAGTAGAGGGTCAGTGAGGAAACCAGAGGGTCAGTAGTGAGTCAGTGAGGACACGAGGGGGTCAGTAGAGGGTCAGTGAGGACACCAGAGGGTCAGTAGTGGGTCAGTGAGGACACGAGGGGGTCAGTAGAGGGTCAGTGAGGACACCAGAGAGTCAGTAGTGGGTCAGTGAGGACACCAGAGGGTCAGTGCGGACATGAGGGGTTCAGTAGTGGGTCAGTGAGGACACCAGGGAGTCAGTAGTGGGTCAGTGAGGACACCAGGGGGTCAGTAGAGGGTCAGTGAGGACACCAAAGGGTCAGTAGTGGGTCAGTGAGGACACCAGAGGGTCAGTAGTGGGTCAGTGAGGACACCAGAGGGTCAGTAGTGGGTCAGTGAGGACACGAGGGGGTCAGTAGAGGGTCAGTGAGGACACCAGAGGGTCAGTAGTGGGTCAGTGAGGACACCAGAGGGTCAGTAGTGGGTCAGTGAGGACACCAGAGGGTCAGTAGAGGGTCAGTGAAGACATGAGAGGGTCAGTAGTGGGTCAGTGAGGACACCAGAGTGTCAGTTAAGACATGAGAGGGTCAGTACTGGGTCAGTGAGGACACCAGGGGGTCAGTAGTGGGTCAGTGAGGACACCAGAGGGTCAGTAGAGGGTCAGTGAGGACACCAGAGGGTCAGTAGTGGGTCAGTGAGGACACCAGAGGGTCAGTGGAGGGTCAGTGAGTACACCAAAGGGTCAGTAGTGGGTCAGTGAGGACACCAAAGGGTCAGTAGTGGGTCAGTGAGGACACCAGAGGGTCAGTGGAGGGTCAGTGAGTACACCAAAGGGTCAGTAGTGGGTCAGTGAGGACACCAAAGGGTCAGTAGTGGGTCAGTGAAGACATGAGAGGGTCAGTAGTGGGTCAGTGAGGACACCAGAGGGTCAGTAGTGGGTCAGTGAGGACACGAGGGGGTCAGTAGTGGGTCAGTGAGGACACCAAGGGGTCAGTAGTGGGTCAGTGAGGACACCAGAGGGTCAGTAGTGGGTCAGTGAGGACACCAGAGGGTCAGTAGTGGGTCAGTGAGGACACCAAAGGCTCAGTAGTGGGTCAGTGAGGACACCAGAGGGTCAGTAGTGGGTCAGTGAGGACACCAAAGGGTCAGTGAGGACACCAGAGGGTCAGTAGTGGGTCAGTGAGGACACTAGAGGGTCAGTGAGGACACCAAAGAGTCAGTAGAGGGTCAGTGAGGACACCAGAGGGTCAGTAGTGGGTCAGTGAGGACACCAAAGGGTCAGTAGTGGGTCAGTGAGGACACCAGAGGGTCAGTGAGGACACCAGAGGGTCAGTAGTGGGTCAGTGAGGACACCAGGGGGTCAGTAGTGAGTCAGTGAGGACACCAGAGGGTCAGTAGAGGGTCAGTGAGGACACCAGAGGGTCAGTAGTGGGTCAGTGAAGCCATGAGACGGACAGTAGTGGGTCAGTGAGGACACCATAGGGTCAGTAATGGGTCAGTGTGAACATGATGGGGTCAGTGGTGGGTCAGTGAGGACACCAAAGGGTCAGTAGTGGGTCAGTGAGGACACCAGAGGGTCAGTAGTGGGTCAGTGAGGACACCAGAGGGTCAGTAGTGGGTCAGTGAGGACACCAAAGGGTTAGTAGTGGGTCAGTGAGGACACCAGAGGGTCAGTAGTGGTTCAGTGAGGACACCAGAGGGTCAGTAGAGGGTCAGTGAGGACACCAGAGGGTCAGTAGTGGGTCAGTGAGGACACCAGAGGGTCAGTAGTGGGTCAGTGAGGACACCAGAGGGTCAGTAGAGGGTCAGTGAGGACATGAGGGTGTCAGTAGTGGGTCAGTGAGGACACCAGGGAGTCAGTAGTGGGTCAGTGAGGACACCAGGAGGTCAGTAGTGGGTCAGTGAGGACACCAAAGGGTCAGTAGCGGGTCAGTGAAGACATGAGAGGGTCAGTAGTGGGTCAGTGAGGACACCACAGGGTCAGTCGTGGGTCAGTGAGGACACATGAGGGTCAGTAGTGTGTCAGTGAGGACACCAGAGGGTCAGTAGTGGGTCAGTAAGGACACGAGGGGGTCAGTAGTGGGTCAGTGAGGACACCAGAGGGTCAGTAGTGGGTCAGTGAGGACACCAGGGGGTCAGTAGTGGGTCAGTGAGGACACCAGAGGGTCAGTTGAGGGTCAGTGAGGACACCACAGCGTCAGTAGCGCGTCAGTGAGGATACCAAAGGGTCAGTAGAGGGTCAGTGAGGACATCAGAGGGTCAGTAGAGGGGCAGTGAGGACACCACAGTGTCAGTAGCGCGTCAGTGAGGACAACAAAGGGTCAGTAGAGGGTCAGTGAGGACACCAGAGGGTCAGTAGAGGGGCAGTGAGGACACCAAAGGGTCAGTAGAGGGTCAGTATGGACACCAAAGAATCAGTAGTGGGTCATTGAGGACACCAGAGGGTCAGTAGAGGTTCAGTGTGGACACCGGAGGGTCAATAGTGGGTCAGTGAGGACACCAGAGGGTCAGTGAGGACACCAGAGGGTCAGTAGTGGGTCAGTGAGGACACCAGAGGGTCAGTAGTGGGTCAGTGAGGACACCAGAGGGTCAGTAGTGGGACAGTGCGGACACCAGAGGGTCAGTAGTGGGTCAGTGAGGACACGAGGGTGTCAGTAGAGGGTCAGTGAGGAAACCAGAGGGTCAGTAGTGAGTCAGTGAGGACACGAGGGGGTCAGTAGAGGGTCAGTGAGGACACCAGAGGGTCAGTAGTGGGTCAGTGAGGACACGAGGGGGTCAGTAGAGGGTCAGTGAGGACACCAGAGAGTCAGTAGTGGGTCAGTGAGGACACCAGAGGGTCAGTAGAGGGTCAGTGCGGACATGAGGGGTTCAGTAGTGGGTCAGTGAGGACACCAGGGAGTCAGTAGTGGGTCAGTGAGGACACCAGGGGGTCAGTAGTGGGTCAGTGAGGACACCAGAGGGTCAGTAGTGGGTCAGTGAGGACACCAGGGGGTCAGCAGTGGGTCAGTGAGGACACCAGAGGGTCAGTAGTGGGTCAGTGAGGACACCAGAGGGTCAGGAGTGGGTCAGTGAGGACACCAGAGGGTCAGTAGTGGGTCAGTGAGGACACCAGAGGGTCAGTAGTGGGTCAGTGAGGATACGAGGGGGTCAGTAGTGGGTCAGTGAGGACACCAAAGGGTCAGTAGTGGGTCAGTGAGGACACCAGAGGGTCAGTAGTGGGTCAGTGAGGACAGCAGAGTGTCAGTAGAGGGTCAGTGAGGACACCAGTGGGTCAGTAGTGGGTCAGTGAGGAGACCAGGGGGTCAGTAGTGGGTCAGTGAGGACACGAGGGGGTCAGTAGTGGGTCAGTGAGTACACCAAAGTGTCAGTAGAGGGTCAGTGAGGACACCAGAGGGTCAGTAGTGGGTCAGTGAGGACACCAAAGGGTCAGTAGTGGGTCAGTGAGGACACCAGAGGGTCAGTGAGGACACCAGAGGGTCAGTAGTGGGTCAGTGAGGACACCAGGTGGTCAGTAGTGGGTCAGTGAGGACACCAGAGGGTCAGTAGAGGGTCAGTGAGGACACCAGAGGGTCAGTAGAGGGTCAGTGAGGACACCAGAGGGTCAGTAGTGGGTCAGTGAGGACACCAGAGGGTCAGTAGAGGGTCAGTGAGGACACCAAAGGGTCAGTAGTGGGTCAGTGAGGACACCAAAGGGTAAGTAGTGGGTCAGTGAAGACATGAGAGGGTCAGAAGTGGGTCAGTGAGGACACCAGAGGGTCAGTAGTGGGTCAGTGAGGACACCAGAGGGTCAGTAGTGGGTCAGTGAGGACACCAGAGGGTCAGTAGTGGGTCAGTAGTGGGTCAGTGAGGACACCAGAGGGTCAGTAGTGGGTCAGTGAGGACACCAGAGGGTCAGTGAGGACACCAGAGGGTCAGTAGTGGGTCAGTGAGGACACCAAAGGGTCAGTAGTGGGTCAGTGAGGACACCAGAGGGTCAGTGAGGACACCAGAGGGTCAGTAGTGGGTCATTGAGGACAACAGAGGGTCAGTAGTGGGTCAGTGAGGACACCAGAGGGTCAGTGAGGACACCAGAGGGTCAGTAGCGGGTCAGTGAGGACACCAGAGGGTCAGTAGTGGGTCAGTGAGGACACCAGAGGGTCAGTAGTGGGTCAGTGAGGACACCAGAGGGTCAGTAGCGGGTCAGTGAGGACACCAGAGGGTCAGTAGAGGGTGAGTGAGGACACCAGAGGGTCAGTAGTGGGTCAGTGAGGACACCAGGGGGTCAGTAGTGGGTCAGTGAGGACACCAGAGGGTCAGTAGTGGGTCAGTGAGGACACCAGAGGGTCAGTAGTGGGTCAGTGAGGACACCAGAGGGTCAGTAGTGGGTCAGTGAGGACACCAGAGGGTCAGTAGTGGGTCAGTGAGGACACCAGAGGGTCAGTAGTGGGTCAGTGAGGACACCAGAGGGTCAGTAGTGGGTCAGTGAGGACACGAGGGGGTCAGTAGTGGGTCAGTGAGGACACCAGAGGGTCAGTAGTGGGTCAGTGAGGACACCAGAGGGTCAGTAGTGGGTCAGTGAGGACACCAGAGGGTCACTAGTGGGTCAGTGAGGACAGCAGAGGGTCAGTAGCGGGTCAGTGAGGACACCAGAGGGTCAGTAGAGGGTGAGTGAGGACACCAGAGGGTCAGTAGTGGGTCAGTGAGGACACCAGGGGGTCAGTAGTGGGTCAGTGAGGACACCAGAGGGTCAGTAGTGGGTCAGTGAGGACACGAGGGGGTCAGTAGTGGGTCAGTGAGGACACCAGAGGGTCAGTAGTGGGTCAGTGAGGATACCAGAGGGTCAGTAGTGGGTCAGTGAGGACACCAGAGGGTCAGTAGTGGGTCAGTGAGGACACAAGGGGGTCAGTAGTGGGTCAGTGAGGACACCAGAGGGTCAGTAGTGGGTCAGTGAGGACACCAGAGGGTCAGTGAGGACACAAAAGGGTCAGTAGTGGGTCAGTGAGGACACCAAAGGGTCAGTAGCGGGTCAGTGAAGACATGAGAGGGTCAGTAGTGGGTCAGTGAGGACACCACAGGGTCAGTAGTGGGTCAGTGAGGACACCAGAGGGTCAGTAGTGGGTCAGTGAGGACACCAAAGGGTCAGGAGTGGGTCAGTGAGGACACCTGAGGGTCAGTAGTGGGTCAGTGAGGACACCAGGGGGTCAGTAGTGGGTCAGTGAGGACACCAGAGGGTCAGTAGTGGGGCAGTGGGTACACCAGAGGGTCAGTAGTTCGTCAGTGAGGAATCGATGGGGTCAGTAGAGGGTCAGTGAGGACACCAGAGGGTCAGTGAGGACACCAGAGGGTCAGTGAGGACACCAGAGGGTCAGTAGAGGGTCAGTGAATACACCAGAGTGTCAGTAGTGGGTCAGTTAGGACACGAGGGGGTCAGTAGTGGGTCAGTGAAGAGACCAGAGGGTCAGTAGAGGGTCATTGAGGACACCCGAGGGTCAGTAGAAGGTCAGTGAGGACACCAGGGGGTCAGTTGTGGGTCAGTGAGGACACCAGAGGGTCAGTAGTGGGTCAGTGAGGACACCAGAGGGTCAGTAGTGGGTCAGTGAGGACACCAGAGGGTCAGTAGAGGGTCAGTGAGGACACCAGAGGGTCAGTAGAGGGTCAGTGAGGACACCAGAGGGTCAGTAGTGGGTCAGTGAGGACACCAGAGGGTCAGTAGTGGGTCAGTGAGGACACATGAGGGTCAGTAGTGGGTCAGTGAGGACACCAGAGGGTCAGTAGAGGGTCAGTGAGGACACCAGAGGGTCAGTAGTGGGTCAGTGAGGACACCAGAGGGTCAGTAGTGGGTCAGTGAGGACACCAGAGGGTCAGTAGAGGGTCAGTGAGGACATGATAGGGTCAGTAGTGGGTCAGTGAGGACACCAGAGGGTCAGTAGTGGGTCAGTGAAGACACGAGAGGGTCAGTAGTGGGTCAGTGAGGACACCAGAGGGTCAGTAGTCGGTCAGTGAGGACATGAGGGGGTTAGTAGAGGGTCAGTGAGGACACCTGAGGGTCAGTAGAGGGTCAGTGAGGACACCAGATGGTCAGTAGTCGGTCAGTGAGGATAAGAGGGGGTTAGTAGAGGGTCAGTGAGGACACCAGAGGGTCAGTAGTCGGTCAGTGAGGACATGAGGGGGTCAGTAGAGGGTCAGTGAGGACACCAGGGGGTCAGTAGAGGGTCAGTGAGGACACCAGAGGGTCAGTAGAGGGTCAGTGAGGACACCAGAGGGTCAGCAGTTGGTCAGTGAGGACACCAGAGGGTCAGTAGTGGGTCAGTGAGGACACCAGGGGGTCAGTAGCGGATCAGTGAGGACACCAGGGTGTCAGTAGTGGGTCAGTGAGGACACCAGAGGGTCAGTAGTGGGTCAGTGAGGACACCAGTGGGTCAGTAGTTGGTCAGTGAGGACACCAGAGGGTCAGTAGTTGGTCATTGAGGGCACCAGAGGGTCAGTAGTGGGTCAGTGAAGACATGAGAGGGTCAGTAGTTGGTCAGTGAGGACACCAGAGGGTCGTAGTGGGTCAGTGAGGACACCAGAGGGTCAGTAGTGGGTCAGTGAATACATGAGAGGGTCAGTAGTTGGTCAGTGAGGACACCAGAGGGTCAGTAGTGGGTCAGTGAGGACACCAGAGGGTCAGTAGTGGGTCAGTGAGGACACCAGTGGGTCAGTAGTTGGTCAGTGAGGACACCAGAGGGTCAGTAGTTGGTCAGTGAGGACACCAGAGGGTCAGTAGTGGGTCAGTGAAGACATGAGAGGGTCAGTAGTTGGTCAGTGAGGACACCAGAGGGTCGTAGTGGGTCAGTGAAGACATGAGAGGGTCAGTAGTGGGTCAGTGAGGACACCAGAGGGTCAGTAGAGGGTCAGTGAGGACACCAGAGGGTCAGTACTGGGTCAGTGAGGACACCAGAGGGTCAGTAGAGGGTGAGTGAGGACACCAGAGGGTCAGTAGTAGGTCAGTGAGGAAATGAGGGGGTCAGTAGTGGGTCAGTGAGGACACCAGAGAGTCAGTAGAGGGTCAGTGAGGACACCAGAGGGTCAGTAGTGGGTGAGTGAGGACACCAGAGGGTCAGTAGTGGGTCACTGAAGACATGAGAGGGTCAGTAGTGGGTCAGTGAGGACACCAGAGGGTCAGTGAGGACACCAGAGGGTCAGTAGTGGGTCAGTGAGGACACCATAGGGTCAGTGAGGACACCAAAGGGTCAGTCGTGGGTCAGTGAAGACACCAGAGCGTCAGTAGTGGGTCACTGAAGACATGAGAGGGTCAGTAGTGGGTCAGTGAGGACACCAGAGGGTCAGTGAGGACACCAGAGGGTCAGTAGTGGGTCAGTGAGGATACCAGAGGGTCAGTAGATGGTCAGTGAGGACACCATAGGGTCAGTAGAGGGCCAGTGAGGACACCAGAGGGTCAGTGAGGACACCAGAGGGTCAGTAGTGGGTCAGTGAGGATACCAGAGGGTCTGTAGTGGGTCAGTGAGGACACCAGAGGGTCAGTAGAGGGTCAGTGAGGACACCAGAGGGTCAGTAGTGGGTCAGTGAGGACACCAGAGGGTCAGTAGAGGGTCAGTGAGGACACCAGAGGTTCAGTAGTGGGTCAGTTAGGACACGAGGGGGTCAGTAGTGGGTCAGTGAAGACACCAGAGGGTCAGTAGAGGGTCAGTGAGGACACCAGAGGGTCAGTAGGTCAGTGAGGACACCAGAGGGTCAGTAGTGGGTCAGTGAGGACACCAGAGGGTCAGTAGTGGGTCAGTGAGGACACCAGAGGGTCAGTAGAGGGTCAGTGAGGACACCAGAGGGTCAGTACAGGGTCAGTGAGGACACCAAAGGGTCAGTAGAGGGTCAGTGAGGACACCAGAGGGTCAGTAGAGGGTCAGTGAGGACACCAGAGGGTCAGTAGTGGGTCAGTGAGGACACCAGAGGGTCAGTAATGGGTCAGTGAGGACACCAGAGAGTCAGTAGTGTGTCAGTGAGGACACCAGAGGGTCAGTAGTGGGTCAGTGAGGACACCAGAGGGTCAGTAGTGGGTCAGTGAGGACATCAGAGGGTCAGTAGTGGGTCAGTGATGACACCAGAGGGTCAGTAGTGGGTCAGTGAGGACACCAGAGGGTCAGTAGTGGGGCAGTGGGTACACCAGAGGGTCAGTAGTGCGTCAGTGAGGAATCGATGGGGTCAGTAGAGGGTCAGTGAGGACACCAGAGGGTCAGTAGTGAGTCAGTGAGGACACGAGGGGGTCAGTAGTGGGTCAGTGAGGACACCAGAGGATCAGTAGTGGGTTAGTGAGGACACCAGAGCGTCAGTAGTGGGTCAGTGAAGACATGAGAGGGTCAGTAGTGGGTCAGTGAGGACACCAGAGGGTCAGTGAGGACACCAGAGGGTCAGTGAGGACACCAGAGGGTCAGTAGAGGGTCAGTGAATACACCAGAGTGTCAGCAGTGGGTCAGTTAGGACACGAGGGGGTCAGTAGTGGGTCAGTGAAGAGACCAGAGGGTCAGTAGAGGGTCATTGAGGACACCAGAGGGTCAGTAGAAGGTCAGTGAGGACACCAGGGGGTCAGTTGTGGGTCAGTGAGGACACCAGAGGGTCAGTAGTGGGTCAGTGAGGACACCAGAGGGTCAGTAGTGGGTCAGTGAGGACACCAGAGGGTCAGTAGAGGGTCAGTGAGGACACCAGAGGGTCAGTAGAGGGTCAGTGAGGAAACCAGAGGGTCAGTAGTGGGTCAGTGCGGACACCAGAGGGTCAGTAGAGGGTCAGTGAGGACACCAGGGGGTCAGTAGTGGGTCAGTGAGGACACCAGAGGGTCAGTAGTGGGTCAGTGAGGACACATGAGGGTCAGTAGTGGGTCAGTGAGGACACCAGAGGGTCAGTAGAGGGTCAGTGAGGACACCAGAGGGTCAGTAGTGGGTCAGTGAGGACACCAGAGGGTCAGTAGTGGGTCAGTGAGGACACCAGTGGGTCAGTAGTGGGGC
The DNA here is from genome assembly GCF_044704955.1 of Pristiophorus japonicus. Classification (NCBI taxonomy): domain Eukaryota; kingdom Metazoa; phylum Chordata; class Chondrichthyes; family Pristiophoridae; genus Pristiophorus; species Pristiophorus japonicus. The sequence continues at coordinate 158,927 of NW_027252625.1, read as the reverse complement.
AGTGAGGACACCAGAGGGTCAGTAGTGGGTCAGTGAGGACACCAGGGGGTCAGTAGAGGGTCAGTGAGGACACCAGAGGGTCAGTAGTGGGTCAGTGAGGACCCGAGGGGGTCAGTAGTGGGTCAGTGAGGACACCAGAAGGTCAGTAGAGGGTCAGTGAGGACACCAGAGGGTCAGTAGAGGGGCAGTGAGGACACCAAAGGGTCAGTAGAGGGTCAGTGAGGACACCAAAGGGTCAGTAGAGGGTCAGTGAGGACACTAGAGGGTCAGTGAGGACACCAGAGCGTCAGTATTGGGTCAGTGAGGACACCAGAGGGTCAGTAGTGGGTCAGTGAGGACACCAGAGGGTCAGTAGAGGGTCAGTGAGGACACCAGAGGGTCAGTAGTGGGTCAGTGAGGTCACCAGAGGGTCAGTAGTGGGTCAGTGAGGACACCAGAGGGTCAGTAGTGGGTCAGTGCGGACACCAGAGGGTCAGTAGTGGGTCAGTGAGGAAACGGGGGGGTCAGTAGAGGGTCAGTGAGGACACCAGAGGGTCAGTAGTGAGTCAGTGAGGACACGAGGGGGTCAGTAGAGGGTCAGTGAGTACACCAGAGCGTCAGTAGCGGGTCAGTGAGGACACCAGAGGGTCAGTAGTGGGTCAGTGAGGACACCAGGTGGTCAGTAGTGGGTCAGTGAGGACACCAGAGGGTCAGTAGTGGGTCAGTGAGGACACCAGAGGGTCAGTAGTGGGTCAGTGAGGACACCAGGTGGTCAGTAGTGGGTCAGTGAGGACACCAGAGGGTCAGCAGTGGGTCAGTGAGGACACCAGAGGGTCAGTAGAGGGTCAGTGAGGACACCAGGGGGTCAGTAGTGGGTCAGTGAGGACATGAGAGGGTCAGTAGTGGGTCAGTGAGGACACCAGAGGGTCAGTAGTGGGTCAGTGAGGACACGAGAGGGTCAGTAGTGGGTCAGTGAGGACACCAGAGGGTCAGTAGTCGGTCAGTGAGGACATGAGGGGGTTAGTAGAGGGTCAGTGAGGACACCAGAGGGTCAGTAGAGGGTCAGTGAGGACACCAGATGGTCAGTAGTCGGTCAGTGAGGATAAGAGGGGGTTAGTAGAGGGTCAGTGAGGACACCAGAGGGTCAGTAGTCGGTCAGTGAGGACATGAGGGGGTCAGTAGAGAGTCAGTGAGGACACCAGGGGGTCAGTAGAGGGTCAGTGAGGACACCAGAGGGTCAGTAGAGGGTCAGTGAGGACACCAGAGGGTCAGCAGTTGGTCAGTGAGGACACCAGAGGGTCAGTAGTGGGTCAGTGAGGACACCAGGGGGTCAGTAGTGGATCAGTGAGGACACCAGGGTGTCAGTAGTGGGTCAGTGAGGACACCAGAGGGTCAGTAGTGGGTCAGTGAGGACACCAGAGGATCAGTAGTTGGTCAGTGAGGACACCAGAGTGTCAGTAGTTGGTCATTGAGGGCACCAGAGGGTCAGTAGTGGGTCAGTGAAGACATGAGAGGGTCAGTAGTTGGTCAGTGAGGACACCAGAGGGTCGTAGTGGGTCAGTGAGGACACCAGAGGGTCAGTAGTGGGTCAGTGAATACATGAGAGGGTCAGTAGTTGGTCAGTGAGGACACCAGAGGGTCAGTAGTGGGTCAGTGAGGACACCAGAGGGTCAGTAGTGGGTCAGTGAGGACACCAGTGGGTCAGTAGTTGGTCAGTGAGGACACCAGAGGGTCAGTAATTGGTCAGTGAGGACACCAGAGGGTCAGTAGTGGGTCAGTGAAGACATGAGAGGGTCAGTAGTTGGTCAGTGAGGACACCAGAGGGTCGTAGTGGGTCAGTGAAGACATGAGAGGGTCAGTAGTTGGTCAGTGAGGACACCAGAGGGTCAGTAGAGGGTCAGTGAGGACACCAGAGGATCAGTACTGGGTCAGTGAGGACACCAGAGGGTCAGTAGAGGGTCAGTGAGGACACCAGAGGGTCAGTAGTGGGTGAGTGAGGACACCAGAGGGTCAGTAGTAGGTCAGTGAGGAAATGAGGGGGTCAGTAGTGGGTCAGTGAGGACACCAGATGGTCAGTAGAGGGTCAGTGATGACACCAGAGGGTCAGTAGAGGGTCAGTGAGGACACCAAAGGGTCAGTAGATGGTCAGTGAGGACACCAAAGGGTCAGTAGAGGGTCAGTGAGGACACCAAAGGGTCAGTAGAGCGTCAGTGAGGACACCAAAGGGTCAGTAGAGGATCAATGAGGACACCAGAGAGTCAGTAGTGGGTCAGTGAGGACACCAGAGGGTCAGTGAGGACACCAGAGGGTCAGTAGAGCGTCAGTGAGGACACCAGAGGGTCAGTAGTGGGTCAGTGAGGACACCAGAGGGTCAGTGAGGACACCAGAGGGTCAGTAGAGGGTCAGTGAGGACACCAGAGGGTCAGTATTGGGTCAGTGAGGACACCAGGGGGTCAGTAGTGGGTCAGTGAGGACCCCAGAGAGTCAGTAGTGGGTCAGTGAGGACACCAGGGGGTCAGTAGTGGGTCAGTAAGGACACCATAGAGTCAGTAGTGGGTCAGTGAGGACACCATAGGGTCAGTAGTGGGTCAGTGAGGACACCAGAGGGTCAGTAGTGGGTCAGTGAGGACACCAGAGGGTCAGTAGAGGGTCAGTGAGGACACGAGGGGGTCAGTAGTGGGTCAGTGAGGAGACCAGAGGGTCAGTGAGGACACCAATGGGTCAGTAGAGTGTCAGTGAGGACACCAGAGGGTCAGTAGAGGGTCAGTGAGGACACCAAAGGGTCAGTAGAGGGTCAGTGAGGACACCAGTGGGTCAGTAGAGGGTCAGTGAGGACACCAAAGGGTTAGTAGAGGGTTGGTGAGGACACCAGAGGATCAGTAGTGGGTCAGTGAGGACACCAGAGGGTCAGTAGAGGGTCAGTGAGGACATGAGGGGGTCAGTAGTGGGTCAGTGAGGACACCAGAGGGTCAGTAGAGGGTCAGTGAGGACATGAGGGGGTCAGTAGTGGGTCAGTGAGGACACCAGAGGGTCAGTAGTGGGTCAGTGAGCACACAAGAGGGTCAGTAGTGGGTCAGTGAGGACACCAGAGGGTCAGTAGTGGGTCAGTGAGGACACCAGAGGGTCAGTAGAGGGTCAGTGAGGACACCAGAGGGTCAGTAGAGGGTCAGTGAGGACACCAAAGGGTTAGTAGAGGGTCAGTGAGGACACCAGAGGGTCAGTAGTGGGTCAGTGAGGACACCAGAGGGTCATTGTGGACACCAGAGGGTCAGTAGAGGGTCAGTGAGGACACCAGAGGGTCAGTAGAGGGTCAGTGAGGACACCAGGGGGTCAGTAGTGGATCAGTGAGGACACCAGAGGGTCAGTAGTGGGTCAGTGAGGACACCAGGGGGTCAGTAGTGGGTCAGTGAGGACACCATAGGGTCAGTAGTGGGTCAGTGAGGACACCAGAGGGTCAGTAGTGGGTCAGTGAGGACACCAGAGGGTCAGTAGTGGGTCAGTGAGGACACCAGAGGGTCAGTAGAGGGTCAGTGAGGACACGAGGGGGTCAGTAGTGGGTCAGTGAGGACACCAAAGGGTCAGTAGAGTGTCAGTAAGGACACCAGAGGGTCAGTAGAGGGTCAGTGAGGACACCAAAGGGTCAGTAGAGGGTCAGTGAGGACACCAGAGGGTCAGTAGAGGGTCAGTGAGGACACCAAAGGGTTAGTAGAGGGTCAGTGAGGACACCAGAGGATCAGTAGTGGGTCAGTGAGGACACCAGAGGGTCAGTAGAGGGTCAGTGAGGACATGAGGGGGTCAGTAGTGGGTCAGTGAGGACACCAGAGGGTCAGTAGTGGGTCAGTGAGCACACCAGAGGGTCAGTAGTGGGTCAGTGAGGACACCAGAGGGTCAGTAGAGGGTCAGTGAGGACACCAGAGGGTCAGTAGAGGGTCAGTGAGGACACCAAAGGGTTAGTAGAGGGTCAGTGAGGACACCAGAGGATCAGTAGTAGGTCAGTGAGGACACCAGAGGGTCAGTAGAGGGTCAGTGAGGACATGAGGTGGTCAGTAGTGGGTCAGTGAGGACACCAGAGGGTCAGTAGAGGGTCAGTGAGGACATGAGGGGGTCAGTAGTGGGTCAGTGAGGACACCAGAGGGTCAGTAGTGGGTCAGTGAGGATACCAGAGGGTCAGTAGTGGGTCAGTGAGGACACCAGAGGGTCAGTAGTGGGTCAGTGAGGACACCAGGGGGTCAGTAGTGGGTCAGTGAGGACACCAGAGGGTCAGTAGAGGGTCATGAGGAAACCAGAGGGTCATAGTGGGTCAGTGAGGACACCAGAGGGTCAGTAGAGGGTCAGTGAGGACACCAAAGGGTTAGTAGAGGGTCTGTGAGGACACCAGAGGATCAGTAGTGGGTCAGTGAGGACACCAGAGGGTCAGTAGAGGGTCAGTGAGGACATGAGGGGGTCAGTAGTGGGTCAGTGAGGACACCAGAGGGTCAGTAGAGGGTGAGTGAGGACATGAGGGGGTCAGTAGTGGGTCAGTGAGTACACCAGAGTGTCAGTAGTGGGTCAGTTAGGACACCAGAGGGTCAGTAGAGGGTCAGTGAGGACACCAGAGGGTCAGTAGAAGGTCAGTGAGGACACCAGAGGGTCTGTAGATGGTCAGTGAGGACACCAGGGGGTCAGTAGTGGGTCAGTGAGGACACCATAGGATCAGTAGTGGGTCAGTGACGACACCAGAGGGTCAGTAGAGGGTCAGTGAGGACACCAGAGGGTCAGTACAGGGTCAGTGAGGACACCAAAGGGTCAGTAGAGTGTCAGTGAGGACACCAAAGGGTCAGTAGAGGGTCAGTGAGGAAACCAGAGGGTCAGTAGTGGGTCAGTGCGGACACCAGAGGGTCAGTAGAGGGTCAGTGAGGACACCAGGGGGTCAGTAGTGGGTCAGTGAGGACATCAGAGGGTCAGTAGTGGGTCAGTGAGGACACCAGAGGGTCAGTAGTGGGTCAGTGAGGACACATGAGGCTCAGTAGTGTGTCAGTGAGGACACCAGAGGGTCAGTAGTGGGTCAGTGAGGACACCAGAGGGTCAGTAGAGGGTCAGTGAGGACACCAGAGGGTCAGTAGTGGGTCAGTGAGGACACCAGAGGGTCAGTAGTGGGGCAGTGAGGACACCAGAGGGTCAGTAGTGGGTCAGTGAGGACACCAGGGGGTCAGTAGAGGGTCAGTGAGGACACCAGAGGGTCAGTAGTGGGTCAGTGAGGACACGAGGGGGTCAGTAGTGGGTCAGTGAGGACACCAGGTGGTCAGTAGTGGGTCAGTGAGGACACCAGAGGGTCAGTAGAGGATCAGTCAGGACACCACAGCGTCAGTAGCGCGTCAGTGAGGACACCAAAGGGTCAGTAGAGGGTCAGTGAGGACACCAGAGGGTCAGTAGAGGGTCAGTGAGGACACCAGAGGGTCAGTAGTGTGTCAGTGAGGTCACCAGAGGGTCAGTTGTGCGTCAGTGAGAACACCAGAGGGTCAGTAGTGGGTCAGTGAGGAAACGAGGGGGTCAGTAGAGGGTCAGTGAGGACACCAGAGGGTCAGTAGTGGGTCAGTGAGGACACCAGAGGGTCAGTAGTGGGGCAGTGAGGACACCAGAGGGTCAGTAGTGGGTCAGTGAGGACACCAGGGGGTCAGTAGAGGGTCAGTGAGGACACCAGAGGGTCAGTAGTGGGTCAGTGAGGACAAGAGGGGGTCAGTAGTGGGTCAGTGAGGACACCAGAAGGTCAGTAGTGGGTCAGTGAGGACACCAGAGGGTCAGTAGAGGGTCAGTGAGGACACCACAGCGTCAGTATCGCGTCAGTGAGGACACCCAAGGGTCAGTGGAGGGTCAGTGAGGACACCAAAGGGTCAGTAGTGGGTCAGTGAGGACACCAGAGGATCAGTAGAGGGTCAGTGAGGACACCAGAGGGTCAGTAGAGGGGCAGTGAGGACACCAGGTGGTCAGTAGTGGGTCAGTGAGGACACCAGAGGGTCAGTAGTGGGTCAGTGAGGACACCAGAGGGTCAGTAGTGGGTCAGTGAGGACACCAGGGGGTCAGTAGTGGGTCAGTGAGGACATGAGAGGGTCAGTAGTGGGTCAGTGAGGACACCAGAGGGTCAGTAGTGGGTCAGTGAGGACACCAGAGCGTCAGTAGAGGGTCAGTGAGGACACCAGAGGGTCAGTAGTCGGTCAGTGAGGACATGAGGGGGTTAGTAGAGGGTCAGTGAGGACACCAGAGGGTCAGTAGAGGGTCAGTGAGGACACCAGATGGTCAGTAGTCGGTCAGTGAGGATAAGAGGGGGTTAGTAGAGGGTCAGTGAGGACACCAGAGGGTCAGTAGTCGGTCAGTGAGGACATGAGGGGGTCAGTTGAGGGTCAGTGAGGACACCAGGGGGTCAGTAGAGGGTCAGTGAGGACACCAGAGGGTCAGTAGAGGGTCAGTGAGGACACCAGAGGGTCAGTAGTGGGTCAGTGAAGACATGAGAGGGTCAGTAGTTGGTCAGTGAGGACACCAGAGGGTCGTAGTGGGTCAGTGAGGACACCAGAGGGTCAGTAGTGGGTCAGTGAATAGATGAGAGGGTCAGTAGTTGGTCAGTGAGGACACCAGAGGGTCAGTAGTTGGTCAGTGAGGACACCAGAGGGTCAGTAGTGGGTCAGTGAGGACACCAGTGGGTCAGTAGTTGGTCAGTGAGGACACCAGAGGGTCAGTAGTTGGTCAGTGAGGACACCAGAGGGTCGTAGTGGGTCAGTGAAGACATGAGAGGGTCAGTAGTTGGTCAGTGAGGACACCAGAGGGTCAGTAGAGGGTCAGTGAGGACACCAGAGGGTCAGTACTGGGTCAGTGAGGACACCAGAGGGTCAGTAGAGGGTCAGTGAGGACACCAGAGAGTCAGTCGAGGGTCAGTGAGGACACCAGAGGGTCAGTAGTGGGTGAGTGAGGACACCAGAGGGTCAGTAGTAGGTCAGTGAGGAAATGAGGGGGTCAGTAGTGGGTCAGTGAGGACACCAGATGGTCAGTAGAGGGTCAGTGATGACACCAGAGGGTCAGTAGAGGGTCAGTGAGGACACCAAAGGGTCAGTAGATGGTCAGTGAGGACACCAAAGGGTCAGTAGAGGGTCAGTGAGGACACCAAAGGGTCAGTAGAGCGTCAGTGAGGACACCAAAGGGTCAGTAGAGGATCAATGAGGACACCAGAGAGTCAGTAGTGGGTCAGTGAGGACACCAGAGGGTCAGTGAGGACACCAGAGGGTCAGTAGAGCGTCAGTGAGGACACCAGAGGGTCAGTAGTGGGTCAGTGAGGACACCAGAGGGTCAGTGAGGACACCAGAGGGTCAGTAGAGGGTCAGTGAGGACACCAGAGGGTCAGTAGTGGGTCAGTGAGGACACCAGGGGGTCAGTAGTGGGTCAGTGAGGACACCAGAGAGTCAGTAGTGGGTCAGTGAGGACACCAGGGGGTCAGTAGTGGGTCAGTGAGGACACCATAGAGTCAGTAGTGGGTCAGTGAGGACACCATAGGGTCAGTAGTGGGTCAGTGAGGACACCAGAGGGTCAGTAGTGGGTCAGTGAGGACACCAGAGGGTCAGTAGAGGGTCAGTGAGGACACGAGGGGGTCAGTAGTGGGTCAGTGAGGAGACCAGAGGGTCAGTGAGGACACCAATGGGTCAGTAGAGTGTCAGTAAGGACACCAGAGGGTCAGTAGAGGGTCAGTGAGGACACCAAAGGGTCAGTAGTGGGTCAGTGAGGACACCAGAGGGTCAGTAGTTGGTCAGTGAGGACACCAGAGGGTCAGTAGTGGGTCAGTGAGGACACCAGAGGGTCAGTAGTGGGTCAGTGAGGACACCAGTGGGTCAGTAGTTGGTCAGTGAGGACACCAGAGGGTCAGTAGTTGGTCAGTGAGGACACCAGAGGGTCAGTAGTGGGTCAGTGAAGACATGAGAGGGTCAGTAGTTGGTCAGTGAGGACACCAGAGGGTCGTAGTGGGTCAGTGAAGACATGAGAGGGTCAGTAGTTGGTCAGTGAGGACACCAGAGGGTCAGTAGAGGGTCAGTGAGGACACCAGAGGGTCAGTACTGGGTCAGTGAGGACACCAGAGGGTCAGTAGAGGGTCAGTGAGGACACCAGAGAGTCAGTAGAGGGTCAGTGAGGACACCAGAGGGTCAGTAGTGGGTGAGTGAGGACACCAGAGGGTCAGTAGTAGGTCAGTGAGGAAATGAGGGGGTCAGTAGTGGGTCAGTGAGGACACCAGAGGGTCAGTAGAGGGTCAGTGAGGACACCAAAGGGTCAGTAGATGGTCAGTGAGGACACCAAAGGGTCAGTAGAGGGTCAGTGAGGACACCAAAGGGTCAGTAGAGCGTCAGTGAGGACACCAAAGGGTCAGTAGAGGATCAATGAGGACACCAGAGAGTCAGTAGTGGGTCAGTGAGGACACCAGAGGGTCAGTGAGGACACCAGAGGGTCAGAAGAGCGTCAGTGAGGACACCAGAGGGTCAGTAGTGGGTCAGTGAGGACACCAGAGGGTCAGTGAGGACACCAGAGGGTCAGTAGTGGGTCAGTGAGGACACCAGGGGGTCAGTAGTGGGTCAGTGAGGACACCAGAGAGTCAGTAGTGGGTCAGTGAGGACACCAGGGGGTCAGTATTGGGTCAGTGAGGACACCATAGAGTCAGTAGTGGGTCAGTGAGGACACCATAGGGTCAGTAGTGGGTCAGTGAGGACACCAGAGGGTCAGTAGGGGTCAGTGAGGACACCAGAGGGTCAGTAGAGGGTCAGTGAGGACACGAGGGGGTCAGTAGTGGGTCAGTGAGGAGACCAGAGGGTCAGTGAGGACACCAATGGGTCAGTAGAGTGTCAGTAAGGACACCAGAGGGTCAGTAGAGGGTCAGTGAGGACACCAAAGGGTCAGTAGAGGGTCAGTGAGGACACCAGTGGGTCAGTAGAGGGTCAGTGAGGACACCAAAGGGTTAGTAGAGGGTTGGTGAGGACACCAGAGGATCAGTAGTGGGTCAGTGAGGACACCAGAGGGTCAGTAGAGGGTCAGTGAGGACATGAGGGGGTCAGTAGTGGGTCAGTGAGGACACCAGAGGGTCAGTAGAGGGTCAGTGAGGACATGAGGGGGTCAGTAGTGGGTCAGTGAGGACACCAGAGGGTCAGTAGTGGGTCAGTGAGCACACAAGAGGGTCAGTAGTGGGTCAGTGAGGATACCAGAGGGTCAGTAGTGGGTCAGTGAGGACACCAGTGGGTCAGTAGAGGGTCAGTGAGGACACCAGAGGGTCAGTAGAGGGTCAGTGAAGACACCAAAGGGTTAGTAGAGGGTCAGTGAGGACACCAGAGGGTCAGTAGTGGGTCAATGAGGACACCAGAGAGTCAGTAGTGGGTCAGTGAGGACACCAGAGGGTCAGTGAGGACACCAGAGGGTCAGTAGAGCGTCAGTGAGGACACCAGAGGGTCAGTAGTGGGTCAGTGAGGACACCAGAGGGTCAGTGAGGACACCAGAGGGTCAGTAGAGGGTCAGTGAGGACACCAGAGGGTCAGTAGTGGGTCAGTGAGGACACCAGGGGGTCAGTAGTGGGTCAGTGAGGACACCAGAGAGTCAGTAGTGGGTCAGTGAGGACACCAGGGGGTCAGTAGTGGGTCAGTGAGGACACCATAGAGTCAGTAGTGGGTCAGTGAGGACACCATAGGGTCAGTAGTGGGTCAGTGAGGACACCAGAGGGTCAGTAGTGGGTCAGTGAGGACACCAGAGGGTCAGTAGAGGGTCAGTGAGGACACGAGGGGGTCAGTAGTGGGTCAGTGAGGAGACCAGAGGGTCAGTGAGGACACCAATGGGTCAGTAGAGTGTCAGTAAGGACACCAGAGGGTCAGTAGAGGGTCAGTGAGGACACCAAAGGGTCAGTAGTGGGTCAGTGAGGACACCAGAGGGTCAGTAGTTGGTCAGTGAGGACACCAGAGGGTCAGTAGTGGGTCAGTGAGGACACCAGAGGGTCAGTAGTGGGTCAGTGAGGACACCAGTGGGTCAGTAGTTGGTCAGTGAGGACACCAGAGGGTCAGTAGTTGGTCAGTGAGGACACCAGAGGGTCAGTAGTGGGTCAGTGAAGACATGAGAGGGTCAGTAGTTGGTCAGTGAGGACACCAGAGGGTCGTAGTGGGTCAGTGAAGACATGAGAGGGTCAGTAGTTGGTCAGTGAGGACACCAGAGGGTCAGTAGAGGGTCAGTGAGGACACCAGAGGGTCAGTACTGGGTCAGTGAGGACACCAGAGGGTCAGTAGAGGGTCAGTGAGGACACCAGAGAGTCAGTAGAGGGTCAGTGAGGACACCAGAGGGTCAGTAGTGGGTGAGTGAGGACACCAGAGGGTCAGTAGTAGGTCAGTGAGGAAATGAGGGGGTCAGTAGTGGGTCAGTGAGGACACTAGAGGGTCAGTAGAGGGTCAGTGAGGACACCAAAGGGTCAGTAGATGGTCAGTGAGGACACCAAAGGGTCAGTAGAGGGTCAGTGAGGACACCAAAGGGTCAGTAGAGCGTCAGTGAGGACACCAAAGGGTCAGTAGAGGATCAATGAGGACACCAGAGAGTCAGTAGTGGGTCAGTGAGGACACCAGAGGGTCAGTGAGGACACCAGAGGGTCAGAAGAGCGTCAGTGAGGACACCAGAGGGTCAGTAGTGGGTCAGTGAGGACACCAGAGGGTCAGTGAGGACACCAGAGGGTCAGTAGTGGGTCAGTGAGGACACCAGGGGGTCAGTAGTGGGTCAGTGAGGACACCAGAGAGTCAGTAGTGGGTCAGTGAGGACACCAGGGGGTCAGTAGTGGGTCAGTGAGGACACCATAGAGTCAGTAGTGGGTCAGTGAGGACACCATAGGGTCAGTAGTGGGTCAGTGAGGACACCAGAGGGTCAGTAGTGGGTCAGTGAGGACACCAGAGGGTCAGTAGAGGGTCAGTGAGGACACGAGGGGGTCAGTAGTGGGTCAGTGAGGAGACCAGAGGGTCAGTGAGGACACCAATGGGTCAGTAGAGTGTCAGTAAGGACACCAGAGGGTCAGTAGAGGGTCAGTGAGGACACCAAAGGGTCAGTAGAGGGTCAGTGAGGACACCAGTGGGTCAGTAGAGGGTCAGTGAGGACACCAAAGGGTTAGTAGAGGGTTGGTGAGGACACCAGAGGATCAGTAGTGGGTCAGTGAGGACACCAGAGGGTCAGTAGAGGGTCAGTGAGGACATGAGGGGGTCAGTAGTGGGTCAGTGAGGACACCAGAGGGTCAGTAGAGGGTCAGTGAGGACATGAGGGGGTCAGTAGTGGGTCAGTGAGGACACCAGAGGGTCAGTAGTGGGTCAGTGAGCACACAAGAGGGTCAGTAGTGGGTCAGTGAGGATACCAGAGGGTCAGTAGTGGGTCAGTGAGGACACCAGAGGGTCAGTAGAGGGTCAGTGAGGACACCAGAAGGTCAGTAGAGGGTCAGTGAAGACACCAAAGGGTCAGTAGTGGGTCAGTGAGCACACAAGAGGGTCAGTAGTGGGTCAGTGAGGACACCAGATGGTCAGTAGTGGGTCAGTGAGGACACCAGAGGGTCAGTAGAGGGTCAGTGAGGACATGAGGGGGTCAGTAGTGGGTCAGTGAGTACACCAGAGGGTCAGTAGTGGGTCAGTGAGCACACAAGAGGGTCAGTAGTGGGTCAGTGAGGACACCAAAGGGTCAGTAGAGGGTCAGTGAGGACACCAGAGGGTCAGTAGAGGGTCAGTGAGGACATGAGGGGGTCAGTAGTGGGTCAGTGAGTACACCAGAGGGTCAGTAGTGGGTCAGTGAGCACACAAGAGGGTCAGTAGTGGGTCAGTGAGGACACCAGATGGTCAGTAGTGGGTCAGTGAGGACACCAGAGGGTCAGTAGAGGGTCAGTGAGGACACCAGAGGGTCAGTAGAGGGTCAGTGAGGACACCAAAGGGTTAGTAGAGGGTCAGTGAGGACACCAGAGGGTCAGTAGTGGGTCAGTGAGGACACCAGAGGGTCATTGTGGACACCAGAGGGTCAGTAGAGGGTCAGTGAGGACACCAGAGGGTCAGTAGTGGGTCAGTGAGGACACCAGGGGGTCAGTAGTGGGTCAGTGAGGACACCAGAGGGTCAGTAGTGGGTCAGTGAGGACACCAGGGGGTCAGTAGTGGGTCAGTGAGGACACCATAGGGTCAGTAGTGGGTCAGTGAGGACACCAGAGGGTCAGTAGTGGGTCAGTGAGGACACCAGAGGGTCAGTAGTGGGTCAGTGAGAACACCAGAGGGTCAGTAGAGGGTCAGTGAGGACACGAGGGGGTCAGTAGTGGGTCAGTGAGGACACCAAAGGGTCAGTAGAGTGTCAGTAAGGACACCAGAGGGTCAGTAGATGGTCAGTGAGGACACCAAAGGGTCAGTAGAGGGTCAGTGAGGACACCAGTGGGTCAGTAGAGGGTCAGTGAGGACACCAAAGGGTTAGTAGAGGGTTGGTGAGGACACCAGAGGATCAGTAGTGGGTCAGTGAGGACACCAGAGGGTCAGTAGAGGGTCAGTGAGGACATGAGGGGGTCGGTAGTGGGTCAGTGAGGACACCAGAGGGTCAGTAGTGGGTCAGTGAGGACACCATAGGGTCAGTAGAGGGTCAGTGAGGACACCAGAGGGTCAGTAGGGGTCAGTGAGGACACCAGAGGGTCAGTAGAGGGTCAGTGAGGACACGAGGGGGTCAGTAGTGGGTCAGTGAGGAGAGCAGAGGGTCAGTAGAGGGTCAGTGAGGACACCAAAGGGTCAGTAGAGGGTCAGTAAGGACACCAGAGGGTCAGTAGAGGGTCAGTGAGGACACCAAAGGGTCAGTAGAGGGTCAGTGAGGAAACCAGAGGGTCAGTAGAGGGTCAGTGAGGACACCAAAGGGTTAGTAGAGGGTCAGTGAGGACACCAGAGGATCAGTAGTGGGTCAGTGAGGACACCAGAGGGTCAGTAGAGGGTCAGTGAGGACATGAGGGGGTCAGTAGTGGGTCAGTGAGGACACCAGAGGGTCAGTAGAGGGTCAGTGAGGACATGAGGGGGTCAGTAGTGGGTCAGTGAGGACACCAGAGGGTCAGTAGTGGGTCAGTGAGGACACCAGAGGGTAAGTAGTGGGTCAGTGAGGACACCAGGGGGTCAGTAGTGGGTCAGTGAGGACACCAGAGGGTCAGTAGAGGGTCAGTGAGGACACCAAAGGGTTAGTAGTGGGTCAGTGAGGACACCAGAGGATCAGTACTGGGTCAGTGAGGACACCAGAGGGTCAGTAGAGGGTCAGTGAGGACATGAGGGGGTCAGTAGTCGGTCAGTGAGGACACCAGAGAGTCAGTAGAGGGTCAGTGAGGACACCAGAGGGTCAGTAGTGGGTGAGTGAGGACACCAGAGGGTCAGTAGTAGGTCAGTGAGGAAATGAGGGGGTCAGTAGTGGGTCAGTGAGGACACCAGAGGGTCAGTAGAGGGTCAGTGAGGACACCAAAGGGTCAGTAGATGGTCAGTGAGGACACCAAAGGGTCAGTAGAGGGTCAGTGAGGACACCAAAGGGTCAGTAGAGCGTCAGTGAGGACACCAAAGGGTCAGTAGAGGATCAATGAGGACACCAGAGAGTCAGTAGTGGGTCAGTGAGGACACCAGAGGGTCAGTGAGGACACCAGAGGGTCAGAAGAGCGTCAGTGAGGACACCAGAGGGTCAGTAGTGGGTCAGTGAGGACACCAGAGGGTCAGTGAGGACACCAGAGGGTCAGTAGTGGGTCAGTGAGGACACCAGGGGGTCAGTAGTGGGTCAGTGAGGACACCAGAGAGTCAGTAGTGGGTCAGTGAGGACACCAGGGGGTCAGTAGTGGGTCAGTGAGGATACCATAGAGTCAGTAGTGGGTCAGTGAGGACACCATAGGGTCAGTAGTGGGTCAGTGAGGACACCAGAGGGTCAGTAGTGGGTCAGTGAGGACACCAGAGGGTCAGTAGAGGGTCAGTGAGGACACGAGGGGGTCAGTAGTGGGTCAGTGAGGACACCAGAGGGTCAGTGAGGACACCAATGGGTCAGTAGAGTGTCAGTAAGGACACCAGAGGGTCAGTAGAGGGTCAGTGAGGACACCAAAGGGTCAGTAGAGGGTCAGTGAGGACACCAGTGGGTCAGTAGAGGGTCAGTGAGGACACCAAAGGGTTAGTAGAGGGTTGGTGAGGACACCAGAGGATCAGTAGTGGGTCAGTGAGGACACCAGAGGGTCAGTAGAGGGTCAGTGAGGACATGAGGGGGTCAGTAGTGGGTCAGTGAGGACACCAGAGGGTCAGTAGAGGGTCAGTGAGGACATGAGGGGGTCAGTAGTGGGTCAGTGAGGACACCAGAGGGTCAGTAGTGGGTCAGTGAGCACACAAGAGGGTCAGTAGTGGGTCAGTGAGGACACCAGAGGGTCAGTAGTGGGTCAGTGAGGACACCAGAGGGTCAGTAGAGGGTCAGTGAGGACACCAGAGGGTCAGTAGAGGGTCAGTGAGGACACCAAAGGGTTAGTAGAGGGTCAGTGAGGACACCAGAGGGTCAGTAGTGGGTCAGTGAGGACACCAGAGGGTCATTGTGGACACCAGAGGGTCAGTAGAGGGTCAGTGAGGACACCAGAGGGTCAGTAGTGGGTCAGTGAGGACACCAGGGGGTCAGTAGTGGGTCAGTGAGGACACCAGAGGGTCAGTAGTGGGTCAGTGAGGACACCAGGGGGTCAGTAGTGGGTCAGTGAGGACACCATAGGGTCAGTAGTGGGTCAGTGAGGACACCAGAGGGTCAGTAGTGGGTCAGTGAGGACACCAGAGGGTCAGTAGTGGGTCAGTGAGAACACCAGAGGGTCAGTAGAGGGTCAGTGAGGACACGAGGGGGTCAGTAGTGGGTCAGTGAGGAAACCAGAGGGTCAGTAGAGGGTCAGTGAGGACACCAAAGGGTTAGTAGAGGGTCAGTGAGGACACCAGAGGATCAGTAGTGGGTCAGTGAGGACACCAGAGGGTCAGTAGAGGGTCAGTGAGGACATGAGGGGGTCAGTAGTGGGTCAGTGAGGACACCAGAGGGTCAGTAGAGGGTCAGTGAGGACATGAGGGGGTCAGTAGTGGGTCAGTGAGGACACCAGAGGGTCAGTAGTGGGTCAGTGAGGACACCAGAGGGTCAGTAGTGGGTCAGTGAGGACACCAGGGGGTCAGTAGTGGGTCAGTGAGGACACCAGAGGGTCAGTAGAGGGTCAGTGAGGACACCAAAGGGTTAGTAGTGGGTCAGTGAGGACACCAGAGGATCAGTACTGGGTCAGTGAGGACACCAGAGGGTCAGTAGAGGGTCAGTGAGGACATGAGGGGGTCAGTAGTCGGTCAGTGAGGACACCAGAGGGTCAGTAGTGGGTCAGTGAGGACACCAGAGGGTCAGCAGAGGGTTAGTGAGGACATGAGGGGGTCAGTAGTGGGTCAGTGAGGACACCAGAGGGTCAGTAGAGGGTCAGTGAGGACATGAGGGGGTCAGTAGTCAGTCAGTGAGGACACCAGAGGGTCAGTAGTGGGTCAGTGAGGACACCAGAGGGTCAGTAGAGGGTTAGTGAGGACATGAGGGGGTCAGTAGTGGGTCAGTGAGGGCACCAGAGGGTCAGTAGAGGGTCAGTGAGGACATGAGAGGGTCAGTAGTCAGTCAGTGAGGACACCAGAGTGTCAGTACTGGGTCAGTGAGGACACCAGAGGGTCAGTAGTGGGTCAGTAAGGACACCAGAGGGTCAGTAGTGGGTCAGTGAGGACACCAGAGGGTCAGTAGTGGGTCAGTGAGGACACCAGGGTGTCAGTAGTGGGTCAGTGAGGACACCAGAGGGTCAGTATTGGGTCAGTGAGGACACCAGAGAGTCAGTAGTGGGTCAGTGAGGACACCAGAGGGTCAGTAGTGGGTCAGTGAGCACATGAGAGGGTCAGTAGTGGGTCAGTGAGGACACCAGAGGGTCAGTAGTGGGTCAGTGAGGACATGAGGGGGTCAGTAGAGGGTCAGTGAGGACACCAGAGGGTCAGTGGTGGGTCAGTGAGGACACCAGAGGGTCAGTAGATGGTCAGTGAGGACACCAGAGTGTCAGTAGTGGGTCAGTGAGGACACCAGAGGGTCAGTAGTGGGTCAGTGAAGACATGAGAGGGTCAGTAGTTGGTCAGTGAGGACACCAGAGGGTCAGTAGTGGGTCAGTGAAGACATGAGAGGGTCAGTAGTTGGTCAGTGAGGTCACCAGAGGGTCAGTAGTGGGTCAGTGAGGACACCAGAGGGTCAGTAGTGGGTCAGTGACGACATGAGAGGGTCAATAGTTGGTCAGTGAGGACACCAGAGGGTCGTAGTGGGTCAGTGAAGACATGAGAGGGTCAGTAGTGGGTCAGTGAGGACACCAGATGGTCAGTAGAGGGTCAGTGATGACACCAGAGGGTCAGTAGAGGGTCAGTGAGGACACCAAAGGGTCAGTAGATGGTCAGTGAGGACACGAAAGGGTCAGTAGAGGGTCAGTGAGGACACCAAAGGGTCAGTAGAGGGTCAGTGAGGACACCAGAAAGTCAGTAGTGGGTCAGTGAGGACACCAGAGGGTCAGTAGAGGGTCAGTGAGGACACCAGAGTGTCAGTAGAGGGTCAGTGAGGCCACCAGAGGGTCAGCAGTGGGTCAGTGAGGACACCAGGGGGTCAGTAGTGGGTCAGTGAGGACACCAGAGGGTCAGTAGTGGGTCAGTGAGGACACCAGAGGGTCATTAGTGGGTCAGTGAGGACACCAGGGGGTCAGTAGAGGGTCAGTGAGGACACCAGAGGGTCCGTAGTAGGTCAGTAAGGACACCAAAGGGTCAGTAGTGGGTCAGTGAGGACACCAGAGGGTCAGTAGTTGGTCAGTGAGGACACCAGAGGGTCAGTAGTTGGTCATTGATGACACCAGAGGGTCAGTAGTGGGTCAGTGAAGACATGAGAGGGTCAGTAGTTGGTCAGTGAGGACACCAGAGGGTCGTAGTGGGACAGTGAAAACATGAGAGGGAAAGTAGTTGGTCAGTGAGGACACCTGAGGGTCAGTAGAGGGTCAGTGAGGACACCAGAGGGTCAGTAGTGGGTCAGTGAGGACACCAGAGGGTCAGTAGTGGGTCAGTGACGACATGAGAGGGTCAGTAGTTGGTCAGTGAGGACACCAGAGGGTCGTAGTGGGTCAGTGAAGACATGAGAGGGTCAGTAGTGGTCAGTGAGGACACCAGATGGTCAGTAGAGTGTCAGTGATGACACCAGAGGGTCAGTAGAGGGTCAGTGAGGACACCAAAGGGTCAGTAGATGGTCAGTGAGGACACCAAAGGGTCAGTAGAGGTTCAGTGAGGACACTAAAGGGTCAGTAGAGGGTCAGTGAGGACACCAGAGAGTCAGTAGTGGGTCAGTGAGGACACCAGAGGGTCAGTGAGGACACCAGAGGGTCAGTAGTGGGTCAGTGAGGATACCAGAGGGTCAGTGAGGACACCAGAGGGTCAGTAGTGGGTCAGTGAGGACACCAGAGGGTCAGTAGTGGGTCAGTGAGGACACCAGAGGGCCAGGAGTGGGTCAGTGAGGCACCAGAGGGTCAGGAGTGGGTCAGTGAGGACACCAGAGGGTCAGTAGTGGGTCAGTGAGGACACGAGGGGGTCAGTAGAGGGTCAGTGAGGACACCAGAGGGTCAGTAGTGAGTCAGTGAGGACACGAGGGGGTCAGTAGAGGGTCAGTGAGGACACCAGAGGGTCAGTAGTGGGTCAGTGAGGACACCAGAGGGTCAGTAGAGGGTCAGTGAGGACATGAGGGGGTCAGTAGTGGGTCAGTGAGGACACCAGAGGGTCAGTAGAGGGTCAGTGAGGACATGAGGGGGTCAGTAGTGGGTCAGTGAGGACACCAGAGGGTCAGTAGAGGGTCAGTGAGGACATGAGGGGGTCAGTAGTCGGTCAGTGAGGACACCAGAGTGTCAGTAGTGGGTCAGTGAGGACACCAGAGGGTCAGTAGTGGGTCAGTGAGGACACCAGAGGGTCAGTAGTGGGTCAGTGAGGACACCAGAGGGTCAGTAGAGGGTTAGTGAGGACATGAGGGGGTCAGTAGTGGGTCAGTGAGGGCACCAGAGGGTCAGTAGAGGGTCAGTGAGGACATGAGGGGGTCAGTAGTCAGTCAGTGAGGACACCAGAGTGTCAGTTGTGGGTCAGTGAGGACACCAGAGGGTCAGTCGTGGGTCAGTGAGGACACCAGAGGGTCAGTAGTGGGTCAGTGAGGACACCAGAAGGTCAGTAGTGGGTCAGTGAGGACACCAGGGTCAGTAGTGGGTCAGTGAGGACACCAGAGGGTCAGTATTGGGTCAGTGAGGACACCAGAGGGTCAGTAGTGGGTCAGTGAGGACACCAGAGGGTCAGTAGAGGGTCAGTGAGGACACCAGAGGGTCAGTAGTGGGTCAGTGAGCACATGAGAGGGTCAGTAGTGGGTCAGTGAGGACACCAGAGGGTCAGTAGTGGGTCAGTGAGGACATGAGGGGGTCAGTAGAGGGTCAGTGAGGACACCAGAGGGTCAGTGGTGGATCAGTGAGGACACCAGAGGGTCAGTAGAGGGTCAGTGAGGACACCAGAGGGTCAGTAGTGGGTCAGTGAGGACACCAGAGGGTCAGTAGTGGGTCAGTGAAGACATGAGAGTGTCAGTAGTTGGTCAGTGAGGACACCAGAGGGTCAGTAGTGGGTCAGTGAAGACATGAGAGGGTCAGTAGTTGGTCAGTGAGGACACCAGAGGGTCAGTAGTTGGTCAGTGAGGACACCAGAGGGTCGTAGTGGGTCAGTGAAGACATGAGAGGGTCAGTAGTGGGTCAGTGAGGACACCAGATGGTCAGTAGAGGGTCAGTGAGGACACCAAAGGGTCAGTAGATGGTCAGTGAGGACACCAAAGGGTCAGTAGAGGGTCAGTGAGGACACCAAAGGGTCAGTGAAGACACCAGAGAGTCAGTAGTGGGTAAGTGAGGACACCAGAGGGTCAGTGAGGACACCAGAGGGTCAGTAGAGGGTCAATGAGGACACCAGAGGGTCAGTAGTGGGTCAGTGAGGATACCAGAGGGTCAGTGAGGACACCAGAGGGTCAGTAGAGGGTCAGTGAGGCCACCAGAGGGTCAGTCGTGGGTCAGTGAGGACACCAGGGGGTCAGTAGTGGGTCAGTCAGGACACCAGAGGGTCAGTAGTGGGTCAGTGAGGACACCAGAGGGTCATTAGTGGGTCAGTGAAGACACCAGGGGGTCAGTAGAGGGACATTGAGGACACCAGGGGGTCAGTAGAGGGTCAGTGAGGACACCAGAGGGTCAGTAGAGGGTCAGTGAGGACACCAAAGGGTCAGTAGAGGGTCAGTAAGGACACCAGAGGGTCAGTAGAGGGTCAGTGAGGACACCAAAGGGTCAGTAGAGGGTCAGTGAGGACACCGGAGGGTCAGTAGAGCGTCAGTGAGGAAACCAGAGGGTCAGTAGTGGGTCAGTGAGGACACGAGGGGGTCAGTAGAGGGTCAGTGAGGACACCAGAGGGTCAGTAGTGAGTCAGTGAGGACACGAGGGGGTCAGTAGAGGGTCAGTGAGGACACCAGAGGGTCAGTAGTGGGTCAGTGAGGACACCAGAGGGTCAGTAGTGGGTCAGTGAGGACACCGGAAGGTCAGGAGTGGGTCAGTGAGGCACCAGAGGGTCAGGAGTGGGTCAGTGAAGACATGAGAGGGTCAGTACTGGGTCAGTGAGGACACCAGAGGGTCAGTAGAGGGTCAGTGAGGACACCAGAGGGTCAGTAGTGGGTCAGTGAAGACATGAGAGGGTCAGTAGTGGGTCAGTGAGGACACCAGAGGGTCAGTAGTGGGTCAGTGAGGACTCCAGAGGGTCAGTAGTGGGTCAGTGAGGACACCAGGGGGTCAGTAGTGGGTCAGTGAGGAAACCAGAGGGTCAGTAGAGGGTTAGTGAGGACACCAGAGGGTCAGTAGTGGGTCAGTGACGACACGAGGGGGTCAGTAGAGGGTCAGTGAGGACACCAGAGGGTCAGTAGTGGGTCAGTGAGGACACCAGAGGGTCAGTAGTGGGTCAGTGAGGACATGAGGGAGTCAGTAGTGGGTCAGTGAGGACACCAGAGAGTCAGTAGTGGGTCAGTGAGGACATGAGGGGTCAGTGAGGACACCAGAGGGTCAGTAGTGGGTCAGTGAAGACACCAGAGGGTCAGTAGAGGGTCAGTGAGGACACCAGAGAGTCAGTAGAGGATCAGTGAGGACATGAGAGGGTCAGTAGTGGGTCAGTGAGGACACCAGAGGGTCAGTAGTGGGTCAGTGAGGACACCAGGAGGTCAGTAGTGGGTCAGTGAGGACACCAGGGTGTCAGTAGTGGGTCAGTGAGGACACCAGAGGGTCAGTATTGGGTCAGTGAGGACACCAGAGGGTCAGTAGTGGGTCAGTGAGGACACCAGAGGGTCAGTAGAGGGTCAGTGAGGACACCAGAGGGTCAGTAGAGGGTCAGTGAGGACACCAGAGGGTCAGTAGTGGGTCAGTGAGCACATGAGAGGGTCAGTAGTGGGTCAGTGAGGACACCAGAGGGTCAGTAGTGGGTCAGTTAGGACATGAGGGGGTCAGTAGAGGGTCAGTGAGGACACCAGAGGGTCAGTGGTGGGTCAGTGAGGACACCAGAGGGTCAGTAGAGGGTCAGTGAGGACACCAGAGGGTCAGTAGTGGGTCAGTGAGGACACCAGAGGGTCAGTAGTGGGTCAGTGAGGACACCAGAGGGTCAGTAGTGGGTCAGTGAGGACACCAGGGGGTCAGTAGAGGGTCAGTGAGGACACCAGAGGGTCAGTAGTGAGTCAGTGAGGACACGAGGGGGTCAGTAGAGGGTCAGTGAGGACACCAGAGGGTCAGTAGTGGGTCAGTGAGGACACCAGAGGGTCAGTAGTGGGTCAGTGAGGACACCAGAGGGCCAGGAGTGGGTCAGTGAGGCACCAGAGGGTCAGTAGTGGGTCAGTGAGGACACCAGCGGGTCAGTAGTGGGTCAGTGAGGACACGAGGTGGTCAGTAGTGGGTCAGTGAGGACACCAGAGGGTCAGTATTGGGTCAGTGAGGACACCAGAGGGTCAGTAGTGGGTCAGTGAGGACACCAGAGGGTCAGTAGTGGGTCAGTGAGCACATGAGAGGGTCAGTAGTGGGTCAGTGAGGACACCAGAGGGTCAGTAGTGGGTCAGTGAGGACACCAGAGGGTCAGTAGTGGGTCAGTGAGGACACCAGAGGGTCAGTAGAGGGTCAGTGAGGACACCAGAGGGTCAGTAGAGGGTCAGTGAGGACACCAGAGGGTCAGTAGTGGGTCAGTGAGCACATGAGAGGGTCAGTAGTGGGTCAGTGAGGACACCAGAGGGTCAGTAGTGGGTCAGTTAGGACATGAGGGGGTCAGTAGAGGGTCAGTGAGGACACCAGAGGGTCAGTGGTGGGTCAGTGAGGACACCAGAGGGTCAGTAGAGGGTCAGTGAGGACACCAGAGGGTCAGTAGTGGGTCAGTGAGGACACCAGAGGGTCAGTAGTGGGTCAGTGAGGACACCAGAGGGTCAGTAGTGGGTCAGTGAGGACACCAGGGGGTCAGTAGAGGGTCAGTGAGGACACCAGAGGGTCAGTAGTGAGTCAGTGAGGACACGAGGGGGTCAGTAGAGGGTCAGTGAGGACACCAGAGGGTCAGTAGTGGGTCAGTGAGGACACCAGAGGGTCAGTAGTGGGTCAGTGAGGACACCAGAGGGCCAGGAGTGGGTCAGTGAGGCACCAGAGGGTCAGTAGTGGGTCAGTGAGG
This sequence comes from Pristiophorus japonicus, assembly GCF_044704955.1. Lineage (NCBI taxonomy): Eukaryota > Metazoa > Chordata > Chondrichthyes > Pristiophoridae > Pristiophorus > Pristiophorus japonicus. The sequence goes on along the minus strand of NW_027252625.1, from coordinate 137,178 downwards.
ACACCAGCGGGTCAGTAGTGGGTCAGTGAGGACACGAGGGGGTCAGTAGTGGGTCAGTGAGGACACCAGAGGGTCAGTATTGGGTCAGTGAGGACACCAGAGGGTCAGTAGTGGGTCAGTGAGGACACCAGAGGGTCAGTAGTGGGTCAGTGAGCACATGAGAGGGTCAGTAGTGGGTCAGTGAGGACACCAGAGGGTCAGTAGTGGGTCAGTGAGGACATGAGGGGGTCAGTAGAGGGTCAGTGAGGACACCAGAGGGTCAGTGGTGGGTCAGTGAGGACACCAGATGGTCAGTAGATGGTCAGTGAGGACACCAGAGGGTCAGTAGTGGGTCAGTGAGGACACCAGAGGGTCAGTAGTGGGTCAGTGAAGACATGAGAGGGTCAGTAGTTGGTCAGTGAGGACACCAGAGGGTCAGTGGTGGGTCAGTGAAGACATGAGAGGGTCAGTAGTTGGTCAGTGAGGACACCAGAGGGTCAGTAGTGGGTCAGTGAGGACACCAGAGGGTCAGTAGTGGGTCAGTGACGACATGAGAGGGTCAGTAGTTGGTCAGTGAGGACACCAGAGGGTCGTAGTGGGTCAGTGAAGACATGAGAGGGTCAGTAGTGGGTCAGTGAGGACACCAGATGGTCAGTAGAGGGTCAGTGATGACACCAGAGGGTCAGTAGAGGGTCAGTGAGGACACCAAAGGGTCAGTAGATGGTCAGTGAGGACACGAAAGGGTCAGTAGAGGGTCAGTGAGGACACCAAAGGGTCAGTAGAGGGTCAGTGAGGACACCAGAAAGTCAGTAGTGGGTCAGTGAGGACACCAGAGGGTCAGTAGAGGGTCAGTGAGGACACCAGAGGGTCAGTAGTGGGTCAGTGAGGATACCAGAGGGTCAGTGAGGACACCAGAGTGTCAGTAGAGGGTCAGTGAGGCCACCAGAGGGTCAGCAGTGGGTCAGTGAGGACACCAGGGGGTCAGTAGTGGGTCAGTGAGGACACCAGAGGGTCAGTAGTGGGTCAGTGAGGACACCAGAGGGTCAGTAGTGGGTCAGTGAGGACACCAGAGGGTCATTAGTGGGTCAGTGAGGACACCAGGGGGTCAGTAGAGGGTCAGTGAGGACACCAGAGGGTCAGTAGTTGGTCATTGATGACACCAGAGGGTCAGTAGTGGGTCAGTGAAGACATGAGAGGGTCAGTAGTTGGTCAGTGAGGACACCAGAGGGTCGTAGTGGGTCAGTGAAAACATGAGAGGGAAAGTAGTTGGTCAGTGAGGACACCTGAGGGTCAGTAGAGGGTCAGTGAGGACACCAGAGGGTCAGTAGTGGGTCAGTGAGGACACCAGAGGGTCAGTAGTGGGTCAGTGACGACATGAGAGGGTCAGTAGTTGGTCAGTGAGGACACCAGAGGGTCGTAGTGGGTCAGTGAAGACATGAGAGGGTCAGTAGTGGTCAGTGAGGACACCAGATGGTCAGTAGAGGGTCAGTGATGACACCAGAGGGTCAGTAGAGGGTCAGTGAGGACACCAAAGGGTCAGTAGATGGTCAGTGAGGACACCAAAGGGTCAGTAGAGGTTCAGTGAGGACACTAAAGGGTCAGTAGAGGGTCAGTGAGGACACCAGAGAGTCAGTAGTGGGTCAGTGAGGACAAAAGAGGGTCAGTAGTGGGTCAGTGAGGACACGAGGGGGTCAGTAGAGGGTCAGTGAGGACACCAGAGGGTCAGTAGTGGGTCAGTGAGGACACCAGAGGGTCAGTAGAGGGTCAGTGAGGACATGAGGGGGTCAGTAGTGGGTCAGTGAGGACACCAGAGGGTCAGTAGAGGGTCAGTGAGGACATGAGGGGGTCAGTAGTGGGTCAGTGAGGACACCAGAGGGTCAGTAGAGGGTCAGTGAGGACATGAGGGGGTCAGTAGTCGGTCAGTGAGGACACCAGAGTGTCAGTAGTGGGTCAGTGAGGACACCAGAGGGTCAGTAGTGGGTCAGTGAGGACACCAGAGGGTCAGTAGTGGGTCAGTGAGGACACCAGAGGGTCAGTAGAGTGTTAGTGAGGACATGAGGGGGTCAGTAGTGGGTCAGTGAGGGCACCAGAGGGTCAGTAGAGGGTCAGTGAGGACATGAGGGGGTCAGTAGTCAGTCAGTGAGGACACCAGAGTGTCAGTTGTGGGTCAGTGAGGACACCAGAGGGTCAGTCGTGGGTCAGTGAGGACACCAGAGGGTCAGTAGTGGGTCAGTGAGGACACCAGAGGGTCAGTAGTGGGTCAGTGAGGACACCAGGGTCAGTAGTGGGTCAGTGAGGACACCAGAGGGTCAGTATTGGGTCAGTGAGGACACCAGAGGGTCAGTAGTGGGTCAGTGAGGACACCAGAGGGTCAGTAGAGGGTCAGTGAGGACACCAGAGGGTCAGTAGTGGGTCAGTGAGCACATGAGAGGGTCAGTAGTGGGTCAGTGAGGACACCAGAGGGTCAGTAGTGGGTCAGTGAGGACATGAGGGGGTCAGTAGAGGGTCAGTGAGGACACCAGAGGGTCAGTGGTGGATCAGTGAGGACACCAGAGGGTCAGTAGAGGGTCAGTGAGGACACCAGAGGGTCAGTAGTGGGTCAGTGAGGACACCAGAGGGTCAGTAGTGGGTCAGTGAAGACATGAGAGTGTCAGTCGTTGGTCAGTGAGGACACCAGAGGGTCAGTAGTGGGTCAGTGAAGACATGAGAGGGTCAGTAGTTGGTCAGTGAGGACACCAGAGGGTCAGTAGTGGGTCAGTGAGGACACCAGAGGGTCAGTAGTGGGTCAGTGAAGACATGAGAGGGTCAGTAGTTGGTCAGTGAGGACACCAGAGGGTCAGTAGTTGGTCAGTGAGGACACCAGAGGGTCAGTAGTGGGTCAGTGACGACATGAGAGGGTCAGTAGTTGGTCAGTGAGGACACCAGAGGGTCGTAGTGGGCCAGTGAAGACATGAGAGGGTCAGTAGTGGGTCAGAAAGGACACCAGATGGTCAGTAGAGGGTCAGTGAGGACACCAAAGGGTCAGTAGATGGTCAGTGAGGACACCAAAGGGTCAGTAGAGGGTCAGTGAGGACACCAAAGGGTCAGTGAAGACACCAGAGAGTCAGTAGTGGGTAAGTGAGGACACCAGAGGGTCAGTGAGGACACCAGAGGGTCAGTAGAGGGTCAATGAGGACACAAGAGGGTCAGTAGTGGGTCAGTGAGGATACCAGAGGGTCAGTGAGGACACCAGAGGGTCAGTAGAGCGTCAGTGAGGCCACCAGAGGGTCAGTCGTGGGTCAGTGAGGACACCAGGGGGTCAGTAGTGGGTCAGTGAGGACACCAGAGGGTCAGTAGTGGGTCAGTGAGGACACCAGAGGGTCATTAGTGGGTCAGTGAGGACACCAGGGGGTCAGTAGAGGGACATTGAGGACACCAGGGGGTCAGTAGAGGGTCAGTGAGGACACCAGAGGGTCAGTAGAGGGTCAGTGAGGACACCAAAGGGTCAGTAGAGGGTCAGTAAGGACACCAGAGGGTCAGTAGAGGGTCAGTGAGGACACCAAAGGGTCAGTAGAGGGTCAGTGAGGACACCGGAGGGTCAGTAGAGCGTCAGTGAGGAAACCAGAGGGTCAGTAGTGGGTCAGTGAGGACACGAGGGGGTCAGTAGAGGGTCGGTGAGGACACCAGAGGGTCAGTAGTGAGTCAGTGAGGACACGAGGGGGTCAGTAGAGGGTCAGTGAGGACACCGGAGGGTCAGTAGTGGGTCAGTGAGGACACCAGAGGGTCAGTAGTGGGTCAGTGAGGACACCGGAGGGTCAGGAGTGGGTCAGTGAGGCACCAGAGGGTCAGGAGTGGGTCAGTGAAGACATGAGAGGGTCAGTACTGGGTCAGTGAGGACACCAGAGGGTCAGTAGAGGGTCAGTGAGGACACCAGAGGGTCAGTAGTGGGTCAGTGAAGACATGAGAGGGTCAGTAGTGGGTCAGTGAAGACACCAGAGGGTCAGTAGTGGGTCAGTGAGGACTCCAGAGGGTCAGTAGTGGGTCAGTGAGGAGACCAGAGGGTCAGTAGTGGGTCAGTGAGGACACCAGAGGATCAGTAGTGGGCCAGTGAAGACATGAGAGGGTCAGTAGTGGGTCAGTGAAGACATGAGAGGGTCAGTAGTGGGTCAGTCAGGACACCAGAGGGTCAGTAGTGGGTCAGTGAGGACACCAGAGGGTCAGTAATGGGTCAGTGAGCACACGAGGGGGTCAGTAGTGGGTCAGTGGGGACACCAGAGAGTCAGCAGTGTGTCAGTGAGGACACCAGAGGGTCAGTAGTGGGTCAGTGAGGACACCAGAGGGTCAGTAGTGGGTCAGTAAGGACACCAGAGGGTCAGTAGTGGGTCAGTGAAGACATGAGAGGGTCAGTAGTGGGTCAGTGAGGACACCAGGGGGTCAGTAGTGGGTCAGTGAGGACACCAGAGGGTCAGTAGAGGGTCAGTAGTGGGTCAGTGAGGACACCAGAGGGTCAGTAGAGGGCAGTGAGGACACCAGAGAGTCAGTAGTGGGTCAGTGAGGACACCAGGGGGTCAGTAGAGGGTCAGTGAGGACACCAGAGGGTCAGTAGAGGGTCAGTGAGGACACCAGAGAGTCAGTAGTGGGTCAGTGAGGACACCAGAGGGTCAGTAGAGGGTCAGTGAGGACACCAGAGGGTCAGTAGTGGGTCAGTGAGGACACCAGAGGGTCAGTAGTGGGTCAGTGAGGATACCAGAGGGTCAGTAGTGGGTCAGTGAGGACACCAGAGGGTCAGTAGTGGGTCAGTGTAGACATGAGAGGGTCAGTAGTGGGTCAGTGAGGACACCAGAGAGTCAGTAGTGGGTCAGTGAGGACACCAGGGGGTCAGTAGAGGGTCAGTGAGGACACCAGAGGGTCAGTAGTGGGTCAGTGAGGACACCAGAGGGTCAGTAGTGGGTCAGTGAGGACACCAGAGGGTCAGTAGAGGGTCAGTGAGGACATGAGGGGGTCAGTAGTCAGTCAGTGAGGACACCAGAGTGTCAGTAGTGGGTCAGTGAGGACACCAGAGGGTCAGTAGTGGGTCAGTGAGGACACCAGAGGGTCAGTAGTGGGTCAGTGAGGACACCAGAGGGTCAGTAGAGGGTTAGTGAGGACATGAGGGGGTCAGTAGTGGGTCAGTGAGGGCACCAGAGGGTCAGTAGAGGGTCAGTGAGGACATGAGGGGGTCAGTAGTCAGTCAGTGAGGACACCAGAGGGTCAGTAGTGGGTCAGTGTAGACATGAGAGGGTCAGTAGTGGGTCAGTGAGGACACCAGAGGGTCAGTAGTAGGTCAGTGAAGACATGAGAGGGTCAGTCGTGTGTCCGTGAGGACACCAGGGGGTCAGTGAGGACACCAGAGGGTCAGTAGAGGGTCAGTGAGGACATGAGGGGGTCAGTCGTGTGTCCGTGAGGACACCAGAGAGTCAGTAGTGGGTCAGTGAGGACACGAGGGGGTCAGTAGTGGGTCAGTGAGGACACCAAAGGGTCAGTAGAGGGTCAGTGAGGACACCAAAGGGTTAGTAGAGGGTCAGTGAGGACACCAGAGGGTCAGTAGAGGGTCAGTGAGGACATGAGGGGGTCAGTAGTGGGTCAGTGAGGACACCAGAGGGTCAGTAGAGGGTCAGTGAGGACATGAGGGGGTCAGTAGTGGGTCAGTGAGGACACCAGAGGGTCAGTAGTGGGTCAGTGAGGACACCAGAGGGTCAGTAGTGGGTCAGTGAGGACACCAGAGGGTCAGTAGTGGGTCAGTGAGGACACCAGGGGGTCAGTAGTGGGTCAGTGAGGAAACCAGAGGGTCAGTAGAGGGTTAGTGAGGACACCAGAGGGTCAGTAGTGGGTCAGTGACGACACGAGGGGGTCAGTAGAGGGTCAGTGAGGACACCAGAGGGTCAGTAGTGGGTCAGTGAGGACACCAGAGGGTCAGTAGTGGGTCAGTGAGGACATGAGGGAGTCAGTAGTGGGTCAGTGAGGACACCAGAGAGTCAGTAGTGGGTCAGTGAGGACATGAGGGGTCAGTGAGGACACCAGAGGGTCAGTAGTGGGTCAGTGAAGACACCAGAGGGTCAGTAGAGGGTCAGTGAGGACACCAGAGAGTCAGTAGAGGATCAGTGAGGACATGAGAGGGTCAGTAGTGGGTCAGTGAGGACACCAGAGGGTCAGTAGTGGGTCAGTGAGGACACCAGAGGGTCAGTAGAGTGTTAGTGAGGACATGAAGGGGTCAGTAGTGGGTCAGTGAGGGCACCAGAGGGTCAGTAGAGGGTCAGTGAGGACATGAGGGAGTCAGTAGTCAGTCAGTGAGGACACCAGAGTGTCAGTTGTGGGTCAGTGAGGACACCAGAGGGTCAGTCGTGGGTCAGTGAGGACACCAGAGGGTCAGTAGTGGGTCAGTGAGGACACCAGAAGGTCAGTAGTGGGTCAGTGAGGACACCAGGGTCAGTAGTGGGTCAGTGAGGACACCAGAGGGTCAGTATTGGGTCAGTGAGGACACCAGAGGGTCAGTAGTGGGTCAGTGAGGACACCAGAGGGTCAGTAGAGGGTCAGTGAGGACACCAGAGGGTCAGTAGTGGGTCAGTGAGCACATGAGAGGGTCAGTAGTGGGTCAGTGAGGACACCAGAGGGTCAGTAGTGGGTCAGTGAGGACATGAGGGGGTCAGTAGAGGGTCAGTGAGGACACCAGAGGGTCAGTGGTGGATCAGTGAGGACACCAGAGGGTCAGTAGAGGGTCAGTGAGGACACCAGAGGGTCAGTAGTGGGTCAGTGAGGACACCAGAGGGTCAGTAGTGGGTCAGTGAAGACATGAGAGTGTCAGTAGTTGGTCAGTGAGGACACCAGAGGGTCAGTAGTGGGTCAGTGAAGACATGAGAGGGTCAGTAGTTGGTCAGTGAGGACACCAGAGGGTCAGTAGTGGGTCAGTGAGGACACCAGAGGGTCAGTAGTGGGTCAGTGAAGACATGAGAGGGTCAGTAGTTGGTCAGTGAGGTACCAGAGGGTCAGTAGTTGGTCAGTGAGGACACCAGAGGGTCAGTAGTGGGTCAGTGAGGACACCAAAGGGTCAGTAGTTGGTCAGTGAGGACACCAGAGGGTCGTAGTGGGCCAGTGAAGACATGAGAGGGTCAGTAGTGGGTCAGAAAGGACACCAGATGGTCAGTAGAGGGTCAGTGAGGACACCAAAGGGTCAGTAGATGGTCAGTGAGGACACCAAAGGGTCAGTAGAGGGTCAGTGAGGACACCAAAGGGTCAGTGAAGACACCAGAGAGTCAGTAGTGGGTAAGTGAGGACACCAGAGGGTCAGTGAGGACACCAGAGGGTCAGTAGAGGGTCAATGAGGACACCAGAGGGTCAGTAGTGGGTCAGTGAGGATACCAGAGGGTCAGTGAGGACACCAGAGGGTCAGTAGAGGGTCAGTGAGGCCACCAGAGGGTCATTCGTGGGTCAGTGAGGACACCAGGGGGTCAGTAGTGGGTCAGTGAGGACACCAGAGGGTCAGTAGTGGGTCAGTGAGGACACCAGAGGGTCATTAGTGGGTCAGTGATGACACCAGGGGGTCAGTAGACGGACATTGAGGACACCGGAGGGTCAGTAGAGCGTCAGTGAGGAAACCAGAGGGTCAGTAGTGGGTCAGTGAGGACACGAGGGGGTCAGTAGAGGGTCAGTGAGGACACCAGAGGGTCAGTAGTGGGTCAGTGAGGACACCAGGGGGTCAGTAGAGGGACATTGAGGACACCAGGGGGTCAGTAGACGGTCAGTGAGGACACCGGAGGGTCAGTAGAGGGTCAGTGAGGACACCAAAGGGTCAGTAGAGGGTCAGTAAGGACACCAGAGGGTCAGTAGAGGGTCAGTGAGGACACCAAAGGGTCAGTAGAGGGTCAGTGAGGACACCGGAGGGTCAGTAGAGCGTCAGTGAGGAAACCAGAGGGTCAGTAGTGGGTCAGTGAGGACACGAGGGGGTCAGTAGAGGGTCAGTGAGGACACCAGAGGGTCAGTAGTGAGTCAGTGAGGACACGAGGGGGTCAGTAGAGGGTCAGTGAGGACACCAGAGGGTCAGTAGTGGGTCAGTGAGGACACCAGAGGGTCAGTAGTGGGTCAGTGAGGACACCGGAGGGTCAGGAGTGGGTCAGTGAGGCACCAGAGGGTCAGGAGTGGGTCAGTGAAGACATGAGAGGGTCAGTACTGGGTCAGTGAGGACACCAGAGGGTCAGTAGAGGGTCAGTGAGGACACCAGAGGGTCAGTAGTGGGTCAGTGAAGACATGAGAGGGTCAGTAGTGGGTCAGTGAAGACACCAGAGGGTCAGTAGTGGGTCAGTGAGGACTCCAGAGGGTCAGTAGTGGGTCAGTGAGGAGACCAGAGGGTCAGTAGTGGGTCAGTGAGGACACCAGAGGATCAGTAGTGGGCCAGTGAAGACATGAGAGGGTCAGTAGTGGGTCAGTGAAGACATGAGAGGGTCAGTAGTGGGTCAGTCAGGACACCAGAGGGTCAGTAGTGGGTCAGTGAGGACACCAGAGGGTCAGTAATGGGTCAGTGAGCACACGAGGGGGTCAGTAGTGGGTCAGTGAGGACACCAGAGAGTCAGCAGTGTGTCAGTGAGGACACCAGAGGGTCAGTAGTGGGTCAGTGAGGACACCAGAGGGTCAGTAGTGGGTCAGTAAGGACACCAGAGGGTCAGTAGTGGGTCAGTGAAGACATGAGAGGGTCAGTAGTGGGTCAGTGAGGACACCAGGGGGTCAGTAGTGGGTCAGTGAGGACACCAGAGGGTCAGTAGAGGGTCAGTAGTGGGTCAGTGAGGACACCAGAGGGTCAGTAGAGGGCAGTGAGGACACCAGAGAGTCAGTAGTGGGTCAGTGAGGACACCAGGGGGTCAGTAGAGGGTCAGTGAGGACACCAGAGGGTCAGTAGAGGGTCAGTGAGGACACCAGAGAGTCAGTAGTGGGTCAGTGAGGACACCAGAGGGTCAGTAGAGGGTCAGTGAGGACACCAGAGGGTCAGTAGTGGGTCAGTGAGGACACCAGAGGGTCAGTAGTGGGTCAGTGAGGACACCAGAGGGTCAGTAGTGGGTCAGTAAGGACACCAGAGGGTCAGTAGTGGGTCAGTGAAGACATGAGAGGGTCAGTAGTGGGTCAGTGAGGACACCCGGGGGTCAGTAGTGGGTCAGTGAGGACACCAGAGGGTCAGTAGAGGGTCAGTAGTGGGTCAGTGAGGACACCAGAGGGTCAGTAGAGGGCAGTGAGGACACCAGAGAGTCAGTAATGGGTCAGTGAGGACACCAGGGGGTCAGTAGAGGGTCAGTGAGGACACCAGAGGGTCAGTAGAGGGTCAGTGAGGACACCAGAGAGTCAGTAGTGGGTCAGTGAGGACACCAGAGGGTCAGTAGAGGGTCAGTGAGGACACCAGAGGGTCAGTAGTGGGTCAGTGAGGACACCAGAGGGTCAGTAGTGGGTCAGTGAGGATACCAGAGGGTCAGTAGTGGGTCAGTGAGGACACCAGAGGGTCAGTAGTGGGTCAGTGTAGACATGAGAGGGTCAGTAGTGGGTCAGTGAGGACACCAGAGGGTCAGTAGTAGGTCAGTGAAGACATGAGAGGGTCAGTCGTGTGTCCGTGAGGACACCAGAGAGTCAGTAGTGGGTCAGTGAGGACACCAGGGGGTCAGTAGAGGGTCAGTGAGGACACCAGAGGGTCAGTAGTGGGTCAGTGAGGACACCAGAGGGTCAGTAGTGGGTCAGTGAGGACACCAGAGGGTCAGTAGAGGGTCAGTGAGGACATGAGGGGGTCAGTAGTCAGTCAGTGAGGACACCAGAGTGTCAGTAGTGGGTCAGTGAGGACACCAGAGGGTCAGTAGTGGGTCAGTGAGGACACCAGAGGGTCAGTAGTGGGTCAGTGAGGACACCAGAGGGTCAGTAGAGGGTTAGTGAGGACATGAGGGGGTCAGTAGTGGGTCAGTGAGGGCACCAGAGGGTCAGTAGAGGGTCAGTGAGGACATGAGGGGGTCAGTAGTCAGTCAGTGAGGACACCAGAGGGTCAGTAGTGGGTCAGTGTAGACATGAGAGGGTCAGTAGTGGGTCAGTGAGGACACCAGAGGGTCAGTAGTAGGTCAGTGAAGACATGAGAGGGTCAGTCGTGTGTCCGTGAGGACACCAGGGGGTCAGTGAGGACACCAGAGGGTCAGTAGAGGGTCAGTGAGGACATGAGGGGGTCAGTCGTGTGTCCGTGAGGACACCAGAGAGTCAGTAGTGGGTCAGTGAGGACACGAGGGGGTCAGTAGTGGGTCAGTGAGGACACCAAAGGGTCAGTAGAGGGTCAGTGAGGACACCAAAGGGTTAGTAGAGGGTCAGTGAGGACACCAGAGGGTCAGTAGAGGGTCAGTGAGGACATGAGGGGGTCAGTAGTGGGTCAGTGAGGACACCAGAGGGTCAGTAGAGGGTCAGTGAGGACATGAGGGGGTCAGTAGTGGGTCAGTGAGGACACCAGAGGGTCAGTAGTGGGTCAGTGAGGACACCAGAGGGTCAGTAGTGGGTCAGTGAGGACACCAGAGGGTCAGTAGTGGGTCAGTGAGGACACCAGGGGGTCAGTAGTGGGTCAGTGAGGAAACCAGAGGGTCAGTAGAGGGTTAGTGAGGACACCAGAGGGTCAGTAGTGGGTCAGTGACGACACGAGGGGGTCAGTAGAGGGTCAGTGAGGACACCAGAGGGTCAGTAGTGGGTCAGTGAGGACACCAGAGGGTCAGTGAGGACATGAGGGAGTCAGTAGTGGGTCAGTGAGGACACCAGAGAGTCAGTAGTGGGTCAGTGAGGACATGAGGGGTCAGTGAGGACACCAGAGGGTCAGTAGTGGGTCAGTGAAGACACCAGAGGGTCAGTAGAGGGTCAGTGAGGACACCAGAGAGTCAGTAGAGGATCAGTGAGGACATGAGAGGGTCAGTAGTGGGTCAGTGAGGACACCAGAGGGTCAGTAGTGGGTCAGTGAGGACACCAGAGGGTCAGTATTGGGTCAGTGAGGACACCAGAGGGTCAGTAGTGGGTCAGTGAGGACACCAGAGGGTCAGTAGAGGGTCAGTGAGGACACCAGAGGGTCAGTAGTGGGTCAGTGAGCACATGAGAGGGTCAGTCGTGGGTCAGTGAGGACACCAGAGGGTCAGTCGTGGGTCAGTGAGGACACCAGAGGGTCAGTAGTGGGTCAGTGAGGACACCAGAGGGTCAGTAGTGGGTCAGTGAGGACACCAGGGTCAGTAGTGGGTCAGTGAGGACACCAGAGGGTCAGTATTGGGTCAGTGAGGACACCAGAGGGTCAGTAGTGGGTCAGTGAGGACACCAGAGGGTCAGTAGAGGGTCAGTGAGGACACCAGAGGGTCAGTAGTGGGTCAGTGAGCACATGAGAGGGTCAGTAGTGGGTCAGTGAGGACACCAGAGGGTCAGTAGTGGGTCAGTGAGGACATGAGGGGGTCAGTAGAGGGTCAGTGAGGACACCAGAGGGTCAGTGGTGGATCAGTGAGGACACCAGAGGGTCAGTAGAGGGTCAGTGAGGACACCAGAGGGTCAGTAGTGGGTCAGTGAGGACACCAGAGGGTCAGTAGTGGGTCAGTGAAGACATGAGAGTGTCAGTAGTTGGTCAGTGAGGACACCAGAGGGTCAGTAGTGGGTCAGTGAAGACATGAGAGGGTCAGTAGTTGGTCAGTGAGGACACCAGAGGGTCAGTAGTGGGTCAGTGAGGACACCAGAGGGTCAGTAGTGGGTCAGTGAAGACATGAGAGGGTCAGTAGTTGGTCAGTGAGGACACCAGAGGGTCAGTAGTTGGTCAGTGAGGACACCAGAGGGTCAGTAGTGGGTCAGTGACGACATGAGAGGGTCAGTAGTTGGTCAGTGAGGACACCAGAGGGTCGTAGTGGGCCAGTGAAGACATGAGAGGGTCAGTAGTGGGTCAGAAAGGACACCAGATGGTCAGTAGAGGGTCAGTGAGGACACCAAAGGGTCAGTAGATGGTCAGTGAGGACACCAAAGGGTCAGTAGAGGGTCAGTGAGGACACCAAAGGGTCAGTGAAGACACCAGAGAGTCAGTAGTGGGTAAGTGAGGACACCAGAGGGTCAGTGAGGACACCAGAGGGTCAGTAGAGGGTCAATGAGGACACCAGAGGGTCAGTAGTGGGTCAGTGAGGATACCAGAGGGTCAGTGAGGACACCAGAGGGTCAGTAGAGGGTCAGTGAGGCCACCAGAGGGTCATTCGTGGGTCAGTGAGGACACCAGGGGGTCAGTAGTGGGTCAGTGAGGACACCAGAGGGTCAGTAGTGGGTCAGTGAGGACACCAGAGGGTCATTAGTGGGTCAGTGATGACACCAGGGGGTCAGTAGAGGGACATTGAGGACACCAGGGGGTCAGTAGAGGGTCAGTGAGGACACCGGAGGGTCAGTAGAGGGTCAGTGAGGACACCAAAGGGTCAGTAGAGGGTCAGTAAGGACACCAGAGGGTCAGTAGAGGGTCAGTGAGGACACCAAAGGGTCAGTAGAGGGTCAGTGAGGACACCGGAGGGTCAGTAGAGCGTCAGTGAGGAAACCAGAGGGTCAGTAGTGGGTCAGTGAGGACACGAGGGGGTCAGTAGAGGGTCAGTGAGGACACCAGAGGGTCAGTAGTGAGTCAGTGAGGACACGAGGGGGTCAGTAGAGGGTCAGTGAGGACACCAGAGGGTCAGTAGTGGGTCAGTGAGGACACCAGAGGGTCAGTAGTGGGTCAGTGAGGACACCGGAGGGTCAGGAGTGGGTCAGTGAGGCACCAGAGGGTCAGGAGTGGGTCAGTGAAGACATGAGAGGGTCAGTACTGGGTCAGTGAGGACACCAGAGGGTCAGTAGAGGGTCAGTGAGGACACCAGAGGGTCAGTAGTGGGTCAGTGAAGACATGAGAGGGTCAGTAGTGGGTCAGTGAAGACACCAGAGGGTCAGTAGTGGGTCAGTGAGGACTCCAGAGGGTCAGTAGTGGGTCAGTGAGGAGACCAGAGGGTCAGTAGTGGGTTAGTGAGGACATGAGGGGGTCAGTAGTGGGTCAGTGAGGGCACCAGAGGGTCAGTAGAGGGTCAGTGAGGACATGAGGGGGTCAGTAGTCAGTCAGTGAGGACACCAGAGGGTCAGTAGTGGGTCAGTGTAGACATGAGAGGGTCAGTAGTGGGTCAGTGAGGACACCAGAGGGTCAGTAGTAGGTCAGTGAAGACATGAGAGGGTCAGTCGTGTGTCCGTGAGGACACCAGGGGGTCAGTGAGGACACCAGAGGGTCAGTAGAGGGTCAGTGAGGACATGAGGGGGTCAGTCGTGTGTCCGTGAGGACACCAGAGAGTCAGTAGTGGGTCAGTGAGGACACGAGGGGGTCAGTAGTGGGTCAGTGAGGACACCAAAGGGTCAGTAGAGGGTCAGTGAGGACACCAAAGGGTTAGTAGAGGGTCAGTGAGGACACCAGAGGGTCAGTAGAGGGTCAGTGAGGACATGAGGGGGTCAGTAGTGGGTCAGTGAGGACACCAGAGGGTCAGTAGAGGGTCAGTGAGGACATGAGGGGGTCAGTAGTGGGTCAGTGAGGACACCAGAGGGTCAGTAGTGGGTCAGTGAGGACACCAGAGGGTCAGTAGTGGGTCAGTGAGGACACCAGAGGGTCAGTAGTGGGTCAGTGAGGACACCAGGGGGTCAGTAGTGGGTCAGTGAGGAAACCAGAGGGTCAGTAGAGGGTTAGTGAGGACACCAGAGGGTCAGTAGTGGGTCAGTGACGACACGAGGGGGTCAGTAGAGGGTCAGTGAGGACACCAGAGGGTCAGTAGTGGGTCAGTGAGGACACCAGAGGGTCAGTAGTGGGTCAGTGAGGACATGAGGGAGTCAGTAGTGGGTCAGTGAGGACACCAGAGAGTCAGTAGTGGGTCAGTGAGGACATGAGGGGTCAGTGAGGACACCAGAGGGTCAGTAGTGGGTCAGTGAAGACACCAGAGGGTCAGTAGAGGGTCAGTGAGGACACCAGAGAGTCAGTAGAGGATCAGTGAGGACATGAGAGGGTCAGTAGTGGGTCAGTGAGGACACCAGAGGGTCAGTAGTGGGTCAGTGAGGACACCAGAGGGTCAGTATTGGGTCAGTGAGGACACCAGAGGGTCAGTAGTGGGTCAGTGAGGACACCAGAGGGTCAGTAGAGGGTCAGTGAGGACACCAGAGGGTCAGTAGTGGGTCAGTGAGCACATGAGAGGGTCAGTCGTGGGTCAGTGAGGACACCAGAGGGTCAGTCGTGGGTCAGTGAGGACACCAGAGGGTCAGTAGTGGGTCAGTGAGGACACCAGAGGGTCAGTAGTGGGTCAGTGAGGACACCAGGGTCAGTAGTGGGTCAGTGAGGACACCAGAGGGTCAGTATTGGGTCAGTGAGGACACCAGAGGGTCAGTAGTGGGTCAGTGAGGACACCAGAGGGTCAGTAGAGGGTCAGTGAGGACACCAGAGGGTCAGTAGTGGGTCAGTGAGCACATGAGAGGGTCAGTAGTGGGTCAGTGAGGACACCAGAGGGTCAGTAGTGGGTCAGTGAGGACATGAGGGGGTCAGTAGAGGGTCAGTGAGGACACCAGAGGGTCAGTGGTGGATCAGTGAGGACACCAGAGGGTCAGTAGAGGGTCAGTGAGGACACCAGAGGGTCAGTAGTGGGTCAGTGAGGACACCAGAGGGTCAGTAGTGGGTCAGTGAAGACATGAGAGTGTCAGTAGTTGGTCAGTGAGGACACCAGAGGGTCAGTAGTGGGTCAGTGAAGACATGAGAGGGTCAGTAGTTGGTCAGTGAGGACACCAGAGGGTCAGTAGTGGGTCAGTGAGGACACCAGAGGGTCAGTAGTGGGTCAGTGAAGACATGAGAGGGTCAGTAGTTGGTCAGTGAGGACACCAGAGGGTCAGTAGTTGGTCAGTGAGGACACCAGAGGGTCAGTAGTGGGTCAGTGACGACATGAGAGGGTCAGTAGTTGGTCAGTGAGGACACCAGAGGGTCGTAGTGGGCCAGTGAAGACATGAGAGGGTCAGTAGTGGGTCAGAAAGGACACCAGATGGTCAGTAGAGGGTCAGTGAGGACACCAAAGGGTCAGTAGATGGTCAGTGAGGACACCAAAGGGTCAGTAGAGGGTCAGTGAGGACACCAAAGGGTCAGTGAAGACACCAGAGAGTCAGTAGTGGGTAAGTGAGGACACCAGAGGGTCAGTGAGGACACCAGAGGGTCAGTAGAGGGTCAATGAGGACACCAGAGGGTCAGTAGTGGGTCAGTGAGGATACCAGAGGGTCAGTGAGGACACCAGAGGGTCAGTAGAGGGTCAGTGAGGCCACCAGAGGGTCATTCGTGGGTCAGTGAGGACACCAGGGGGTCAGTAGTGGGTCAGTGAGGACACCAGAGGGTCAGTAGTGGGTCAGTGAGGACACCAGAGGGTCATTAGTGGGTCAGTGATGACACCAGGGGGTCAGTAGAGGGACATTGAGGACACCAGGGGGTCAGTAGAGGGTCAGTGAGGACACCGGAGGGTCAGTAGAGGGTCAGTGAGGACACCAAAGGGTCAGTAGAGGGTCAGTAAGGACACCAGAGGGTCAGTAGAGGGTCAGTGAGGACACCAAAGGGTCAGTAGAGGGTCAGTGAGGACACCGGAGGGTCAGTAGAGCGTCAGTGAGGAAACCAGAGGGTCAGTAGTGGGTCAGTGAGGACACGAGGGGGTCAGTAGAGGGTCAGTGAGGACACCAGAGGGTCAGTAGTGAGTCAGTGAGGACACGAGGGGGTCAGTAGAGGGTCAGTGAGGACACCAGAGGGTCAGTAGTGGGTCAGTGAGGACACCAGAGGGTCAGTAGTGGGTCAGTGAGGACACCGGAGGGTCAGGAGTGGGTCAGTGAGGCACCAGAGGGTCAGGAGTGGGTCAGTGAAGACATGAGAGGGTCAGTACTGGGTCAGTGAGGACACCAGAGGGTCAGTAGAGGGTCAGTGAGGACACCAGAGGGTCAGTAGTGGGTCAGTGAAGACATGAGAGGGTCAGTAGTGGGTCAGTGAAGACACCAGAGGGTCAGTAGTGGGTCAGTGAGGACTCCAGAGGGTCAGTAGTGGGTCAGTGAGGAGACCAGAGGGTCAGTAGTGGGTCAGTGAGGACACCAGAGGATCAGTAGTGGGCCAGTGAAGACATGAGAGGGTCAGTAGTGGGTCAGTGAAGACATGAGAGGGTCAGTAGTGGGTCAGTCAGGACACCAGAGGGTCAGTAGTGGGTCAGTGAGGACACCAGAGGGTCAGTAATGGGTCAGTGAGCACACGAGGGGGTCAGTAGTGGGTCAGTGAGGACACCAGAGAGTCAGCAGTGTGTCAGTGAGGACACCAGAGGGTCAGTAGTGGGTCAGTGAGGACACCAGAGGGTCAGTAGTGGGTCAGTAAGGACACCAGAGGGTCAGTAGTGGGTCAGTGAAGACATGAGAGGGTCAGTAGTGGGTCAGTGAGGACACCAGGGGGTCAGTAGTGGGTCAGTGAGGACACCAGAGGGTCAGTAGAGGGTCAGTAGTGGGTCAGTGAGGACACCAGAGGGTCAGTAGAGGGCAGTGAGGACACCAGAGAGTCAGTAGTGGGTCAGTGAGGACACCAGGGGGTCAGTAGAGGGTCAGTGAGGACACCAGAGGGTCAGTAGAGGGTCAGTGAGGACACCAGAGAGTCAGTAGTGGGTCAGTGAGGACACCAGAGGGTCAGTAGAGGGTCAGTGAGGACACCAGAGGGTCAGTAGTGGGTCAGTGAGGACACCAGAGGGTCAGTAGTGGGTCAGTGAGGATACCAGAGGGTCAGTAGTGGGTCAGTGAGGACACCAGAGGGTCAGTAGTGGGTCAGTGTAGACATGAGAGGGTCAGTAGTGGGTCAGTGAGGACACCAGAGGGTCAGTAGTAGGTCAGTGAAGACATGAGAGGGTCAGTCGTGTGTCCGTGAGGACACCAGAGAGTCAGTAGTGGGTCAGTGAGGACACCAGGGGGTCAGTAGAGGGTCAGTGAGGACACCAGAGGGTCAGTAGTGGGTCAGTGAGGACACCAGAGGGTCAGTAGTGGGTCAGTGAGGACACCAGAGGGTCAGTAGAGGGTCAGTGAGGACATGAGGGGGTCAGTAGTCAGTCAGTGAGGACACCAGAGTGTCAGTAGTGGGTCAGTGAGGACACCAGAGGGTCAGTAGTGGGTCAGTGAGGACACCAGAGGGTCAGTAGTGGGTCAGTGAGGACACCAGAGGGTCAGTAGAGGGTTAGTGAGGACATGAGGGGGTCAGTAGTGGGTCAGTGAGGGCACCAGAGGGTCAGTAGAGGGTCAGTGAGGACATGAGGGGGTCAGTAGTCAGTCAGTGAGGACACCAGAGGGTCAGTAGTGGGTCAGTGTAGACATGAGAGGGTCAGTAGTGGGTCAGTGAGGACACCAGAGGGTCAGTAGTGGGTCAGTGAATACATGAGAGGGTCAGTAGTTGGTCAGTGAGGACACCAGAGGGTCAGTAGTGGGTCAGTGAGGACACCAGAGGGTCAGTAGTTGGTCAGTGAGGACACCAGAGGGTCAGTAGTTGGTCAGTGAGGACACCAGAGGGTCAGTAGTGGGTCAGTGAAGATATGAGAGGGTCAGTAGTTGGTCAGTGAGGACACCAGAGGGTCGTAGTGGGTCAGTGAAGACATGAGAGGGTCAGTAGTTGGTCAGTGAGGACACCAGAGGGTCAGTAGAGAGTCAGTGAGGACACCAGAGGGTCAGTAGTGGGTCAGTGAGGACACCAGAGGGTCAGTAGAGGGTCAGTGAGGACACCAAGAGTCAGTCGAGGTTCAGTGAGGACACCAGAGGGTCAATAGTGGGTGAGTGAGGACACCAGAGGGTCAGTAGTGGGTCAGTGAGGAAATGAGGGGGTCAGTAGTGGGTCAGTAAGGACACCAGATGGTCAGTAGAGGGTCAGTGATGACACCAGAGGGTCAGTAGAGGGTCAGTGAGGACACCAAAGGGTCAGTAGATGGTCAGTGAGGACACCAAAGGGTCAGTAGAGGGTCAGTGAGGACACCAAAGGGTCAGTAGAGCGTCAGTGAGGACACCAAAGGGTTAGTAGAGGGTCAATGAGGACACCAGAGAGTCAGTAGTGGGTCAGTGAGGACACCAGAGGGTCAGTGAGGACACCAGAGGGTCAGTAGAGGGTCAGTGAGGACACCAGAGGGTCAGTAGTGGGTCAGTGAGGACACCAGAGGGTCAGTGAGGACACCAGAGGGTCAGTAGAGGGTCAGTGAGGACACCAGAGGGTCAGTAGTGGGTCAGTGAGGACACCAGGGGGTCAGTAGTGGGTCAGTGAGGACACCAGAGGGTCAGTAGTGGGTCAGTGAGGACACCAAAGGGTCAGTAGAGCGTCAGTGAGGACACCAAAGGGTCAGTAGAGGGTCAATGAGGACACCAGAGAGTCAGTAGTGGGTCAGTGAGGACACCAGAGGGTCAGTGAGGACACGAGAGGGTCAGTAGAGGGTCAGTGAGGACACCAGAGGGTCAGTAGTGGGTCAGTGAGGACACCAGAGGGTCAGTGAGGACACCAGAGGGTCAGTAGAGGGTCAGTGAGGACACCAGAGGGTCAGTAGTGGGTCAGTGAGGACACCAGGGGGTCAGTAGTGGGTCAGTGAGGACACCAGAGGGTCAGTAGTGGGTCAGTGAGGACACCATGGGGTCAGTAGTGGGTCAGTGAGGACACCAGAGGGTCAGTAGTGGGTCAGTGAGGACACCAGAGGGTCAGTAGAGGGTCAGTGAGGACACGAGGGGGTCAGTAGTGGGTCAGTGAGGAGAGCAGAGGGTCAGTAGAGGGTCAGTGAGGACACCAAAGGGTCAGTAGAGGGTCAGTAAGGACACCAGAGGGTCAGTAGAGGGTCAGTGAGGACACCAAAGGGTCAGTAGAGGGTCAGTGAGGAAACCAGAGGGTCAGTAGAGGGTCAGTGAGGACACCAAAGTGTTAGTAGAGGGTCAGTGAGGACATGAGGGGGTCAGTAGTGGGTCAGTGAGGACACCAGAGGGTCAGTAGTGGGTCAGTGAGGACACCAGAGGGTCAGTAGTGGGTCAGTGAAGACATGAGAGGGTCAGTAGTTGGTCAGTGAGGACACCAGAGGGTCGTAGTGGGTCAGTGAAGACATGAGAGGGTCAGTAGTTGGTCAGTGAGGACACCAGAGGGTCAGTAGAGGGTCAGTGAGGACACCAGAGGGTCAGTAGTGGGTCAGTGAGGACACCAGAGGGTCAGTAGTGGGTCAGTGATGACATGAGAGGGTCAGTAGTTGGTCAGTGAGGACACCAGAGGGTCAGTAGTGGGTCAGTGAATACATGAGAGGGTCAGTAGTTGGTCAGTGAGGATACCAGAGGGTCAGTAGTGGGTCAGTGAGGACACCAGAGGGTCAGTAGTTGGTCAGTGAGGACACCAGAGGGTCAGTAGTTGGTCAGTGAGGACACCAGAGGGTCAGTAGTGGGTCAGTGAAGATATGAGAGGGTCAGTAGTTGGTCAGTGAGGACACCAGAGGGTCGTAGTGGGTCAGTGAAGACATGAGAGGGTCAGTAGTTGGTCAGTGAGGACACCAGAGGGTCAGTAGAGAGTCAGTGAGGACACCAGAGGGTCAGTCGTGGGTCAGTGAGGACACCAGAGGGTCAGTAGAGGGTCAGTGAGGACACCAAGAGTCAGTAGAGGTTCAGTGAGGACACCAGAGGGTCAGTAGTGGGTGAGTGAGGACACCAGAGGGTCAGTAGTGGGTCAGTGAGGAAATGAGGGGGTCAGTAGTGGGTCAGTGAGGACACCACATGGTCAGTAGAGGGTCAGTGATGACACCAGAGGGTCAGTAGAGGGTCAGTGAGGACACCAAAGGGTCAGTAGATGGTCAGTGAGGACACCAAAGGGTCAGTAGAGGGTCAGTGAGGACACCAAAGGGTCAGTAGAGCGTCAGTGAGGACACGAAAGGGTTAGTAGAGGGTCAATGAGGACACCAGAGAGTCAGTAGTGGGTCAGTGAGGACACCAGAGGGTCAGTGAGGACACCAGAGGGTCAGTAGAGGGTCAGTGAGGACACCAGAGGGTCAGTAGTGGGTCAGTGAGGACACCAGAGGGTCAGTGAGGACACCAGAGGGTCAGTAGAGGGTCAGTGAGGACACCAGAGGGTCAGTAGTGGGTCAGTGAGGACACCAGGGGGTCAGTAGTGGGTCAGTGAGGACACCAGAGGGTCAGTAGTGGGTCAGTGAGGACACCAAAGGGTCAGTAGAGCGTCAGTGAGGACACCAAAGGGTCAGTAGAGGGTCAATGAGGACACCAGAGAGTCAGTAGTGGGTCAGTGAGGACACCAGAGGGTCAGTGAGGACACGAGAGGGTCAGTAGAGGGTCAGTGAGGACACCAGAGGGTCAGTAGTGGGTCAGTGAGGACACCAGAGGGTCAGTGAGGACACCAGAGGGTCAGTAGAGGGTCAGTGAGGACACCAGAGGGTCAGTCGTGGGTCAGTGAGGACACCAAAGGGTCAGTAGAGGGTCAGTGAGGACACCAGAGAGTCAGTAGTGGGTCAGTGTGGACACCAGAGGGTCAGTAGTTGGTCAGTGAAGACATGAGAGGGTCAGTAGTTGGTCAGTGAGGACACCAGAGGGTCAGTAGTGGGTCAGTGAGGACACCAGAGGGTCAGTAGTTGGTCAGTGAAGACATGAGAGGGTCAGTAGTTGGTCAGTGAGGACACCAGAGGGTCAGTAGTGGGTCAGTGAGGACACCAGAGGGTCAGTAGTTGGTCAGTGAAGACATGAGAGGGTCAGTAGAGGGTCAGTGAGGACACCAGAGGGTCAGTAGTGGGTCAGTGAGGACACCAGAGGGTCAGTAGTTAGTCAGTGAGGACACCAGAGGCTCAGTAGTGGGTCAGTGAAGACATGAGAGGGTCAGTAGTTGGTCAGTGAGGACATCAGAGGGTCGTAGTGGGTCAGTGAAGACATGAGAGGGTCAGTTGTTGGTCAGTGAGGACACCAGAGGGTCAGTAGAGGGTCAGTGAGGACACCAGAGGGTCAGTAGTGGGTCAGTGAGGACACCAGAGGGTCAGTAGTGGGTCAGTGAAGACATGAGAGGGTCAGTAGTTGGTCAGTGAGGACACAGGAGGGTCAGTAGTGGGTCAGTGAATACATGAGAGGGTCAGTAGTTGGTCAGTGAGGACACCAGAGGGTCAGTAGAGGGTCAGTGAGGACATGAGGGGGTCAGTAGTGGGTCAGTGAGGACACCAGAGGGTCAGTAGTGGGTCAGTGAGGACACCAGAGGGTCAGCAGTGGGTCAGTGAGGACACCAGGGGGTCAGTAGTGGGTCAGTGAGGACACCAGAGGGTCAGTAGAGGGTCAGTGAGGAAACCAGAGGGTCAGTAGAGGGTCAGTGAGGACACCAGAGGGTCAGTAGAGGGTCAGTGAGGACACCAAAGGGTCAGTAGAGGGTCAGTGAGGACACCAGAGGGTCAGTAGAGGGTCAGTGAGGACACCAGAGGATCAGTAGTGGGTCAGTGAGGACACCAGAGGGTCAGTAGAGGCTCAGTGAGGACATGAGGGGGTCAGTAGTCGGTCAGTGAGGACACCAGAGGGTCAGTAGTGGGTCAGTGAGGACACCAGAGGTTCAGTAGAGGGTTAGTGAGGACATGAGGGGGTCAGTAGTGGGTCAGTGAGGACACCAGAGTGTCAGTAGTGGGTCAGTGAGGACACCAGAGGGTCAGTAGTGGGTCAGTGAGGACACCAGAGGGTCAGTAGTGGGTCAGTGAGGACACCAGAGGGTCAGTATTGGGTCAGTGAGGACACCAGAGGGTCAATAGTGGGTCAGTGAGCACATGAGAGGGTCAGTAGTGGGTCAGTGAGGACACCAGAGGGTCAGTAGTGGGTCAGTGAGGACATGAGGGGGTCAGTAGAGGGTCAGTGAGGACACCAGAGGGTCAGTGGTGGGTCAGTGAGGACACCAGAGGGTCAGTAGAGGGTCAGTGAGGACACCAGAGGGTCAGTAGTGGGTCAGTGAGGACACCTTGGGTCAGTAGTGGGTCAGTGAAGACATGAGAGGGTCAGTAGTTGGTCAGTGAGGACACCAGAGGGTCAGTAGTGGGTCAGTGAAGACATGAGAGGGTCAGTAGTTGGTCAGTGAGGACACCAGACGGTCAGTAGTGGGTCAGTGAGGACACCAGAGGGTCAGTAGTGGGTCAGTGACGACATCAGAGGGTCAGTAGTTGGTCAGTGAGGACACCAGAGGGTCGTAGTGGGTCAGTGAAGACATGAGAGGGTCATTAGTGGGTCAGAGGACACCAGATGGTCAGTAGAGGGTCAGTGATGACACCAGAGGGTCAGTAGAGGGTCAGTGAGGACACCAAAGGGTCAGTAGATGGTCAGTGAGGACACCAAAGAGTCAGTAGAGGGTCAGTGAGGACACCAAAGGGTCAGTAGAGGGTCAGTGAGGACACCAGAGAGTCAGTAGTGGGTCAGTGAGGACACCAGAGGGTCAGTAGTTGGTCAGTGAAGACATGAGAGGGTCAGTAGTTGGTCAGTGAGGACACCAGAGGGTCAGTAGTGGGTCAGTGAGGACACCAGAGGGTCAGTAGTTGGTCAGTGAAGACATGAGAGGGTCAGTAGTTGGTCAGTGAGGACACCAGAGGGTCAGTAGTGGGTCAGTGAGGACACCAGAGGGTCAGTAGTTGGTCAGTGAAGACATGAGAGGGTCAGTAGAGGGTCAGTGAGGACACCAGAGGGTCAGTAGTGGGTCAGTGAGGACACCAGAGGGTCAGTAGTTAGTCAGTGAGGACACCAGAGGGTCAGTAGTGGGTCAGTGAAGACATGAGAGGGTCAGTAGTTGGTCAGTGAGGACATCAGAGGGTCGTAGTGGGTCAGTGAAGACATGAGAGGGTCAGTAGTTGGTCAGTGAGGACACCAGAGGGTCAGTAGAGGGTCAGTGAGGACACCAGAGGGTCAGTAGTGGGTCAGTGAGGACACCAGAGGGTCAGTAGTGGGTCAGTGAGGACACCAGGGGGTCAGTAGTGGGTCAGTGAGGACACCAGAGGGTCAGTAGAGGGTCAGTGAGGAAACCAGAGGTTCAGTAGAGGGTCAGTGAGGACACCAGAGGGTCAGTAGAGGGTCAGTGAGGACACCAGAGGGTCAGTAGTGGGTCAGTGAGGACACCAGAGGGTCAGTATTGGGTCAGTGAGGACACCAGAGGGTCAGTATTGGGTCAGTGAGCACATGAGAGGGTCAGTAGTGGGTCAGTGAGGACACCAGAGGGTCAGTAGTGGGTCAGTGAGGACATGAGGGGGTCAGTAGAGGGTCAGTGAGGACACCAGAGGGTCAGTGGTGGGTCAGTGAGGACACCAGAGGGTCAGTGGAGGGTCAGTGAGGACACCAGAGGGTCAGTAGTGGGTCAGTGAGGACACCAGAGGGTCAGTAGTGGGTCAGTGAAGACATGAGAGGGTCAGTAGTTGGTCAGTGAGGACACCAGAGGGTCAGTAGTGGGTCAGTCAAGACATGAGAGGGTCAGTAGTTGGTCAGTGAGGACACCAGAGGGTCAGTAGTGGGTCAGTGAGGACACCAGAGGGTCAGTAGTGGGTCAGTGACGACATGAGAGGGTCAGTAGTTGGTCAGTGAGGACACCAGAGGGTCGTAGTGGGTCAGTGAAGACATGAGAGGGTCAGTAGTGGGTCAGAGGACACCAGATGGTCAGTAGAGGATCAGTGATGACACCAGAGGGTCAGTAGAGGGTCAGTGAGGACACCAAAGGGTCAGTAGATGGTCAGTGAGGACACCAAAGAGTCAGTAGAGGGTCAGTGAGGACACCAAAGGGTCAGTAGAGGGTCAGTGAGGACACCAGAGAGTCAGTAGTGGGTCAGTGAGGACACCAGAGGGTCAGTAGTTGGTCAGTGAAGACATGAGAGGGTCAGTAGTTGGTCAGTGAGGACACCAGAGGGTCAGTAGTGGGTCAGTGAGGACACCAGAGGGTCAGTAGTTGGTCAGTGAAGACATGAGAGGGTCAGTAGTTGGTCAGTGAGGACACCAGAGGGTCAGTAGTGGGTCAGTGAGGACACCAGAGGGTCAGTAGTTGGTCAGTGAAGACATGAGAGGGTCAGTAGAGGGTCAGTGAAGACATGAGAGGGTCAGTAGAGGGTCAGTGAGGACACCAGAGGGTCAGTAGTGGGTCAGTGAGGACACCAGAGGGTCAGTAGTTAGTCAGTGAGGACACCAGAGGGTCAGTAGTGGGTCAGTGAAGACATGAGAGGGTCAGTAGTTGGTCAGTGAGGACATCAGAGGGTCGTAGTGGGTCAGTGAAGACATGAGAGGGTCAGTAGTTGGTCAGTGAGGACACCAGAGGGTCAGTAGAGGGTCAGTGAGGACACCAGAGGGTCAGTAGTGGGTCAGTGAGGACACCAGAGGGTCAGTAGTGGGTCAGTGAGGACACCAGGGGGTCAGTAGTGGGTCAGTGAGGACACCAGAGGGTCAGTAGAGGGTCAGTGAGGAAACCAGAGGTTCAGTAGAGGGTCAGTGAGGACACCAGAGGGTCAGTAGAGGGTCAGTGAGGACACCAGAGGGTCAGTAGTGGGTCAGTGAGGACACCAGAGGGTCAGTATTGGGTCAGTGAGGACACCAGAGGGTCAGTATTGGGTCAGTGAGCACATGAGAGGGTCAGTAGTGGGTCAGTGAGGACACCAGAGGGTCAGTAGTGGGTCAGTGAGGACATGAGGGGGTCAGTAGAGGGTCAGTGAGGACACCAGAGGGTCAGTGGTGGGTCAGTGAGGACACCAGAGGGTCAGTGGAGGGTCAGTGAGGACACCAGAGGGTCAGTAGTGGGTCAGTGAGGACACCAGAGGGTCAGTAGTGGGTCAGTGAAGACATGAGAGGGTCAGTAGTTGGTCAGTGAGGACACCAGAGGGTCAGTAGTGGGTCAGTCAAGACATGAGAGGGTCAGTAGTTGGTCAGTGAGGACACCAGAGGGTCAGTAGTGGGTCAGTGAGG
Organism: Pristiophorus japonicus; assembly: GCF_044704955.1. Lineage (NCBI taxonomy): Eukaryota > Metazoa > Chordata > Chondrichthyes > Pristiophoridae > Pristiophorus > Pristiophorus japonicus. The sequence goes on along the minus strand of NW_027252625.1, from coordinate 112,251 downwards.
ACACCAGAGGGTCAGTAGTGGGTCAGTCAAGACATGAGAGGGTCAGTAGTTGGTCAGTGAGGACACCAGAGGGTCGTAGTGGGTCAGTGAAGACATGAGAGGGTCAGTAGTGGGTCAGAGGACACCAGATGGTCAGTAGAGGGTCAGTGATGACACCAGAGGGTCAGTAGAGGGTCAGTGAGGACACCAAAGGGTCAGTAGATGGTCAGTGAGGACACCAAAGAGTCAGTAGAGGGTCAGTGAGGACACCAAAGGGTCAGTAGAGGGTCAGTGAGGACACCAGAGAGTCAGTAGTGGGTCAGTGAGGACACCAGAGGGTCAGTAGTTGGTCAGTGAAGACATGAGAGGGTCAGTAGTTGGTCAGTGAGGACACCAGAGGGTCAGTAGTGGGTCAGTGAGGACACCAGAGGGTCAGTAGTTGGTCAGTGAAGACATGAGAGGGTCAGTAGTTGGTCAGTGAGGACACCAGAGGGTCAGTAGTGGGTCAGTGAGGACACCAGAGGGTCAGTAGTTGGTCAGTGAAGACATGAGAGGGTCAGTAGAGGGTCAGTGAGGACACCAGAGGGTCAGTAGTGGGTCAGTGAGGACACCAGAGGGTCAGTAGTTAGTCAGTGAGGACACCAGAGGGTCAGTAGTGGGTCAGTGAAGACATGAGAGGGTCAGTAGTTGGTCAGTGAGGACATCAGAGGGTCGTAGTGGGTCAGTGAAGACATGAGAGGGTCAGTAGTTGGTCAGTGAGGACACCAGAGGGTCAGTAGAGGGTCAGTGAGGACACCAGAGGGTCAGTAGTGGGTCAGTGAGGACACCAGAGGGTCAGTAGTGGGTCAGTGAAGACATGAGAGGGTCAGTAGTTGGTCAGTGAGGACACAGCAGGGTCAGTAGTGGGTCAGTGAATACATGAGAGGGTCAGTAGTTGGTCAGTGAGGACACCAGAGGGTCAGTAGAGGGTCAGTGAGGACATGAGGGGGTCAGTAGTGGGTCAGTGAGGACACCAGAGGGTCAGTGAGGACACCAGAGGGTCAGTAGTGGGTCAGTGAGGACACCAGGGGGTCAGTAGTGGGTCAGTGAGGACACCAGAGGGTCAGTAGAGGGTCAGTGAGGACACCAGAGGGTCAGTAGAGGGTCAGTGAGGACACCAAAGGGTCAGTAGAGGGTCAGTGAGGACACCAGAGGGTCAGTAGAGGGTCAGTGAGGACACCAGAGGATCAGTAGTGGGTCAGTGAGGAAACCAGAGGGTCAGTAGAGGCTCAGTGAGGACATGAGGGTTCAGTAGTCGGTCAGTGAGGATACCAGAGGGTCAGTAGTGGGTCAGTGAGGACACCAGAGGTTCAGTAGAGGGTTAGTGAGGACATGAGGGGGTCAGTAGTGGGTCAGTGAGGACACCAGAGTGTCAGTAGTGGGTCAGTGAGGACACCAGAGGGTCAGTAGTTGGTCAGTGAGGACACCAGAGGGTCAGTAGTGGGTCAGTGAGGACACCAGAGGGTCAGTAGTTGGTCAGTGAAGACATGAGAGGGTCAGTAGAGGGTCAGTGAGGACACCAGAGGGTCAGTAGTGGGTCAGTGAGGACACCAGAGGGTCAGTAGTTAGTCAGTGAGGACACCAGAGGGTCAGTAGTGGGTCAGTGAAGACATGAGAGGGTCAGTAGTTGGTCAGTGAGGACATCAGAGGGTCGTAGTGGGTCAGTGAAGACATGAGAGGGTCAGTAGTTGGTCAGTGAGGACACCAGAGGGTCAGTAGAGGGTCAGTGAGGACACCAGAGGGTCAGTAGTGGGTCAGTGAGGACACCAGAGGGTCAGTAGTGGGTCAGTGAAGACATGAGAGGGTCAGTAGTTGGTCAGTGAGGACACAGGAGGGTCAGTAGTGGGTCAGTGAATACATGAGAGGGTCAGTAGTTGGTCAGTGAGGACACCAGAGGGTCAGTAGAGGGTCAGTGAGGACATGAGGGGGTCAGTAGTGGGTCAGTGAGGACACCAGAGGGTCAGTAGTGGGTCAGTGAGGACACCAGAGGGTCAGTAGTGGGTCAGTGAGGACACCAGGGGGTCAGTAGTGGGTCCGTGAGGACACCAGAGGGTCAGTAGAGGGTCAGTGAGGAAACCAGAGGGTCAGTAGAGGGTCAGTGAGGACACCAGAGGGTCAGTAGAGGGTCAGTGAGGACACCAAAGGGTCAGTAGAGGGTCAGTGAGGACACCAGAGGGTCAGTAGAGGGTCAGTGAGGACACCAGAGGATCAGTAGTGGGTCAGTGAGGACACCAGAGGGTCAGTAGAGGCTCAGTGAGGACATGAGGGGGTCAGTAGTCGGTCAGTGAGGACACCAGAGGGTCAGTAGTGGGTCAGTGAGGACACCAGAGGTTCAGTAGAGGGTTAGTGAGGACATGAGGGGGTCAGTAGTGGGTCAGTGAGGACACCAGAGTGTCAGTAGTGGGTCAGTGAGGACACCAGAGGGTCAGTAGTGGGTCAGTGAGGACACCAGAGGGTCAGTAGTGGGTCAGTGAGGACACCAGAGGGTCAGTAGTGGGTCAGTGAGGACACCAGAGGGTCAGTATTGGGTCAGTGAGGACACCAGAGGGTCAGTAGTGGGTCAGTGAGGACATGAGGGGGTCAGTAGAGGGTCAGTGAGGACACCAGAGGGTCAGTGGTGGGTCAGTGAGGACACCAGAGGGTCAGTAGAGGGTCAGTGAGGACACCAGAGGGTCAGTAGTGGGTCAGTGAGGACACCAGAGGGTCAGTAGTGGGTCAGTGAAGACATGAGAGGGTCAGTAGTTGGTCAGTGAGGACACCAGAGGGTCAGTAGTGGGTCAGTGAAGACATGAGAGGGTCAGTAGTTGGTCAGTGAGGACACCAGAGGGTCAGTAGTGGGTCAGTGAGGACACCAGAGGGTCAGTAGTGGGTCAGTGACGACATGAGAGGGTCAGTAGTTGGTCAGTGAGGACACCAGAGGGTCGTAGTGGGTCAGTGAAGACATGAGAGGGTCAGTAGTGGGTCAGAGGACACCAGATGGTCAGTAGAGGGTCAGTGATGACACCAGAGGGTCAGTAGAGGGTCAGTGAGGACACCAAAGGGTCAGTAGATGGTCAGTGAGCACATGAGAGGGTCAGTAGTGGGTCAGTGAGGACACCAGAGGGTCAGTAGTGGGTCAGTGAGGACATGAGGGGGTCAGTAGAGGGTCAGTGAGGACACCAGAGGGTCAGTGGTGGGTCAGTGAGGACACCAGAGGGTCAGTAGAGGGTCAGTGAGGACACCAGAGGGTCAGTAGTGGGTCAGTGAGGACACCAGAGGGTCAGTAGTGGGTCAGTGAAGACATGAGAGGGTCAGTAGTTGGTCAGTGAGGACACCAGAGGGTCAGTAGTGGGTCAGTGAAGACATGAGAGGGTCAGTAGTTGGTCAGTGAGGACACCAGAGGGTCAGTAGTGGGTCAGTGAGGACACCAGAGGGTCAGTAGTGGGTCAGTGACGACATGAGAGGGTCAGTAGTTGGTCAGTGAGGACACCAGAGGGTCGTAGTGGGTCAGTGAAGACATGAGAGGGTCAGTAGTGGGTCAGAGGACACCAGATGGTCAGTAGAGGGTCAGTGATGACACCAGAGGGTCAGTAGAGGGTCAGTGAGGACACCAAAGGGTCAGTAGATGGTCAGTGAGGACACCAAAGAGTCAGTAGAGGGTCAGTGAGGACACCAAAGGGTCAGTAGAGGGTCAGTGAGGACACCAGAGAGTCAGTAGTGGGTCAGTGAGGACACCAGAGGGTCAGTAGTTGGTCAGTGAAGACATGAGAGGGTCAGTAGTTGGTCAGTGAGGACACCAGAGGGTCAGTAGTGGGTCAGTGAGGACACCAGAGGGTCAGTAGTTGGTCAGTGAAGACATGAGAGGGTCAGTAGTTGGTCAGTGAGGACACCAGAGGGTCAGTAGTGGGTCAGTGAGGACACCAGAGGGTCAGTAGTTGGTCAGTGAAGACATGAGAGGGTCAGTAGAGGGTCAGTGAGGACACCAGAGGGTCAGTAGTGGGTCAGTGAGGACACCAGAGGGTCAGTAGTTAGTCAGTGAGGACACCAGAGGGTCAGTAGTGGGTCAGTGAAGACATGAGAGGGTCAGTAGTTGGTCAGTGAGGACATCAGAGGGTCGTAGTGGGTCAATGAAGACATGAGAGGGTCAGTAGTTGGTCAGTGAGGACACCAGAGGGTCAGTAGAGGGTCAGCGAGGACACCAGAGGGTCAGTAGTGGGTCAGTGAGGACACCAGAGGGTCAGTAGTGGGTCAGTGAAGACATGAGAGGGTCAGTAGTTGGTCAGTGAGGACACAGGAGGGTCAGTAGTGGGTCAGTGAATACATGAGAGGGTCAGTAGTTGGTCAGTGAGGACACCAGAGGGTCAGTAGAGGGTCAGTGAGAACATGAGGGGGTCATTAGTGGGTCAGTGAGGACACCAGAGGGTCAGTAGTGGGTCAGTGAGGACACCAGAGGGTCAGTAGTGGGTCAGTGAGGACACCAGGGGGTCAGTAGTGGGTCAGTGAGGACACCAGAGGGTCAGTAGAGGGTCAGTGAGGAAACCAGAGGGTCAGTAGAGGGTCAGTGAGGACACCAGAGGGTCAGTAGAGGGTCAGTGAGGACACCAAAGGGTCAGTAGAGGGTCAGTGAGGACACCAGAGGGTCAGTAGTGGGTCAGTGAGGACACCAGAGGGTCAGTAGTGGGTCAGTGAGGACACCAGAGGGTCAGTAGTGGGTCAGTGAGGACATGAGGGGGTCAGTAGAGGGTCAGTGAGGACACCAGAGGGTCAGTGGTGGGTCAGTGAGGACACCAGAGGGTCAGTAGAGGGTCAGTGAGTACACCAGAGGGTCAGTAGTGGGTCAGTGAGGACACCAGAGGGTCAGTAGTGGGTCAGTGAAGACATGAGAGGGTCAGTAGTTGGTCAGTGAGGACACCAGAGGGTCAGTAGTGGGTCAGTGAAGACATGAGAGGGTCAGTAGTTGGTCAGTGAGGACACCAGAGGGTCAGTAGTGGGTCAGTGAGGACACCAGAGGGTCAGTAGTGGGTCAGTGACGACATGAGAGGGTCAGTAGTTGGTCAGTGAGGACACCAGAGGGTCGTAGTGGGTCAGTGAAGACATGAGAGGGTCAGTAGTGGGTCAGAGGACACCAGATGGTCAGTAGAGGGTCAGTGATGACACCAGAGGGTCAGTAGAGGGTCAGTGAGGACACCAAAGGGTCAGTAGATGGTCAGTGAGCACATGAGAGGGTCAGTAGTGGGTCAGTGAGGACACCAGAGGGTCAGTAGTGGGTCAGTGAGGACATGAGGGGGTCAGTAGAGGGTCAGTGAGGACACCAGAGGGTCAGTGGTGGGTCAGTGAGGACACCAGAGGGTCAGTAGAGGGTCAGTGAGGACACCAGAGGGTCAGTAGTGGGTCAGTGAGGACACCAGAGGGTCAGTAGTGGGTCAGTGAAGACATGAGAGGGTCAGTAGTTGGTCAGTGAGGACACCAGAGGGTCAGTAGTGGGTCAGTGAAGACATGAGAGGGTCAGTAGTTGGTCAGTGAGGACACCAGAGGGTCAGTAGTGGGTCAGTGAGGACACCAGAGGGTCAGTAGTGGGTCAGTGACGACATGAGAGGGTCAGTAGTTGGTCAGTGAGGACACCAGAGGGTCGTAGTGGGTCAGTGAAGACATGAGAGGGTCAGTAGTGGGTCAGAGGACACCAGATGGTCAGTAGAGGGTCAGTGATGACACCAGAGGGTCAGTAGAGGGTCAGTGAGGACACCAAAGGGTCAGTAGATGGTCAGTGAGGACACCAAAGAGTCAGTAGAGGGTCAGTGAGGACACCAAAGGGTCAGTAGAGGGTCAGTGAGGACACCAGAGAGTCAGTAGTGGGTCAGTGAGGACACCAGAGGGTCAGTAGTTGGTCAGTGAAGACATGAGAGGGTCAGTAGTTGGTCAGTGAGGACACCAGAGGGTCAGTAGTGGGTCAGTGAGGACACCAGAGGGTCAGTAGTTGGTCAGTGAAGACATGAGAGGGTCAGTAGTTGGTCAGTGAGGACACCAGAGGGTCAGTAGTGGGTCAGTGAGGACACCAGAGGGTCAGTAGTTGGTCAGTGAAGACATGAGAGGGTCAGTAGAGGGTCAGTGAGGACACCAGAGGGTCAGTAGTGGGTCAGTGAGGACACCAGAGGGTCAGTAGTTAGTCAGTGAGGACACCAGAGGGTCAGTAGTGGGTCAGTGAAGACATGAGAGGGTCAGTAGTTGGTCAGTGAGGACATCAGAGGGTCGTAGTGGGTCAATGAAGACATGAGAGGGTCAGTAGTTGGTCAGTGAGGACACCAGAGGGTCACTAGAGGGTCAGTGAGGACACCAGAGGGTCAGTAGTGGGTCAGTGAGGACACCAGAGGGTCAGTAGTGGGTCAGTGAAGACATGAGAGGGTCAGTAGTTGGTCAGTGAGGACACAGGAGGGTCAGTAGTGGGTCAGTGAATACATGAGAGGGTCAGTAGTTGGTCAGTGAGGACACCAGAGGGTCAGTAGAGGGTCAGTGAGGACATGAGGGGGTCAGTAGTGGGTCAGTGAGGACACCAGAGGGTCAGTAGTGGGTCAGTGAGGACACCAGAGGGTCAGTAGTGGGTCAGTGAGGACACCAGGGGGTCAGTAGTGGGTCAGTGAGGACACCAGAGGGTCAGTAGAGGGTCAGTGAGGAAACCAGAGGGTCAGTAGAGGGTCAGTGAGGACACCAGAGGGTCAGTAGAGGGTCAGTGAGGACACCAAAGGGTCAGTAGAGGGTCAGTGAGGACACCAGAGGGTCAGTAGAGGGTCAGTGAGGACACCAGAGGATCAGTAGTGGGTCAGTGAGGACACCAGAGGGTCAGTAGAGGGTCAGTGAGGATATGGGGGGTCAGTAGTGGATCAGTGAGGACACCAGAGGGTCAGTAGAGGGTCAGTGAGGACATGAGGGGGTCAGTAGTGGGTCAGTGAGGACACCAGAGGGTCAGTAGTGGGTCAGTGAGGACATCAGAGGGTCAGTAGTGGGTCAGTGAGGACACCAGGGGGTCAGTAGTGGATCAGTGAGGACACCAGGGTGTCAGTAGTGGGTCAGTGAGGACACCAGAGGGTCAGTAGTTGGTCAGTGAGAACACCAGAGGGTCAGTAGTGGGTCAGTGAGGACACCAGAGGGTCAGTAGTTGGTCAGTGAGGACACCAGAGGGTCAGTAGTGGGTCAGTAAGGACACCAGAGGGTCAGTAGTGGGTCAGTGAAGACATGAGAGGGTCAGTAGTTGGTCAGTGAGGACACCAGAGGGTCAGTAGAGAGTCAGTGAGGACACCAGAGGGTCAGTAGTGGGTCAGTGAGGACACCAGAGGGTCAGTAGAGGGTCAGTGAGGACACCAGAGAGTCAGTAGAGGTTCAGTGAGGACACCAGAGGGTCAGTAGTGGGTGAGTGAGGACACCAGAGGGTCAGTAGTGGGTCAGTGAGGAAATGAGGGGGTCAGTAGTGGGTCAGTGAGGACACCAGATGGTCAGTAGAGGGTCAGTGATGACACCAGAGGGTCAGCAGAGGGTCAGTGAGGACACCAAAGGGTCAGTAGATGGTCAGTGAGGACACCAAAGGGTCAGTAGAGGGTCAGTGAGGACACCAAAGGGTCAGTAGAGCGTCAGTGAGGACACCAAAGGGTTAGTAGAGGGTCAATGAGGACACCAGAGAGCCAGTAGTGGGTCAGTGAGGACACCAGAGGGTCAGTGAGGACACCAGAGGGTCAGTAGTGGGTCAGTGAGGACACCAGAGGGTCAGTGAGGACACCAGAGGGTCAGTAGAGGGTCAGTGAGGACACCAGAGGGTCAGTAGTGGGTCAGTGAGGACACCAAAGGGTCAGTAGAGGGTCAATGAGGACACCAGAGAGTCAGTAGTGGGTCAATGAGGACACCAGAGGGTCAGTGAGGACACCAGAGGGTCAGTAGAGGGTCAGTGAGGACACCAGAGGGTCAGTAGTGGGTCAGTGAGGACACCAGAGGGTCAGTGAGGACACCAGAGGGTCAGTAGAGGGTCAGTGAGGACACCAGAGGGTCAGTATTGGGTCAGTGAGGACACCAGGGGGTCAGTAGTGGGTCAGTGAGGACACCAGAGGGTCAGTAGTGGGTCAGTGAGGACACCATGGGGTCAGTAGTGGGTCAGTGAGGACACCAGAGGGTCAGTAGTGAGTCAGTGAGGACACCAGAGGGTCAGTAGAGGGTCAGTGAGGACACGAGGGGGTCAGTAGTGGGTCAGTGAGGAGAGCAGAGGGTCAGTAGAGGGTCAGTGAGGACACCAAAGGGTCAGTAGAGGGTCAGTAAGGACACCAGAGGGTCAGTAGAGGGTCAGTGAGGACACCAAAGGGTCAGTAGAGGGTCAGTGAGGAAACCAGAGGGTCAGTAGAGGGTCAGTGAGGACACCAAAGGGTTAGTAGAGGGTCAGTGAGGACACCAGAGGATCAGTAGTGGGTCAGTGAGGACACCAGAGGGTCAGTAGAGGGTCAGTGAGGACATGAGGGGGTCAGTAGTGGGTCAGTGAGGACACCAGAGGGTCAGTAGTGGGTCAGTGAGGACACCAGAGGGTCAGTAGTGGGTCAGTGAGGACACCAGGGGGTCAGTAGTGGGTCAGTGAGGACACCAGAGGGTCAGTAGAGGGTCAGTGAGGACACCAAAGGGTTAGTAATGGGTCAGTGAGGACACCAGAGGATCAGTACTGGGTCAGTGAGGACACCAGAGGGTCAGTAGAGGGTCAGTGAGGACATGAGGGGGTCAGTAGTCGGTCAGTGAGGACACCAGAGGGTCAGTAGTGGGTCAGTGAGGACACCAGAGGGTCAGTAGTGGGTCAGTGAGCACATGAGAGGGTCAGTAGTGGGTCAGTGAGGACACCAGAGGGTCAGTAGTGGGTCAGTGAGGACATGAGGGGGTCAGTAGAGGGTCAGTGAGGACACCAGAGGGTCAGTGGTGGGTCAGTGAGGACACCAGAGGGTCAGTAGATGGTCAGTGAGGACACCAGAGGGTCAGTAGTGGGTCAGTGAGGACACCAGAGGGTCAGTAGTGGGTCAGTGAAGACATGAGAGGGTCAGTAGTTGGTCAGTGAGGACACCAGAGGGTCAGTAGTGGGTCAGTGAAGACATGAGAGGGTCAGTAGTTGGTCAGTGAGGACACCAGAGGGTCAGTAGTGGGTCAGTGAGGACACCAGAGGGTCAGTAGTGGGTCAGTGACGACATGAGAGGGTCAGTAGTTGGTCAGTGAGGACACCAGAGGGTCAGTAGAGGGTCAGTGATGACACCAGAGGGTCAGTAGAGGGTCAGTGAGGACACCAAAGGGTCAGTAGATGGTCAGTGAGGACACGAAAGGGTCAGTAGAGGGTCAGTGAGGACACCAAAGGGTCAGTAGAGGGTCAGTGAGGACACCAGAAAGTCAGTAGTGGGTCAGTGAGGACACCAGAGGGTCAGTAGAGGGTCAGTGAGGACACCAGAGGGTCAGTAGTGGGTCAGTGAGGATACCAGAGGGTCAGTGAGGACACCAGAGTGTCAGTAGAGGGTCAGTGAGGCCACCAGAGGGTCAGCAGTGGGTCAGTGAGGACACCAGGGGGTCAGTAGTGGGTCAGTGAGGACACCAGAGGGTCAGTAGTGGGTCAGTGAGGACACCAGAGGGTCAGTAGTGGGTCAGTGAGGACACCAGAGGGTCATTAGTGGGTCAGTGAGGACACCAGGGGGTCAGTAGAGGGTCAGTGAGAACACGAGGGGGTCAGTAGAGGGTCAGTGAGAACACCAGAGGGTCAGTAGTGGGTCAGTGAGGACACCAGAGGGTCAGTAGTTGGTCAGTGAGGACACCAGAGGGTCCGTAGTGGGTCAGTAAGGACACCAAAGGGTCAGTAGTGGGTCAGTGAGGACACCAGAGGGTCAGTAGTTGGTCAGTGAGGACACCAGAGGGTCAGTAGTTGGTCATTGATGACACCAGAGGGTCAGTAGTGGGTCAGTGAAGACATGAGAGGGTCAGTAGTTGGTCAGTGAGGACACCAGAGGGTCGTAGTGGGTCAGTCTAAACATGAGAGGGAAAGTAGTTGGTCAGTGAGGACACCTGAGGGTCAGTAGAGGGTCAGTGAGGACACCAGAGGGTCAGTAGTGGGTCAGTGAGGACACCAGAGGGTCAGTAGTGGGTCAGTGACGACATGAGAGGGTCAGTAGTTGGTCAGTGAGGACACCAGAGGGTCGTAGTGGGTCAGTGAAGACATGAGAGGGTCAGTAGTGGTCAGTGAGGACACCAGATGGTCAGTAGAGGGTCAGTGATGACACCAGAGGGTCAGTAGAGGGTCAGTGAGGACACCAAAGGGTCAGTAGATGGTCAGTGAGGACACCAAAGGGTCAGTAGAGGTTCAGTGAGGACACCAAAGGGTCAGTCGAGGGTCAGTGAGGACACCAGAGAGTCAGTAGTGGGTCAGTGAGGACACCAGAGGGTCAGTGAGGACACCAGAGGGTCAGTAGAGGGTCAGTGAGGACACCAGAGGGTCAGTAGTGGGTCAGTGAGGATACCAGAGGGTCAGTGAGGACACCAGAGGGTCAGTAGTGGGTCAGTGAGGACACCAGAGGGTCAGTAGTGGGTCAGTGAGGACACCAGAGGGCCAGGAGTGGGTCAGTGAGGCACCAGAGGGTCAGGAGTGGGTCAGTGAGGACACCAGAGGGTCAGTAGTGGGTCAGTGAGGACACGAGGGGGTCAGTAGAGGGTCAGTGAGGACACCAGAGGGTCAGTAGTGAGTCAGTGAGGACACGAGGGGGTCAGTAGAGGGTCAGTGAGGACACCAGAGGGTCAGTAGTGGGTCAGTGAGGACACCAGAGGGTCAGTAGAGGGTCAGTGAGGACATGAGGGGGTCAGTAGTGGGTCAGTGAGGACACCAGAGGGTCAGTAGTGGGTCAGTGAGGACACCAGAGGGTCAGTAGTGGGTCAGTGAGGACACCAGGGGGTCAGTAGTGGGTCAGTGAGGACACCAGAGGGTCAGTAGAGGGTCAGTGAGGACACCAGAGGATCAGTACTGGGTCAGTGAGGACACCAGAGGGTCAGTAGAGGGTCAGTGAGGACATGAGGGGGTCAGTAGTGGGTCAGTGAGGACACCAGAGGGTCAGTAGAGGGTCAGTGAGGACATGAGGGGGTCAGTAGTCGGTCAGTGAGGACACCAGAGTGTCAGTAGTGGGTCAGTGAGGACACCAGAGGGTCAGTAGTGGGTCAGTGAGGACACCAGAGGGTCAGTAGTGGGTCAGTGAGGACACCAGAGGGTCAGTAGAGGGTTAGTGAGGACATGAGGGGGTCAGTAGTGGGTCAGTGAGGGCACCAGAGGGTCAGTAGAGGGTCAGTGAGGACATGAGGGGGTCAGTAGTCAGGCAGTGAGGACACCAGAGTGTCAGTAGTGGGTCAGTGAGGACACCAGAGGGTCAGTAGTGGGTCAGTGAGGACACCAGAGGGTCAGTAGTGGGTCAGTGAGGACACCAGGGTGTCAGTAGTGGGTCAGTGAGGACACCAGAGGGTCAGTATTGGGTCAGTGAGGACACCAGAGGGTCAGTAGTGCGTCAGTGAGGACACCAGAGGGTCAGTGGAGGGTCAGTGAGGACACCAGAGGGTCAGTAGTGGGTCAGTGAGCACATGAGAGGGTCAGTAGTGGGTCAGTGAGGACACCAGAGGGTCAGTAGTGGGTCAGTGAGGACATGAGGGGGTCAGTAGAGGGTCAGTGAGGACACCAGAGGGTCAGTGGTGGATCAGTGAGGACACCAGAGGGTCAGTAGAGGGTCAGTGAGGACACCAGAGGGTCAGTAGTGGGTCAGTGAGGACACCAGAGGGTCAGTAGTGGGTCAGTGAAGACATGAGAGTGTCAGTAGTTGGTCAGTGAGGACACCAGAGGGTCAGTAGTGGGTCAGTGAAGACATGAGAGGGTCAGTAGTTGGTCAGTGAGGACACCAGAGGGTCAGTAGTGGGTCAGTGAGGACACCAGAGGGTCAGTAGTGGGTCAGTGAAGACATGAGAGGGTCAGTAGTTGGTCAGTGAGGACACCAGAGGGTCAGTAGAGGGTCAGTGAGGACATGAGGGGGTCAGTAGTGGGTCAGTGAGGACACCAGAGGGTCAGTAGTGGGTCAGTGAGGACACCAGAGGGTCAGTAGTGGGTCAGTGAGGACACCAGAGGGTCAGTAGTGGGTCAGTGAGGACACCAGGGGGTCAGTAGTGGATCAGTGAGGACACCAGGGTGTCAGTAGTGGGTCAGTGAGGACACCAGAGGGTCAGTAGTGGGTCAGTGAGAACACCAGAGGGTCAGTAGTGGGTCAGTGAGGACACCAGAGGGTCAGTAGTTGGTCAGTGAGGACACCAGAGGGTCAGTAGTGGGTCAGTAAGGACACCAAAGGGTCAGTAGTGGGTCAGTGAGGACACCAGAGGGTCAGTAGCTGGTCAGTGAGGACACCAGAGGGTCAGTAGTTGGTCATTGATGACACCAGAGGGTCAGTAGTGGGTCAGTGAAGACATGAGAGGGTCAGTAGTTGGTCAGTGAGGACACCAGAGGGTCAGTAGAGAGTCAGTGAGGACACCAGAGGGTCAGTAGTGGGTCAGTGAGGACACCAGAGGGTCAGTAGAGGGTCAGTGAGGACACCAGAGAGTCAGTAGAGGTTCAGTGAGGACACCAGAGGGTCAGTAGTGGGTGAGTGAGGACACCAGAGGGTCAGTAGTGGGTCAGTGAGGAAATGAGGGGGTCAGTAGTGGGTCAGTGAGGACACCAGATGGTCAGTAGAGGGTCAGTGATGACACCAGAGGGTCAGTAGAGGGTCAGTGAGGACACCAAAGGGTCAGTAGATGGTCAGTGAGGACACCAAAGGGTCAGTAGAGGGTCAGTGAGGACACCAAAGGGTCAGTGGAGCGTCAGTGAGGACACCAAAGGGTTAGTCGAGGGTCAATGAGGACACCAGAGAGCCAGTAGTGGGTCAGTGAGGACACCAGAGGGTCAGTGAGGACACCAGAGGGTCAGTAGTGGGTCAGTGAGGACACCAGAGGGTCAGTGAGGACACCAGAGGGTCAGTAGAGGGTCAGTGAGGACACCAGAGGGTCAGTAGTGGGTCAGTGAGGACACCAGGGGGTCAGTAGTGGGTCAGTGAGGACACCAGAGGGTCAGTAGTGGGTCAGTGAGGACACCAAAGGGTCAGTTGAGCGTCAGTGAGGACACCAAAGGGTCAGTAGAGGGTCAATGAGGACACCAGAGAGTCAGTAGTGGGTCAATGAGGACACCAGAGGGTCAGTGAGGACACCAGAGGGTCAGTAGAGGGTCAGTGAGGACACCAGAGGGTCAGTAGTGGGTCAGTGAGGACACCAGAGGGTCAGTGAGGACACCAGAGGGTCAGTAGAGGGTCAGTGAGGACACCAGAGGGTCAGTATAGGGTCAGTATTGGGTCAGTGAGGACACCAGGGGGTCAGTAGTGGGTCAGTGAGGACACCAGAGGGTCAGTAGTGGGTCAGTGAGGACACCATGGGGTCAGTAGTGGGTCAGTGAGGACACCAGAGGGTCAGTAGTGAGTCAGTGAGGACACCAGAGGGTCAGTAGAGGGTCAGTGAGGACACGAGGGGGTCAGTAGTGGGTCAGTGAGGAGAGCAGAGCGTCAGTAGATGGTCAGTGAGGACACCAAAGGGTCAGTAGAGGGTCAGTAAGGACACCAGAGGGTCAGTAGAGGGTCAGTGAGGACACCAAAGGGTCAGTAGAGGGTCAGTGAGGAAACCAGAGGGTCAGTAGAGGGTCAGTGAGGACACCAAAGGGTTAGTAGAGGGTCAGTGAGGACACCAGAGGATCAGTAGTGGGTCAGTGAGGACACCAGAGGGTCAGTAGAGGGTCAGTGAGGACATGAGGGGGTCAGTAGTGGGTCAGTGAGGACACCATAGGGTCAGTAGTGGGTCAGTGAGGACACCAGGGGGTCAGTAGTGGGTCAGTGAGGACACCAGAGGGTCAGTAGAGGGTCAGTGAGGACACCAAAGGGTTAGTAGTGGGTCAGTGAGGACACCAGAGGATCAGTACTGGGTCAGTGAGGACACCAGAGGGTCAGTAGAGGGTCAGTGAGGACATGAGGGGGTCAGTAGTCGGTCCGTGAGGACACCAGAGGGTCAGTAGTGGGTCAGTGAGGACACCAGAGGGTCAGTAGTGGGTCAGTGAGCACATGAGAGGGTCAGTAGTGGGTCAGTGAGGACACCAGAGGGTCAGTAGTGGGTCAGTGAGGACACCAGAGGGTCAGTAGTGGGTCAGTGAAGACATGAGAGGGTCAGTAGTTGGTCAGTGAGGACACCAGAGGGTCAGTAGTGGGTCAGTGAAGACATGAGAGGGTCAGTAGTTGGTCAGTGAGGACACCAGAGGGTCAGTAGTGGGTCAGTGAGGACACCAGAGGGTCAGTAGTGGGTCAGTGACGACATGAGAGGGTCAGTAGTTGGTCAGTGAGGACACCAGAGGGTCGTAGTGGGTCAGTGAAGACATGAGAGGGTCAGTAGTGGGTCAGTGAGGACACCAGATGGTCAGTAGAGGGTCAGTGATGACACCAGAGGGTCAGTAGAGGGTCAGTGAGGACACCAAAGGGTCAGTAGATGGTCAGTGAGGACACGAAAGGGTCAGTAGAGGGTCAGTGAGGACACCAAAGGGTCAGTAGAGGGTCAGTGAGGACACCAGAAAGTCAGTAGTGGGTCAGTGAGGACACCAGAGGGTCAGTAGAGGGTCAGTGAGGACACCAGAGGGTCAGTAGTGGGTCAGTGAGGATACCAGAGGGTCAGTGAGGACACCAGAGTGTCAGTAGAGGGTCAGTGAGGCCACCAGAGGGTCAGCAGTGGGTCAGTGAGGACACCAGGGGGTCAGTAGTGGGTCAGTGAGGACACCAGAGGGTCAGCAGTGGGTCAGTGAGGACACCAGGGGGTCAGTAGTGGGTCAGTGAGGACACCAGAGGGTCAGTAGTGGGTCAGTGAGGACACCAGAGGGTCAGTAGTGGGTCAGTGAGGACACCAGAGGGTCATTAGTGGGTCAGTGAGGACACCAGGGGGTCAGTAGAGGGTCAGTGAGAACACGAGGGGGTCAGTAGAGGGTCATTGAGAACACCAGAGGGTCAGTAGTGGGTCAGTGAGGACACCAGAGGGTCAGTAGTTGGTCAGTGAGGACACCAGAGGGTCCGTAGTGGGTCAGTAAGGACACCAAAGGGTCAGTAGTGGGTCAGTGAGGACACCAGAGGGTCAGTAGTTGGTCAGTAAGGACACCAGAGGGTCAGTAGTTGGTCATTGATGACACCAGAGGGTCAGTAGTGGGTCAGTGAAGACATGAGAGGGTCAGTAGTTGGTCAGTGAGGACACCAGAGGGTCGTAGTGGGTCAGTCTAAACATGAGAGGGAAAGTAGTTGGTCAGTGAGGACACCTGAGGGTCAGTAGAGGGTCAGTGAGGACACCAGAGGGTCAGTAGTGGGTCAGTGAGGACACCAGAGGGTCAGTAGTGGGTCAGTGACGACATGAGAGGGTCAGTAGTTGGTCAGTGAGGACACCAGAGGGTCGTAGTGGGTCAGTGAAGACATGAGAGGGTCAGTAGTGGTCAGTGAGGACACCAGATGGTCAGTAGAGGGTCAGTGATGACACCAGAGGGTCAGTAGAGGGTCAGTGAGGACACCAAAGGGTCAGTAGATGGTCAGTGAGGACACCAAAGGGTCAGTAGAGGTTCAGTGAGGACACCAAAGGGTCAGTCGAGGGTCAGTGAGGACACCAGAGAGTCAGTAGTGGGTCAGTGAGGACACCAGAGGGTCAGTGAGGACACCAGAGGGTCAGTAGAGGGTCAGTGAGGACACCAGAGGGTCAGTAGTGGGTCAGTGAGGATACCAGAGGGTCAGTGAGGACACCAGAGGGTCAGTAGTGGGTCAGTGAGGACACCAGAGGGTCAGTAGTGGGTCAGTGAGGACACCGGAGGGCCAGGAGTGGGTCAGTGAGGCACCAGAGGGTCAGGAGTGGGTCAGTGAGGACACCAGAGGGTCAGTAGTGGGTCAGTGAGGACACGAGGGGGTCAGTAGAGGGTCAGTGAGGACACCAGAGGGTCAGTAGTGAGTCAGTGAGGACACGAGGGGGTCAGTAGAGGGTCAGTGAGGACACCAGAGTGTCAGTAGTGGGTCAGTGAGGACACCAGAGGGTCAGTAGAGGGTCAGTGAGGACATGACACCAGAGGGTCAGTAGTGGGTCAGTGAGGACACCAGAGGGTCAGTAGTGGGTCAGTGAGGACACCAGGGGGTCAGTAGTGGGTCAGTGAGGACACCAGGGGGTCAGTAGTGGGTCAGTGAGGACACCAGAGGGTCAGTAGAGGGTCAGTGAGGACACCAGAGGATCAGTACTGGGTCAGTGAGGACACCAGAGGGTCAGTAGAGGGTCAGTGAGGACATGAGGGGGTCAGTAGTGGGTCAGTGAGGACACCAGAGGGTCAGTAGAGGGTCAGTGAGGACATGAGGGGGTCAGTAGTCGGTCAGTGAGGACACCAGAGTGTCAGTAGTGGGTCAGTGAGGACACCAGAGGGTCAGTAGTGGGTCAGTGAGGACACCAGAGGGTCAGTAGTGGGTCAGTGAGGACACCAGAGGGTCAGTAGAGGGTTAGTGAGGACATGAGGGGGTCAGTAGTGGGTCAGTGAGGGCACCAGAGGGTCAGTAGAGGGTCAGTGAGGACATGAGGGGGTCAGTAGTCAGTCAGTGAGGACACCAGAGTGTCAGTAGTGGGTCAGTGAGGACACCAGAGGGTCAGTCGTGGGTCAGTGAGGACACCAGAGGGTCAGTAGTGGGTCAGTGAGGACACCAGAGGGTCAGTAGTGGGTCAGTGAGGACACCAGGGTGTCAGTAGTGGGTCAGTGAGGACACCAGAGGGTCAGTATTGGGTCAGTGAGGACACCAGAGGGTCAGTAGTGCGTCAGTGAGGACACCAGAGGGTCAGTAGAGGGTCAGTGAGGACACCAGAGGGTCAGTAGTGGGTCAGTGAGCACATGAGAGGGTCAGTAGTGGGTCAGTGAGGACACCAGAGGGTCAGTAGTGGGTCAGTGAGGACATGAGGGGGTCAGTAGAGGGTCAGTGAGGACACCAGAGGGTCAGTGGTGGATCAGTGAGGACACCAGAGGGTCAGTAGAGGGTCAGTGAGGACACCAGAGGGTCAGTAGTGGGTCAGTGAGGACACCAGAGGGTCAGTAGTGGGTCAGTGAAGACATGAGAGTGTCAGTAGTTGGTCAGTGAGGACACCAGAGGGTCAGTAGTGGGTCAGTGAAGACATGAGAGGGTCAGTAGTTGGTCAGTGAGGACACCAGAGGGTCAGTAGTGGGTCAGTGAGGACACCAGAGGGTCAGTAGTGGGTCAGTGAAGACATGAGAGGGTCAGTAGTTGGTCAGTGAGGACACCAGAGGGTCAGTAGTTGGTCAGTGAGGACACCAGAGGGTCAGTAGTGGGTCAGTGACGACATGAGAGGGTCAGTAGTTGGTCAGTGAGGACACCAGAGGGTCGTAGTGGGTCAGTGAAGACATGAGAGGGTCAGTAGTGGGTCAGTGAGGACACCAGAGGGTCAGTAGTGGGTCAGTGAGGACACCAGAGGGTCAGCAGAGGGTCAGTGAGGACACCAGATGGTCAGTAGAGGGTCAGTGAGGACACCAAAGGGTCAGTAGATGGTCAGTGAGGACACCAAAGGTTCAGTAGAGGGTCAGTGAGGACACCAAAGGGTCAGTGAAGACACCAGAGAGTCAGTAGTGGGTAAGTGAGGACACCAGAGGGTCAGTAGTGGGTCAGTGAGCACATGAGAGGGTCAGTAGTGGGTCAGTGAGGACACCAGAGGGTCAGTAGTGGGTCAGTGAGGACACCAGAGGGTCAGCAGAGGGTCAGTGAGGACACCAGAGGGTCAGTAGTGGGTCAGTGAGGATACCAGAGGGTCAGTGAGGACACCAGAGGGTCAGTGAGGACACCAGAGGGTCAGTAGAGGGTCAGTGAGGCCACCAGAGGGTCAGTCGTGGGTCAGTGAGGACACCAGGGGGTCAGTAGTGGGTCAGTGAGGACACCAGAGGGTCAGTAGTGGGTCAGTGAGGACACCAGAGGGTCATTAGTGGGTCAGTGAGGACACCAGGGGGTCAGTAGAGGGACATTGAGGACACCAGGGGGTCAGTAGAGGGTCAGTGAGGACACCAGAGGGTCAGTAGAGGGTCAGTGAGGACACCAAAGGGTCAGTAGAGGGTCAGTAAGGACACCAGAGGGTCAGTAGAGGGTCAGTGAGGACACCAAAGGGTCAGTAGAGGGTCAGTGAGGACACCGGAGGGTCAGTAGAGCGTCAGTGAGGAAACCAGAGGGTCAGTAGTGGGTCAGTGAGGACACGAGGGGGTCAGTAGAGGGTCAGTGAGGACACCAGAGGGTCAGTAGTGAGTCAGTGAGGACACGAGGGGGTCAGTAGAGGGTCAGTGAGGACACCAGAGGGTCAGTAGTGGGTCAGTGAGGACACCAGAGGGTCAGTAGAGGGTCAGTGAGGAAACCAGAGGGTCAGTAGAGGGTTAGTGAGGACATGAGGGGGTCAGTAGTGGGTCAGTGAGGACACCAGAGGGTCAATAGAGGGTCAGTGAGGACATGAGGGCGTCAGTAGTCGGTCAGTGAGGACACCAGAGGGTCAGTAGTGGGTCAGTGAGGACACCAGAGGGTCAGTTGTGGGTCAGTGAGGACACCACAGGGTCAGTAGTGGGTCAGTGAGGACACGAGGGGGTCAGTAGAGGGTCAGTGAGGACACCAAAGGGTCAGTCGTGGGTCAGTGAGGACACCAGAGGGTCAGTAGTGGGTCAGTGAGGACACCAGAGAGTCAGTAGTGGGTCAGTGAGGACATGAGGGGGTCAGTAGAGGGTCAGTGAGGACACCAGAGGGTCAGTAGTGGGTCAGTGAAGACACCAGAGGGTCAGTAGTGGGTCAGTGAGGACACCAGAGGGTCAGTAGAGGGTCAGTGAGGACACCAGAGAGTCAGTAGAGGGTCAGTGAGGACATGAGAGGGTCAGTAGTGGGTCAGTGAGGACACCAGGGGGTCAGTAGTGGGTCAGTGAGGACACCAGAGCGTCAGTAGTGGGTCAGTGAGGACACAAGGGGGTCAGTAGAGGGTCAGTGAGGACACCAGAGGGTCAGCAGAGGGTCAGTAGAGGGTCAGTGAGGACACCAGAGGGTCAGTAGAGGGTCAGTGAGGACACCAGAGGGTCAGTAGAGGGTCAGTGAGGACATGAGGGGGTCAGTAGAGGGTCAGTGAGGACACCAGAGGGTCAGTAGTGGGTCAGTGAGGACATGAGGGGGTCAGTAGTGGGTCAGTGAGGACACCAGAGGGTCAGTAGAGTGTCAGTGAGGGCACAAGAGGGTCAGTAGAGGGTCAGTGAGGACACGAGGTGGTCAGTAGTGGGTCAGTGAGGATACCAGAGGGTCAGTAGTGGGTCAGTGAGGACACCAAAGGGTCAGTAGAGGGTCAGTGAGGACACCAGAGCGTCAGTAGTGGGTCAGTGAGGACACGAGGGGGTCAGTAGTGGGTCATTGAGGACACCAGAGGGTCAGTAGTGGGTCAATGAGGACACCAAAGGGTCAGTAGCGGGTCAGTGAGGACACCAGAGGGTCAGTAGTGGGTCAGTGAGGACACCAGAGGGTCAGTAGTGGGTCAGTGAGGACACCAGAGGGTCAGTAGTGGGTCAGTGAGGACACCAGAGGGTCAGTGAGGACACCAGAGGGTCAGTAGTGGGTCAGTGAGGACATGAGAGGGTCAGTAGTGGGTCAGTGAGGACACGAAGGGGTCAGTAGTGGGTCAGTGAGGACACCAGAGGGTCAGCAGTGGGTCAGTGCGGACACCAGAGGGTCGGCAGTGGGTCAGTGAGGACACCAGAGGTTCAGTAGTGGGTCAGTGAGGACACCAGGGGGTCAGTAGTGGGTCAGTGAGGACACCAGAGGGTCAGTAGTGGGTCAGTGAGGACACCAGAGGGTCAGTAGTGGGTCAGTGAGGACACCAGAGGGTCAGTAGTGGGTCAGTGAGGACACCAAAGGGTCAGTAGAGGGTCAGTGAGGACACGAGGCGGTCAGTAGTGGGTCAGTGAGGACACCAGAGGGTCAGTAGTGGGTCAGTGAGGACACCAAAGGGTCAGTAGAGGGTCAGTGAGGACACCAGAGGGTCAGTAGTGGGTCAGTGAGGACACCAGAGGGTCAGTAGTGGGTCAGTGAGGACACCAGAGGGTCAGTAGTGGGTCAGTGAGGACACGAGGCGGTCAGTAGTGGGTCAGTGAGGACACCAGAGGGTCAGTAGTGGGTCAGTGAGGACACCAAAGGGTCAGTAGAGGGTCAGTGAGGACACCAGAGGGTCAGTAGTGGGTCAGTGAGGACACCAGAGGGTCAGTAGTGGGTCAGTGAGGACACCAGAGGGTCAGTAGTGGGTCAGTGAGGACACCAGAGGGTCAGTGAGGACACCAGAGGGTCAGTAGTGGGTCAGTGAGGACATGAGAGGGTCAGTAGTGGGTCAGTGAGGACACGAGGCGGTCAGTAGTGGGTCAGTGAGGACACCAGAGGGTCAGTAGTGGGTCAGTGAGGACATGAGAGGGTCAGTAGTGGGTCAGTGAGGACACGAGGCGGTCAGTAGTGGGTCAGTGAGGACACCAAAGGGTCAGTAGAGGGTCAGTGAGGACACCAGAGGGTCAGTAGTGGGTCAGTGAGGACACGAGGCGGTCAGTAGTGGGTCAGTGAGGACACCAGAGGGTCAGTAGTGGGTCAGTGAGGACACCAGAGGGTCAGTAGTGGGTCAGTGAGCACACCAGAGGGTCAGTAGTGGGTCAGTGAGGACACGAGGCGGTCAGTAGTGGGTCAGTGAGGACACCAGAGGGTCAGTAGAGTGTCAGTGAGGGCACAAGAGGGTCAGTAGAGGGTCAGTGAGGACACGAGGTGGTCAGTAGTGGGTCAGTGAGGATACCAGAGGGTCAGTAGTGGGTCAGTGAGGACACCAAAGGGTCAGTAGAGGGTCAGTGAGGACACCAGAGGGTCAGTAGTGGGTCAGTGAGGACACGAGGGGGTCAGTAGTGGGTCATTGAGGACACCAGAGGGTCAGTAGTGGGTCAATGAGGACACCAAAGGGTCAGTAGCGGGTCAGTGAGGACACCAGAGGGTCAGTAGTGGGTCAGTGAGGACACCAGAGGGTCAGTAGTGGGTCAGTGAGGACACCAGAGGGTCAGTAGTGGGTCAGTGAGGACACCAGAGGGTCAGTGAGGACACCAGAGGGTCAGTAGTGGGTCAGTGAGGACATGAGAGGGTCAGTAGTGGGTCAGTGAGGACACGAAGGGGTCAGTAGTGGGTCAGTGAGGACACCAGAGGGTCAGCAGTGGGTCAGTGCGGACACCAGAGGGTCGGCAGTGGGTCAGTGAGGACACCAGAGGTTCAGTAGTGGGTCAGTGAGGACACCAGGGGGTCAGTAGTGGGTCAGTGAGGACACCAGAGGGTCAGTAGTGGGTCAGTGAGGACACCAGAGGGTCAGTAGTGGGTCAGTGAGGACACCAGAGGGTCAGTAGTGGGTCAGTGAGGACACCAAAGGGTCAGTAGAGGGTCAGTGAGGACACCAGAGGGTCAGTAGTGGGTCAGTGAGGACACGAGGCGGTCAGTAGTGGGTCAGTGAGGACACCAGAGGGTCAGTAGTGGGTCAGTGAGGACACCAAAGGGTCAGTAGAGGGTCAGTGAGGACACCAGAGGGTCAGTAGTGGGTCAGTGAGGACACCAGAGGGTCAGTAGTGGGTCAGTGAGGACACCAGAGGGTCAGTAGTGGGTCAGTGAGGACACGAGGCGGTCAGTAGTGGGTCAGTGAGGACACCAGAGGGTCAGTAGTGGGTCAGTGAGGACACCAAAGGGTCAGTAGAGGGTCAGTGAGGACACCAGAGGGTCAGTAGTGGGTCAGTGAGGACACCAGAGGGTCAGTAGTGGGTCAGTGAGGACACCAGAGGGTCAGTAGTGGGTCAGTGAGGACACCAGAGGGTCAGTGAGGACACCAGAGGGTCAGTAGTGGGTCAGTGAGGACATGAGAGGGTCAGTAGTGGGTCAGTGAGGACACGAGGCGGTCAGTAGTGGGTCAGTGAGGACACCAGAGGGTCAGTAGTGGGTCAGTGAGGACATGAGAGGGTCAGTAGTGGGTCAGTGAGGACACGAGGCGGTCAGTAGTGGGTCAGTGAGGACACCAAAGGGTCAGTAGAGGGTCAGTGAGGACACCAGAGGGTCAGTAGTGGGTCAGTGAGGACACGAGGCGGTCAGTAGTGGGTCAGTGAGGACACCAGAGGGTCAGTAGTGGGTCAGTGAGGACACCAAAGGGTCAGTAGAGGGTCAGTGAGGACACCAGAGGGTCAGTAGTGGGTCAGTGAGGACACCAGAGGGTCAGTAGTGGGTCAGTGAGGACACGAGGCGGTCAGTAGTGGGTCAGTGAGGACACCAGAGGGTCAGTAGTGGGTCAGTGAGGACACCAAAGGGTCAGTAGAGGGTCAGTGAGGACACCAGAGGGTCAGTAGTGGGTCAGTGAGGACACCAGAGGGTCAGTAGTGGGTCAGTGAGGACACCAGAGGGTCAGTAGTGGGTCAGTGAGGACACCAGAGGGTCAGTGAGGACACCAGAGGGTCAGTAGTGGGTCAGTGAGGACATGAGAGGGTCAGTCGTGGGTCAGTGAGGACACCAGAGGGTCGGCAGTGGGTCAGTGAGGACACCAGAGGGTCCGTAGTGGGTCAGTGAGGACACCAGAGGGTCAGTAGTGGGTCAGTGAGGACACCAGAGGGTCAGTAGTGGGTCAGTGAGGATACCAGAGGGTCAGTGAGGACACCAGAGGGTCAGTAGAGGGTCAGTGAGGCCACCAGAGGGTCAGTCGTGGGTCAGTGAGGACACCAGGGGGTCAGTAGTGGGTCAGTGAGGACACCAGAGGGTCAGTAGTGGGTCAGTGAGGACACCAGAGGGTCATTAGTGGGTCAGTGAGGACACCAGGGGGTCAGTAGAGGGACATTGAGGACACCAGGGGGTCAGTAGAGGGTCAGTGAGGACACCAGAGGGTCAGTAGAGGGTCAGTGAGGACACCAAAGGGTCAGTAGAGGGTCAGTAAGGACACCAGAGGGTCAGTAGAGGGTCAGTGAGGACACCAAAGGGTCAGTAGAGGGTCAGTGAGGACACCGGAGGGTCAGTAGAGCGTCAGTGAGGAAACCAGAGGGTCAGTAGTGGGTCAGTGAGGACACGAGGGGGTCAGTAGAGGGTCAGTGAGGACACCAGAGGGTCAGTAGTGAGTCAGTGAGGACACGAGGGGGTCAGTAGAGGGTCAGTGAGGACACCAGAGGGTCAGTAGTGGGTCAGTGAGTACACCAGAGGGTCAGTAGAGGGTCAGTGAGGAAACCAGAGGGTCAGTAGAGGGTTAGTGAGGACATGAGGGGGTCAGTAGTGGGTCAGTGAGGACACCAGAGGGTCAGTAGAGGGTCAGTGAGGACATGAGGGCGTCAGTAGTCGGTCAGTGAGGACACCAGAGGGTCAGTAGTGGGTCAGTGAGGACACCAGAGGGTCAGTTGTGGGACAGTGCGGACACCACAGGGTCAGTAGTGGGTCAGTGAGGACACGAGGGGGTCAGTAGAGGGTCAGTGAGGACACCAAAGGGTCAGTCGTGGGTCAGTGAGGACACCAGAGGGTCAGTAGTGGGTCAGTGAGGACACCAGAGAGTCAGTAGTGGGTCAGTGAGGACATGAGGGGGTCAGTAGAGGGTCAGTGAGGACACCAGAGGGTCAGTAGTGGGTCAGTGAAGACACCAGAGGGTCAGTAGTGGGTCAGTGAGGACACCAGAGGGTCAGTAGAGGGTCAGTGAGGACACCAGAGAGTCAGTAGAGGGTCAGTGAGGACACCAGAGGGTCAGTAGTGGGTCAGTGAGGACACCAGAGGGTCATTAGTGGGTCAGTGAGGACACCAGGGGGTCAGTAGAGGGACATTGAGGACACCAGGGGGTCAGTAGAGGGTCAGTGAGGACACCAGAGGGTCAGTAGAGGGTCAGTGAGGACACCAAAGGGTCAGTAGAGGGTCAGTAAGGACACCAGAGGGTCAGTAGAGGGTCAGTGAGGACACCAAAGGGTCAGTAGAGGGTCAGTGAGGACACCGGAGGGTCAGTAGAGCGTCAGTGAGGAAACCAGAGGGTCAGTAGTGGGTCAGTGAGGACACGAGGGGGTCAGTAGTGGGTCAGTGAGGACACCAGAGGGTCAGTAGTGGGTCAGTGAGGACACCAGAGGGTCAGTGAGGACACCAGAGGGTCAGTAGTGGGTCAGTGAGGACATGAGAGGGTCAGTCGTGGGTCAGTGAGGACACCAGAGGGTCGGCAGTGGGTCAGTGAGGACACCAGAGGGTCCGTAGTGGGTCAGTGAGGACACCAGAGGGTCAGTAGTGGGTCAGTGAGGACACCAGAGGGTCAGTAGTGGGTCAGTGAGGATACCAGAGGGTCAGTGAGGACACCAGAGGGTCAGTAGAGGGTCAGTGAGGCCACCAGAGGGTCAGTCGTGGGTCAGTGAGGACACCAGGGGGTCAGTAGTGGGTCAGTGAGGACACCAGAGGGTCAGTAGTGGGTCAGTGAGGACACCAGAGGGTCATTAGTGGGTCAGTGAGGACACCAGGGGGTCAGTAGAGGGACATTGAGGACACCAGGGGGTCAGTAGAGGGTCAGTGAGGACACCAGAGGGTCAGTAGAGGGTCAGTGAGGACACCAAAGGGTCAGTAGAGGGTCAGTAAGGACACCAGAGGGTCAGTAGAGGGTCAGTGAGGACACCAAAGGGTCAGTAGAGGGTCAGTGAGGACACCGGAGGGTCAGTAGAGCGTCAGTGAGGAAACCAGAGGGTCAGTAGTGGGTCAGTGAGGACACGAGGGGGTCAGTAGAGGGTCAGTGAGGACACCAGAGGGTCAGTAGTGAGTCAGTGAGGACACGAGGGGGTCAGTAGAGGGTCAGTGAGGACACCAGAGGGTCAGTAGTGGGTCAGTGAGTACACCAGAGGGTCAGTAGAGGGTCAGTGAGGAAACCAGAGGGTCAGTAGAGGGTTAGTGAGGACATGAGGGGGTCAGTAGTGGGTCAGTGAGGACACCAGAGGGTCAGTAGAGGGTCAGTGAGGACATGAGGGCGTCAGTAGTCGGTCAGTGAGGACACCAGAGGGTCAGTAGTGGGTCAGTGAGGACACCAGAGGGTCAGTTGTGGGACAGTGCGGACACCACAGGGTCAGTAGTGGGTCAGTGAGGACACGAGGGGGTCAGTAGAGGGTCAGTGAGGACACCAAAGGGTCAGTCGTGGGTCAGTGAGGACACCAGAGGGTCAGTAGTGGGTCAGTGAGGACACCAGAGAGTCAGTAGTGGGTCAGTGAGGACATGAGGGGGTCAGTAGAGGGTCAGTGAGGACACCAGAGGGTCAGTAGTGGGTCAGTGAAGACACCAGAGGGTCAGTAGTGGGTCAGTGAGGACACCAGAGGGTCAGTAGAGGGTCAGTGAGGACACCAGAGAGTCAGTAGAGGGTCAGTGAAGACTTGAGAGGGTCAGTAGTGGGTCAGTGAGGACACCAGGGGGTCAGTAGTGGGTCAGTGAGGACACCAGAGCGTCAGTAGTGGGTCAGTGAGGACACAAGGGGGTCAGTAGAGGGTCAGTGAGGACACCAGAGGGTCAGCAGAGGGTCAGTAGAGGGTCAGTGAGGACACCAGAGGGTCAGTAGAGGGTCAGTGAGGACACCAGAGGGTCGTAGTGGGTCAGTGAAGACATGAGAGGGTCAGTAGTTGGTCAGTGAGGACACCAGAGGGTCAGTAGTGGGTCAGTGAGGACATGAGGGGGTCAGTAGTGGGTCAGTGAGGACACCAGAGGGTCCGTAGTGGGTCAGTGAGGACACCAGAGGGTCAGTAGTGGGTCAGTGAGGACACCAGAGGGTCAGTAGTGGGTCAGTGAGGGCACCAGAGGGTCGGCAGTGGGTCAGTGAGGACACCAGAGTGTCAGTAGTGGGTCAGTGAGGACATCAGAGGTTCGGCAGTGGGTCAGTGAGGACAAGTAGGGTCAGTGAGGACACCAGAGTGTCAGTAGTGGGTCAGTGAGGACATCAGAGGTTCGGCAGTGGGTCAGTGAGGACACGTAGGGTCAGTGAGGACACCAGAGTGTCAGTAGTGGGTCAGTGAGGACACCAGACCGCAGTGGGTCGGGACCGAGTCTCCGTTGCTGTCACTCATCAAGTTGCCGCTGATGATATCATGACACATGTGTGTCACCACATCTCTCCCTTTCACTTGAACGGGAGAGCGGCAGCGAGCTCTGCCATTATTTTCGTTCATTCCACTGGGCCTCCAGGGAGGGTTTCTGCCGGGCCAGTGGCCTGGCCCCAGTCAGCTGATAAAATAAATAAAATGGTGGCCATGGCGTTGCGCGCTCCCCTTAAATAATCACCACACAGCCATGTCACACGCACATCCAACACAGCACACAGACAGAATAAGCTGTCGGGGGCACCAGTTGGTGGCCGGAACATTTCTTCCGGTGAATTTGGATGGTGGTGCAGGAGATCAGCGGTGCGCATTTTGATGACGCAATTAGGAGGGGTCGGCTGCACCGGGGTGGAATGGGGACCACCGGATAAACCGTTTCACCCCGCCACGTGGCCTCCGTGTTCTGACGGGAGGGGGCCGAGGCTGATTTTCGGCCATGGTATATCAGTAAGAAACACTGTTTGTCATTCCTCCCTAATTCACTTCCCCATCAGTACTTCACCTGCATCATACGAAGATGCAAATGTCGCTGCAATGACAAACGTAAATGTCAGCTTCATGCAAGGGTCAGGCGGGAAAAACCCTTTTTGGAAAGTTGGGAGGTACTTGTAAAATTATAGAGGAAAGTAGCAAATTGTCAAGGGGTACGCGAGATTAATGGTTGTGTTACTGGACCAGTAATCCAGAGGCCTAGACTATTCATCCGAGACATGGGTTCAAATCCCACCAAGGCAGCTGGAGGAATTTAAATTCAGTTATATAAATCTGGAATTAAAAGCTAGCTTTAGTAATAGTGACCATGAAACTACAGGATTTGTGAGGAAAAATCCAACTGATTCACTAATGTCATTTGGCCGATATGTGACTCCTATATGTAACTGTTAAGTGGCTGAGGAAGCCACTCGGTTATTCCAAACCGCTACAACAAAGCTGCTTCTTCTTCTTTGAGAGTCCCTTGTATCGAGGATGACTTGCTTCCACACCAAATAGGTACGAGTTCACAGGTGTTTCAATGAAGGACCTAATATTCCAGATCCCGAACTACATGTTGAAGGGTGGAAGATGCCTGTGTGTGGATTTTGTAACGTGGGGTGACCGTTGCACACCAGCCACCACACGGGCTTGACAGAGCTAGGTCTTGGTCCAGTGGCAAGGGTTAACCAGGACGACTGGAGACCAGCTCTGCTGCACAGACCCAGTGCACACATATCGCAGTGTGGGCTGGCTCATGCTGCCCCTGGGCCCTCGCCTCTACTGGGCCCCGATCACATCCTTCCACGATCTCTCACCCCGACCTCGCCGCTCCTCTGCTGCTTGCTGCGTCTCCTACTGTACCTGCCCACGCTCCAATCAGTGACCTGGATTATGGTGACGTTCAATCCTCTCGCCCTCCTGCACCAGCTCACACTGTCCCCTGAAGTGGCCTCCACGCTGCTCCCAGGCCGCTGCACCTCCGCTCCTTTTTAAAGCTACTATTTTAATGAGGGGCAATTGTCACATGTAATGTGCCACAAGGTGTGGATAAACTAATTCTCTATCCATAGCATCTTGTCAGTAATGTTTTTAATTCAGCTTAGGCAAAAAGTGTTTAACTAGTAAATGCAACATTAAATATTATATATCAACTTGTACATGTTAAAGGCTTCGGAGTGCTATTTATTCAAAAATACCCCATTTGATGCAGCC
This sequence comes from Pristiophorus japonicus, assembly GCF_044704955.1. Classification (NCBI taxonomy): domain Eukaryota; kingdom Metazoa; phylum Chordata; class Chondrichthyes; family Pristiophoridae; genus Pristiophorus; species Pristiophorus japonicus. The sequence continues at coordinate 84,344 of NW_027252625.1, read as the reverse complement.
AGTTGGCAGTAACGTACTTAGCCAGTAACATGTTTGCCCTGGCTCCTAAAGTTCAGGTCAGTCTAAAGCCATTGCGGCCTTATTTTCTACACAGAGCTGCTGTGGGACTCAGTTGGGCAGTGAGAGGCCTGACTTTCAGTAGTACAATACAAATTGACTGATTTTTTCAGTATATAAACTGGATATTTCAAATAAAAAGTTGTTACCTAACTTGCTTTTTAACTATGAATTTGTCCACTGTTAAGGTAAGTTTTATTACTGAGCTAACAAGCATTTAGACTGCTCATAGTGAGGCACATACAGTACACAATGGTAATGCACAACTATATCAGATATTTGACAGCCATAAGGCTGTTTTCCAGCTCAGAATTTCAGGAGTGTAGCTAAAGCACAATACACACCCATCATTACCACTGAATAAAATGATATAGTGCATAGTGAAATTAAAACATTTTGCTCTGAAAAGAGGTATTGACTTGTTTAATGTTAAACCACTACCTTGTTTTAAGTTCAAAACTTTCACAGCCTCACTAAAACAGTTTAGAGCTACAAGTTAAGAACATTACCTGCACTATTCACAACAACAGACTAGTGCAACAAATACACAATTTAATTGTACTTATCTTCTCAAAATGAGACTCAATTACATTGTAATACATTTCAAGTCTGATTTACAAACACAATTTAACACATGGTAGAGATGTTATAGTGACATGTGCAAAACATCTAAATACAGAGAAAAATGACAACAAAGCCTGTTGTTGCGGTAAAATTAGGCCACGTCCAATACACCCGCAGCCACCAGTTGTCTTGAAAGCCAGTCCAACCCTTCATGTAGTCCTAAGCCACTCCGGGCATCACAGCCCTGAATATGCCAGCTGCGACCACAGCACAGCTTATGCAGACTGAGTAATTCTGTCATTTCTTCGACTGTAAGTGCTCCAGTCACATCCTGTTTATTGGCAAAGATAAGGAGTAAAGCATCTCTTAACTCTTTTTCAGTCAACAACTTGGCCAACTCACTGTGTGCTTCCATCAATCGGTCCCTGTTGCTGCTATCAATCACAAATACAACTGCCGGTAGTCCCGGAGGAACATGGGATTCCATTGGGGAGGCCTTCTCTTCCTGCGCTGCAAAGCATGCTCATCTTGTCATCTGTGCAAATAAAGGTTCACCTGCTTCCAATTACAGTTATGTGCAGCTATTTGATTAGTCTGCTCAGATGTACCAGCAGCTCCTGCGTTCTCCCAGTGGCAGGAATATAGAAATCGCAGTCCACGACACAAAGCAGCACAGTGGGAGCACCTTCACCACACGGACTGCAGTGGTTCAAGAAGGCGGCTCACCACCACCTTCTCAAGGGCAATTATTAATCTCTGCCCTAGAGATCTGTGGAATATATTTAAGGTGGAGATAGAAAGATTTTTGAAAGATAAGGGAATTGAGGGATATGGAGTTGATGCCAGGATCAGATCAGCCATGATCTTATTGAATGGCGGAGCAGGCTCGAGGGGCCAGACAGCCGACTCCTGCTTCTATTTCTTAAGATCCAGGAACAAATAAAATCATTTGATGAAATGAGTGGTTGGGTAGGAGTGTACAGATGGTGGCAGCGAGCATATTAAAATCATATGTTCTATCATTAATCTGTGCAAGTTATGTTAAAAAGTGTACAGCCTTGGGGTTGACTATGGGCTGCCCAGATGCAACGTACAGTTCAATTATCTTCTGCAGAATTCAATATGGCGGGTATCGGAAAATGGTTGGCAAAATCAAATTCGCGACGACTCCTCCATTCAGTTCCATCGCCTTTAAGTAAAATAAACATGTTCCTTATATATGTGGAGCATGACATTTATAATCATTTGTGTTGAAAGAGAGCGGACTCAGCTTTCGAGCACTTTGGATGCCATCGACTGCGAACATTTCTAGGAAATGACCTGTTGTTTGCGGTGTTTCAGAGCCTTGTGGTCCTGGGCCTCTGTGCCAAGGCCTGCGTACAGGCCCACATACCCCCACAGTATATTGGCTCCATACACATCACTGGGATCACATGAGCCGGCCCAACCTATCAGTGTAAGACTATTCCTATTTGTAATTATTTTGATCCCAATCACCACGAATATGAATGGAATACCCAAAAAACACATAAGCACTAAAGATAAATATTTTTTTAAATTCCTATATTTAAAATGAATCAGAATAGAATTTAATTAATTATTTGAAACAAAACTCTAACTTTTTGAAAAACAAATTTACATATTTAAAGGGTCGAAAAATAAACTTACCTTATTTAATAGGATTTTAAATGTTTAAATTATTGAAAACATTTATTATTCTGTGTTTTAATTATTTAACATTATTTAACATCAAACATTTATTGTTTCTGTGTCAGCTGTGGCTCAGTGGGCAGCCCACTCGCCTCTGAGTCAGAAGGTTGTGGGTTCAACTCTATTTACCCACCTGAGAGCCACATCTGTTGATAGCCTTCTCTGAACCCTAACGATTTATCTCAATCTTGGGAGCTCCAATTGTCCCTGCATCCTCTGCATTTTGAGGGCGAGATTTCAAAATGTCTGCTAATTGTTGTGTGAAAAGGTGTTGCTCCTGAATGGCTTACCTCTACTTTAAACTTTTGTCCGCTTGTTCTGGGATTCCCCTCCAGATTAAAGCATTCCTCAGTGTTCGCCCAATCATATCCTTGTAAGATTTTAAATACCTCCCGAACATCCCTCCATAATCCTTTATATTTAAGGGAATGCAAGCAATGTTTAAGCATCCTATTTCTCTAAGTTAACCCTTTAAGTATCTGTGTTGCCCCCATGCAAGGCCAGCACATCCTTGCTGAGGAGCATTGCCCAGAACTGAAGGCAGTCCCCCATGAATTCTGATCAAGATTCTTTACATCTGAAACATCACTTCCTCCCCATGGTATTCCTGCTCCCTTCAGAAAAAGGCCAACATTCCATTCAACATTCAAAGAGCAGATCATGTCCTTCCCTTTGTATTCGCGCCCCGACAACCAGCTTTCCCGATCTCTCAAGATTTCTCCATACAGATTCTTCACATCGCCGGGAGAAGGACATCCATGTGGGGAGATTAGTCCAACTCATGCACAGCGAATGTCCTTCAAACTTTTACATCTGGTAAAAGCAGGCACATAGCTTACTTTTACCAGCGTAACACTTTTAAAGCATAGAAAAATTACATTTAATCATTCATTTATATGTTACAAACCCTGTCCATTAATGTAAGTTTATTTTTAACCCTATTAAAACACATTAACAAAAATTTCCAAACAATATATATTTTTTCTAAAACATTTAATTTCAATTAATTTATATCTGTGTTGTGTTTTATTTATTGATTGTGCTGTGTTTCAGGGGTTATTCTTATTGATAGTAATGGGAACTTGTACAAATAGAGCTGCCAGTTTATCAATGAGATGGTGATTGGTGGTCCAGACTCACGTGACTCCAGCATGTACGTCTGTACATGGGAAACGTTTCCCCGCGCGCTGCGCAGAGAATGCTAGCCTCCGACCGGGATCCTACGTTCCTCCGGTACCAACAGGTAGTTTTGGAGAATTTTTTCCGGGTCGGAGGCATTCGTACGAAGGAAGCCTCCGACTGCAATTTTCCGCCCCACAATGATTAAGAAAGTAGTCCAACACGCGGCAGTACTGAACGGGCGATATGGAATCGGCCATCTGTTGCACGCTCCGGCCGATATCCGCTGCTGTTGATTTACGCAGAGCAGCATATCAGGTGGGCCATATAACGGGGTAGGTGCAACACCGTCAGGTTAGATCCACTGGCCAACACTAATCTCTGCCTCTTCACATTGGTAAGACGTTTCTACTTTTCCTTCATATTTACCTTTCAGCAATGATTTCAGCTGTTCTTCTGAGAAATAGAAAAATATTAGAACAAAACGTGGATTTATATAGCGCCTTTAAGGTAGTAAAATGTCCGAAGGCTCTTCACAGCAGTGTTGTAATACAACAAAAATTGACACCGAGCCACGTAAGGAGAAATTAAGTCAGCTGAACAAAAGCTTGGTCAAAGAGGTTGGTTTTAAGGAATGTCTTAAAGGAGGAGAGAGAGGTAGAGAGACAAAGAGGTTTAGGGAGGGAGTTCCAGAGCTTGGGGCCCAGGCAACAAAAGGCACGGCACCAATGGTTGAGCGATTATAATCAGGGATGCTCAGGAGGGCAGAATTGGAGGAGTGCAGACATCTCGGGGGTTGTGGGGCTGGAGGAGATTGCAGAGATAGGGAGGGGCGAGGGCCATGGAGGGATTTGAAAACCAGGATGAGAATTTTGAAATTGAGGCATTGCTTAACCAGGAACCAATGTAGGTCAGTGAGCACAGGGGGTGATGGGTGAACGGGACTCGGCGTGAGTTAGGACACGGGGCAGTGAGCACAGCGGGTGATGGGTGAACGGGACTCGGTGTGAGTTAGGACACGGGGCAGTGAGCACAGCGGGTGATGGGTGAACGGGACTCGGTGTGAGTTAGGACAGGGGCAGCTGAGTCTTGGATCACCTCTAGTTTAAGTAGAGTAGCCAGGAGTGCGTTGGAATAGTCAAGTCTAGAGGTAACAAAGGCATGGATGAGGGCTTCAGCAGCAGATGAGCTGAGGCAAGGGCGGAGACAGGTGATGTTACGGAGGTGGAAATAGACGGTTTTAGTTAGGCTGCTGATATGTGGTCGGAAGTTATTTTCAGGTCAATTAGTGCACAAGACAAAGCTCTCCCATTTATTTACCACCTTTTACGATCTCAGTACGTTGCAAAACGCTTTACAGTCAAAAAAAGTATTTCAGAAGTGTAGTCATTGTTGTAAGGTAGGAAACACGGCAGCCAATTTGCATACAGCAAGCTCCCACAAATATAATGGACAAATAATTCAGGTATTTTCGATAAGGGACAAATATTGGGAACACTGAAACACAGGGAAAACTTCACTGCTCTTCTATCAAATAATGACGTGGGATCTTAAATATGCACTTCAGAGAGAGCAGAGATGGTCTCAGTTTAACATCTCTTTCAGAGGGGTGAGGCAGGGAAATCATGGAAATACAGACCATTTTGCCTAACATGCGTTGTCGGGAAATTATTGAGTCTATAGTTAAGGATTGAGCAACTGAAAAACGTGACACTTTACAGCTGATCAGAGAAATCAAGCATGGATTTGTAGAGGGTAGGTCCTGCCTGAGGAACATGATTGATTTTTTGAAGCAGTGGACAGGGTAATGCCTATGGATGTTATTTCTATGGACTTCCACAATGAATTTGATAAAGTCTGTCATACGAGGCTGTAGGCTGAAGTTGAATCTCATGGATTTGAAGGGCGATTACTGATCTGGTGTCAGCTGTGGCTCAGTGGGTAGCACATTTGCCTTTGAGTCAGAAGGTTCTGGGTTCAAGTCCCACTCCAGGAACTAGAGCACATAAATCTAGGCTGACTCTTCAGTGCAGTGCTGAAGGAGCGCTGCACTGTCGGAGGTGCTGTCTTTTGAATGAGACGTTAAACCGAGGCCCCGTCTGCTCTCTCAGGTGGACGTAAAAGACCCCGGGCACTATTTCGAAGAAGAGCAGGGGAGTTATCCCTGGTGTCCTGAGGCCAAATATTTATCCCTCAATCTAAACAACAAAAAACAGATTATATGGTTATTATCACATTGCTGTGTGTGGGAGCTTGCTGTGCACAAGTTGGCTGCCGTGTTTCCCACATTACAACAGTGACTCCACTCCAAATGTACTTCGTTGGCTATAAAGCATTTTGAGGCGTTCAGTGGTCATGAATGGCGCTATATAAATATCTTTCTTTCTTGGTGAGGAAATTGTCTGAGCAGCAGGAGAGAATAGGCATCATGGGCAGGTACTCTAATTGACAGGATGTGACTTGTGGTTTCCCGTAGGGATCTGTGTTGGAGCCTCAACTACTCACTGTATTTATTAACCACTTCGATGATGGGATAAAAGCCCACATATTGCCGATGACACAAAGATAGGTGGCGTTATAGGCAGTGTAGATGGAAGCATAATATGACAAAGAGATAATAAGAGATTAAGTGAATTGGATAAACTGTGGCAAATGGATTTCAATATTCAATGCTAATCTTACTTTACACCTAACACGGATAGAACAGATTACTCTCTGAATGGCGAGAAGCTAGAAATAGTGGAGGTCTGAAGTGACATGGTGGTCCGGGTAAGTAGATCATTAAAATGTCATGGTCAGGTACAGAGAATATTAAAAAAAGGCTGAAGGAATGCTGGCCTTTATATCTTGAGGACTGGAGTACAAGGGGTTAGAAGTTATGCCACGGCTGTACAATGCCCTGGTTAGTCCACACAGGAGCACTGTGAGCAATTCTTGGGAACGTACATCAGGAACGATGTATTGACCGAGCAGGGCGTGCAGTGCAGATTTACCCCAGTGCCCTTAGACTCCATGGGGAAATTACCAGTGAGATTACTCAAACTCTGGTTGTATTTCCTGCAATGTATAAGGTTAAGAGGCAACCTGATCAAAGTTTTCAAGATATTAAGGCTAACGGATAAGGTAGATAGAGAGACATTATTTCCGATGGTTGGGGAGTCTATGACTTGGGGCATTATTTAAAAATTGAGCCAGACCTTACAGGAGTGAAATTGGGAAACAGTTCCACACAAAGAATGATAGAAGTTGGGATTTTCTTCCACAAATGGCAAATGATGTTCGCTATTTTGTTAATTTATTCAGAAATTGAAAGCTTTTTGTTAACCAAAGGTACTAAGGGATATGGGGCGAAAGCGGGTAGATGGTGATCTCAGTGAATGGTAGAATAGGCTCAAGGGGGTGAAAGGTCTACTGTTCCTATATACCCATGTGCAGCGCTTCCTCAGTACTGACAGTCTGATGGTGATCGAGATTTTGTGCTCAATTCTTTGTCAGGGTGTTTGAATCCAGATCTTTCTGAGTTAGATGCAAGAGTTAATCAACTGAGCAACGGCTGGCAATGAGGACGTATAGGCAATGATACTGGGGTGATTTTCTTCTTCCAGGAGGAGCATATCACATGTAACCAATGGGCTATTGCACATTTAACACTAGTGCATGAATTGAACCACAATGTGCATCATTTCTAGCAGGCTGAAGCAATGGTGAGTTGTAACACGATAACCCTGATCACGTATCTCATTCACTGCTGTTTACTTTGCATAAATATTAACGTAGGAAGGAACATTAAAGCCGTTCAGTCGCTTGAGGGTGTTAAGCCATTTAATTAGATCTTGACTCATTTATTCTCTCTGTTTCCCATAGCAACTGGTAATTATTCCGCCATTCACACCCTATCTAGACTTACCTTTTTCTAACTTGTGCCATTGCCATCTCAATTTGTCCCATTATCCCCTCTGTCTCTCAAATCTCTCCTGCCTTCCACCCTATCACAGACCTTCCCTTTCGTTCGTCCCACCCCCGCCTCCCCCTTTCAGGGCCCAGCATTTCCTTAAGTATCTGTTACATTTCGAACTATTGCCAGTTCTGATGAAGGATCACCGACGTGAAACGATAACTAGGTTTCCCTCTCCACAGATGCTGCCTGACCCGCTGAGATTTCCAGCATTTTCTGTTTTTATTTCAGATTCCAGCATCTCCAGTATCTTGCTTTTGTATTATTATTCATAACCGAACTTGGTCCCATTACCCTGAAGAACATTGCCTGACATAAACATATCAAACTCAGTTATGAACATTTTGAATTGGCTTGATCTGAGCAGCATTTTATATAAAAAAAAATAAATACTTGGATTTATACAGCACCACACGACCACCGAACGTCTCAAATGCTTTACAGCCAATAAAATACTTTTGGAGTGTAGTCACTGTTGTGGGAAACAATTTGCGCACAGCAAGATCCCACACACCAGATAATAACCAGATAATCTGTTTTTGTTATGTTGATTGAGGGATAAATATTGGCCAGGACACTGAGGATAACTCCCCTGCTCTTCTTCGAAATAGTGCCTTGGGATCTTTTACATCCACCTGAGAGGACAAACGGAGCCTCGGTTTAACGTCTCATCTGATATGGCAAGAGTTCCAGATCTCACAAATCTTTGAGGGAAGAACTGATTCTCCGCATCATCTTTGAACAGCCTAACTCTAATTTGAAGGTCATGCTACCATTTTGGGAACTCCAACACCCGAGGAAAGAATTTCTCTCTACGTTTAAAAACTCCTTTAATCATCTTAAAATCCTTAATTAGATCGCCACTGAATCTTCTATTGGTAATACAAAGCTGGGTTATGTACACTGTCCTCATAGCTTAACTCTTTATGTCTTGGTGAATTGGCATGGGACCTTCTCCGAGCCAGTACGTGCTCCGTGAAGTGTGGTGTATAGAGCTGTACGCAATACTTCAGCTGGGAGTTCAACCAGAGCTGTGTAAGACTAACATAACTTTCATCTATTTGCATGTTTCTCCACTGGACGTACATGCGGGAAATCTTCCAGTAACAATGATTATATTGATTCACATCGACTCAAACTAACAACATTCTCAAGCCCAAATGATCATTTCTCTCACCTGCCTCTGCGAGCCTTTGTTTCAACATTTTAATTTCTATAAAGGAAATGCCAATGTTTGAGCTATGGATTCAGCACATCACTGGAGTTGGCGACGAGCATGGACCATCAGTGTAAATTTTATGTATTCCCGAGAACAAAGCAGTGCTTTTATACTTTACACCAGTGGTGGACCAAACCGCGGGCCATATCCGGCCCGCCAAGTCATTCTCTCCGGCCCGCTGGATGGGACAGAAATAGAAGGTGAGCCGGAGCTCGAGCTACACATTTGTCTATCCATTTTCACTTCCCAGGGGTCAGAGACAGACCCGAACTGCAGCCAAGGAAAAACCATTGTACTTCATTCAAGTTAATAATTCACTAAAGCGATTCTCCCCGGCCCGATCTTAAAAGGAACCGTTCCGTGATTCTGGGCCCAATGGCGGATGTCCGTACCCAGAATGCTCTGCACATTGGCATATGCCCTATCCGTTTCAGAGTGGAGTCCTGGCTGCTCAGCTCCACACCTCTTTTACTGAAGAAAGTAGCCGGCGCTGCGCCTTTCCTCTCCGGTATCCAGGGTACGGCGGCAGGGGAGTTCTCATCTGGCACCAATTGGGACGGCGTCAGTAATCTTTACAGAGAACCATAAGGCTGACTGAGGTGGGGAATTGATGCTGACACAGGCTCTAAAGAGGGGACAGTTCCATTTCACAGCTCTGATTTACAGAGACCAGAAGATAGCACAACATTTTCAACTTTTATCTTTGATTCATTTCTAAGCACTATCCAATACATGTTGTGTATGTAAGATCGCATCTGACTGCCGAGTGATTTATGTTTGAGCAATCTTTATGTTTGTGCAATGTTCTCACTAATGATTTTTATTTGCTGTGTGGCCGGCCACTATGCAGCCGCACATGCGCAGTATCCCTCCAGCCCAAATAATTGGCCACTACTGTTTTACACATCTCAGCTCCTCTACTCCCTATCCAATATTAGGCAGTCCCTCGTATCGAGGATGACTTGCTTCCACACCAAAAAGCGATGAGTTCACAGGTGTTTCAATAAGGGACCTGATATTCTTGGTCCTGAGCTATATATTGATGCCTGTGCATGGATTTTTTGAACGTGTGGTGACCGTTGTACACCAGCCACCACACGGCTTGACAAAGCTAGGTCTTGATCCAGGGGCAAGCGTTAGCCAAGACGACTGGAGACCAGCTCTGCTGCACGGACCTAGTGTGCACACATGCTCCTACTATCCATAGATCGCAGTGTGGGCTGGCTCGTGCTGCTCCTGGGCCCCCGCCTCTCCTGGGCCCCGATCTTGATGCTCCTGGGCCCCAATCTCTCACTGCTCCTCCGCCCCGATCAAAAACAGGGCATCAATTAGTCTCCTCTTATCTTGGAGACATCAAATATCAACACTGTTATTTGAAATATCAAAATATTAAACTCCAACCTAGTTGAAGGATTATTAACATCAGCAGAAACAAACACCAACTAACAGAATGAATACAGTTCAGTAGGATGTGAATAACAGCAGCAACAACAGCAGAATCCAACCCCTGCAGTCACTTGTGAGCTCACTGGTGTCTCAGCAGGGTGGATGACTGAGTGAATCCCTCCCCACACACAGAGCAGGTGAACATCCTCTCCCCAGTGTAAACTCAGTGGCGTGTTAGCAAGTGGGATGACTGAGTGAATCCCTTCCCACACAGTGAGCAGGTGAACGGCCTCTCCCCAGTGTGAGCTCACTGGTGTCTCAGCAGGTGGGATGACTGATTGAATCCCTTCCCACAACCTGAGCAGGGGAACGGTCTCTCCCCAGTGTGAGCTCACTGGTGTCTCAGCAGGGTGGATGACTGAGTGAATCCCTTCCCACACACTGAGCAGGGGAATGGCTTCTCCCCAGTGTGAACTCACTGGTGTCTCAGCAGGTGGGATGACTGAGTGAATCCCTTCCCACACACTGAGCAAGTGAACGGCCTCTCCCCAGTGTGAGCTCACTGGTGTCTCAGCAGGTGGGATGACTGAGTGAATCCTTTCCCACACACTGAGCAGGTGAATGGCCTCTCCCCAGTGTGAGCTCACTGGTGTCTCAGCAGGTGGGATGACTGAGTGAATCCCTTCCCACACACTGAGCAGGTGAATGGCCTCTCCCCAGTGTGAGCTCACTGGTGTCTCAGCAGGTGGGATGACTGAGTGAATCACTTCCCACCCTATCCATATGTGCGCTTTCACATTCCATCGCTCTCACTCTTCTCACATCATGAGCGGATTTGGCCGGCGGGAGGGTGATTATGAAGTACGTACATGCGATAAGCCCTCAGAATGGCCCCCGCTGTGCATGCGCGAAAACCCGGGTCTTGCAATCTGTCAACATCTGCCTTGTCACCTAGTGCGCATGTCCCCCACAAACACTTGGGGCTCATTGCCCGACAATTGCCTGCTTCTACCAGCAACAGGGTTAAAATAAATGCTAAATTCAACTTTAGAAATGGTAAAAAGCATGCAAAAACATTTATAATTAGTTTATGTAAATCTTGTCCTGGATTTAAATGATTTTTGAAAAAATTATTTGCTGTATTTTAAATCTTTAGTTAAATTGACCTATAATTAATTTGAAGAGGGAATGGTTATTTTTATTAGAGTTGTGCTAGTCATTTATTTATTTGGGGATTTTTCATAAGCTGCCGGTGATTCCGCTGGAAAGTAGATTCCCCACAAGCTTGGTGGGCCTGGGCCACACGATCACAGGGAGGCTCCCACACCGCCTGCGTCCCTGGGATCAGTGGGGCTTTTTGTAGGGGCAGGGCTCCGGCCAGGGACTGAGAGTCTGGAGCCCCGGAACCAGCAGCTACTTTCTGATTGTTGTCGGGCGGAAGGGGAACTCCGGAGGTACGTCTCATGGCAGGAGAGCTCGGACCCATGTTATGCTCCTCCTGTACTATGTGGGAACTCAAGGATGCTTCCGCTGTCCCTGATAACTACATGTGCGGGAAGTGTATCCGGCTGCAGCTCCTGACTGACCACATTGTGGCACTGGAGCTGCAGGTGGATTCACGTTTAGCGAGTTGGTCTCACCACAGGTAAACGGTACACAGCCAGATCATAAATGGATGACCAACAGGAAGAGCAGTGCAAGGAAGGTAGTGCAGGGGTCCCCTGTGGTCATCCCCCTGCAAAACAAATACACGGCTTTGGGTACTGTTGGGGGAGATGACTCTTCAGGGGAAGACAGCAGCAGCCAAGTTCATGGCACTGTGGGTGGCTCTGCTGCACAGGAGGGCAGGAAAAAGAGTGGGAGAGCTATAGTGATAGGGGATTCAATTGTAAGGGGAATAGATAGGCGTTTCTGCGGCCGCAACCGAGACTCCAGGATGATATGTTGCCTCCCTGGTGCAAGGGTCAGGGATGTCTCGGAGTGGGTGCAGGACATTCTGAAAAGGGAGGGTGAACAGCCAGTTGTCGTCGTGCATATAGGTACCAACGATATAGGTAAAAACGGGATGAGGTCCAACAAGAAGAATTTAGGGAGCTTGGAGCCAAATTAAAAAGTAGGACCTCAAAAATAGTAATCTCAGGATTGCTACCAGTGTCACGTGCTCATCAGAGTAGGAATCGCAGGATAGCTCAGATGAATACGTGGCTTGAGGAGTGGTGCAGAAGGGAGGGATTCAAATTCCTGGGACATTGGAACCAGTTCTGGGGGAGGTGGGACCTGTACAAACCGGACGGTCTGCACCTGGGCAGGACCGGAACCAATGTCCTCGGGGGAATGTTTGCTAGTGCTGTTGTGGAGGAGTTAAACTAATATGGCAGGGGGATGGGAACCTATGCAGGGAGGCAGAGGGAAATAAAAGGGAGTCAGAGGCAAAAGATAGAAAGGAGAATAGTAAAAGTGGAGGGCAGAGAAACCCAAGGCAAAAGACAAAAAGGGCCACATTACAGAAAAATTCTAAAGGGGCAAAGTGTGTTAAAAAGACAAGCCTGAAGGCTCTGTGCCTCAATGTGAGGAGTATTCGGAATAAGGTGGACGAATTAACTGCGCAGATAGCAGTTAATGGATATGATTTAATTGGCATCACGGAGACATGGCTCCAGGGTGACCAAGGCTGGGAACTCAACATCCAGGGGTATTCAACATTTAGGAAGGATAGGCAGAAAGGAAAGGAGGCAGGGTGGCATTACTGGTTAAAGAGGAAATTAATGCAATAGTAAGGAAGGACATTAGCCTGGATGATGTGGAATCAGTCTGGGTGGAGCTACGGAATACCAAAGGGCAGAAAAAGCTAGTGGGAGTTGTTTACAGACCACTAAACAGTAGTAGTGAGGTTGGGGACAGCATCAATCAAGAAATAAGGGATGTGTGCAATAAAGGTACAGCAGTTATCATGGGTGACTTTAATCTACATATAGATTGGGCTAACCAAACTGGTATCAATGCGGTGGAGGAGGATTTCCTGGAGTGTATTAGGGATGGTTTTCTTGACCAATATGTCGAGGAACCAACTAGAGAGCTGGCCATTCTAGACTGGGTGATGTGTAATGAGAAGGGACTAATTAGCAATCTTGTTGTGTGAGGCCCCTTGGGGAAGAGTGACCATAATATGGTAGATTTCTTTATTAAGATGGAGAGTGACACAGTTAATTCAGAAACTAGGGTCCTGAACTTAAGGAACTAACTTCGACGGCATGAGGCATGAATTGGCTAGAATAGACTGGCAAATGATACTTAAAGGGTTGACGGTGGATAGGCAATGGCAAACATGTATATATCACATGGATGAACTTTAACAATTGTACATCCCTGTCTGGAGTAAAAATAAAACAGGGAAGGTGGCTCAACCGTGGTTAACAAGGGAAATTAAGGATAGTGTTAGATCCAAAGATGAGGCATATAAATTGGCCAAAAATGCAGCAAACCTGAGGACTGGGAGAAATTTAGAATTCAGCAGAGCAGCACAAAGGGTTTGCTTAGGAGGGGGAAAATAGAGTACGAGAGGAAGCTTGCCAGGAACATAAAAACTGACTGCAAAAGCTTCTATAGATATGTGAAGAGAAAAAGATTAGTGAAGATAAATGTAGGTCCCTTGCAGTCAGAATCAGGTGAATTTATAATGGGGAACAAAGAAATGGCAGACCAATTGAACAAATACGGCAGACCAATTGAACAAATACTTCGTGTCTTCCTTCCTTCTGGATGTACTTGGGAGGGTCGAGAGAGAAGGAGGAACTGAAGGATATCCTTATTAGGCGGGAAATTGTGTTGGGGAAATTGATGGGATTGAAGGTCGATAAATCCCTGGGGCCTGATTATCTGCATCACAGAGTACTTAAGGAAGTGGCCATAGAAATAGTGGATGCATTGGTGATCATTTTCCAACAGTCTATCAACTCGGGATCAGTTCCTATGGACTGGAGGGCAGCTAATGTAACACCACTTTTTAAAAAAGGAGGGAGAGAGAAAACGGGTAATTATAGACCGGTTAGCCTGACATCAGTAGTGGGGAAAATGTTAGAATCTATTATTAAGGATGAAATAGCAGCGCATTTGGAAAGCAGTGAAAGGATCGGTCCAAGTCAGCATGGATTTATGAAGGGGAAGTCATGCTTGACAAATGTTCTAGAATTTTTTGAGGATGTAATTAGTAGAGTGGACAAGGGAGAACCAGTGGATGTGGTGTATTTGGACTTTCAAAAGGCCTTTGACAAGGTCCCACATAAGAGATTGGTGTGCAAAATCAAAGCACATTGTATTGGGGGTAATGTACTGGCATGGTTAGAGAATTGGTTAGCAGGAAGGAAGCAGAGAGTTGGGAGAAATGGGTCCTTTTTGGAATGGGAGGCGGTGATTAATGAAGTGCCGCAGGGCTCAGTGCTGGGACCCCAGCTCTTTACAATATACATTAACAATTTAGATGAAGGAATTGAGTGTAATATCTCCAAGTTTGCAGACAACACTAAACTGGGTGGCGGTGTGAGCTGTGAGGAGGATGCTAAGAGGCTGCAGGGTGATTTTGACAGGTTAGTTGAGTGGGCAAATTCATGGAAGATGGAGTATAATGTGGATAAATGTGAGGTTATCCACTTTGGAGGCAATAACACGAAGGCAGAATATTATCTGAATGGTGGCAGATTAGGAAAAGGGGAGGTGCAATGAGACCTGGGTGTCATGGTTCATCAGTCATTGAAAGTTGGCATGCAGGTACAGCAGGCGGTGAAGAAGGCAAATGACATGTTGGCCTTCATAGCTAGGGGATTTGAGTATAGGAGCAGGGAGGTCTTACTGCAATTGTACAGGACCTTGGTGAGGCCTCACTTGGAATATTGTGTTCAGTTTTGGTCTCCTAATCTGAGGAAGGACGTTCTTGCTATTGAGGGAGTGCAGCGAAGGTTCACCAGACTAATTCCAGGGATGGCGAAACTGACGTATGAGGAAAGTCTGGATCAACTGGGTATTTATACACTGGAGTTTAGAAGGATGAGAGGGGATCTCATAGAAACATATAAGATTCTGATGGGACAGGACAGGTTAGATGCGGGAAAAATGTTCCCGATGTTGGGGAAGTCCAGAACCAGCGGACACAATCTTAGGATAAGAGGTAGGCCATTTAGGACTGAGATGAGGAGAAACTTCTTCACTCAGAGAGTTGTTAACCTGTGGAATTCCCTGCCACAGAGAGTTGTTCATGCCAGTTCATTGGATATATTCAAAAGGGAGCGAGGGGTATTGAGAGAAAGCAGGAAAGGGGCACTGAGGTGAATGATCAGCCATGATCTTATTGAATGGTGGTGCAGGCTTGAAGGGCCGAATGGCCTACTCCTGCACCTATTTTCTATGTTTCTATTTTTCCAACCGCAAATGTTGGCCCAGTGCTGAGATCTGTAACCTGGCGCGGTGGTTTCATACGGCAGGCATCAGAATCGTCGCCAATTGAAACCAATGGAAAGAATATCGGGTGAGGTGTATCATGGGCAGCCTGGTCAAGATCACATGTTTAAATCAAGGCACAAATTCACAATTACCGCCAGTGGGCAATAGAAATGGCGGGAGTGCACAGGCGTGAAGTTAAATGCACCCACGGGGGCTGGAATTCAACTCCGCCGGAAACCGGGTTCCTCCACACTTCTGGGATCACATGGGCCGGCCCAACCAACCCAACCAATGAAAGAAGGGAATGCCCATAAAGCAGGAATAGGGATCACATTAAAAACCACATTTACATACCAAGTAAATATAAGTACACATGTAAAATAATTAAAATTAAAATAAATGTTTAATCCTGGCTGAAACTAACCTTAATTTATTTTACCAATGTTTTAATGTTTAACTAATTTAAAACATATATTTTTATATTCATTTAAACTCTTACTCTGGTAGAAGCAGGCCGGGTGTTCGTTCGGCAGAAGTTGGGCAAACGGCCCGAATCTCCGCCCGCAAACGCCCTTTTCCCGGGGAGGGGTACGATCTGTCGAGAAGATTCCTGACAGAGCGCAAGTTCCACGTGCGAAAAGCCGGAACTTGGGGGCCCATTCTGGCTGCCTACTCACCGCGTGCCTACACATATGTCCCAGAAGATACGGACCAATATCTTTTCTCTTTATTTACAAAACACTTGCAATCGCCCGATTATTATGCATTTACCGGCTTCTTTTGCAAGCACTGATTTCGCTGCAAAATAATGAAAATAAAGAATGAATTAACAATGAACATAACAATCGATTCACCGTGCATTACTCCAAACATTCAAGGAACTAACACTGTTGGGGTTATGACCTAGAAAGAACTACATATAATGTATGGCATTGAAACATGCCATTCTGCACATGCCCCGTCACTATTCATCTACCCAACCAGCATTAAGAATGCCGAATATTAAAGCCAACAAAGATCTCCTTGGCTGCATCAACACACAATTAAGTCAATGAAGCATGTTGCACTCAAATATACTAATTAAACGGTCATAGATCATGCTTCTCCACTAGTAATATGAGCATTTCTTAGTTGTATCATTTCATGTAGTGGATAAGGCAAATATCGCATTGTCACTTTGACAGTGGAATTGTGCTCATTAAACGTAAGAACATAAGAAATAGGAGCAGGAGTCGGCCACCTGGCCCCTCGCCAGGTGGCAAATTGCTCCGCTGTTCAATATGATCATGGTTGATCTAATCACGGACTCAGCTCCAGTTCCTTGCCCGTTTCCTATAATTCTTGGCTCACTTATTGCTCACAAATCTGTCGATGACCAACTTAAATATATTCAATGACCCAGCCTCCACAGCTCCTTGGGGCAGAGAATTCCACAGACTTATTACCCTCAGAGAAGAAATTCCTGCTCAGCTCAGTTCTAAATGGGTGACCCCTTATTCTTAAACTATTCCTGTTAGTTCTAGATTCCCCCCACCCCTGAGGGGAAATATCCTCTCTGCATCTACCTTGTCGAGCCCCCTCAGTATCTTATATGTTTCAATAAGGTCACCTCTCATTCTTCTGAACGCCAATGAGTGTAAGCCCAACCTGCTCTACCTTTCTTCATAAGTCAACCCCTTCATCTCAGGAATCAATCTTGTGAACCTTCTCTGAAGTGCCTCCAATGCAAGGGTTAAACTAATATGGCAGGGGGATGGGAACCTATGCAGGGAGACAGAGGGAAGTAGAATGGGGGTAGAAGCAAATGATAGAAAGAAGAAAAGTAAAAGTGAAGGGCAGAGAAACCCAAGGCAAAAAGCAAAAAGGGCCACATGACAACAAAATCCTAAAGGGGCAAAGGGTGTTAAAAAGCCAAGCCTGAAGGCTCAGTGCCCCAATGCGAGGAGTATTCGGAATAAGGTGGACGAATTAACTATGCAGATAGCAGCTAATGGATATGATGTAATTGGCATCACGGAGACATAGCTCTAGGGTGACCAAGGCTGGGAATTCAACATCCAGGGGTATTCAACATTTAGGAAGGATAGACAGAAAGGAAAAGGAGGTGGGGTGGCGTTGCTGGTTAAAGAGGAAATTAATGCAATAGTAAGGAAGGACATTAGCCTGGATGATGTGGAATCGATATGGGTGGAGCTACGGAATACCAAAGGGCAGAAAACACGAGTGAGAGTTGTGTACAAAACACCAAACAATAGTAGTGAGGTTGGTGACAGCATCAAACAAGAAATTAGGGATGCGTGCAATAAAGGTACAGCAGTTATCATGGGTGACTTTAATCTACATATTGACTGGGCTAACCAAACTGGTAGCAATATGGAGGAGGAGTTCCTGGAGTGCATTAGGGATGGTTTTCTAGATCAATATGTTGAGGAACCAACTAGAGGACTGGCCATCCTAGACTGGGTGATGTTTAATGAGAAAGGACTAATTAACAATCTTGTTGTGCGAGGCCCCTTGGGGAAGAGTGACCATAATATGCTAGAATTCTTTATTAAGATGGAGAGTGACACAGTTAATTCAGAGACTAGGGTCCTGAACTTGGGGAAAGGTAACTTCGATGGTATGAGACGTGACTTGCCTAGAATAGACTGGCGAGTGATACTTAAAGGGTTGACGGTCGATAGGCAATGGCAAACATTTAAAGATCACATGGATGAACTTCAACAATTGTACATCCCTGTCTGGAGTAAAAACAAAACGGGGAAGGTGGCTCAACTGTGGCTAACAAGGGAAATTAAGGATAGTATTAAATCCAAGGAAGAGGCATATAAATTGGCCAGAAAAAGCAGCAAACCTGAGGACTGGGAGAAATTTGTAATACCGCAGAGGAGGACATAAAGTTTCATTATGAGGGGAAAAATAGAGTTTGAGAGGAAGCTTGCTGGAAACATAAAAACTGACTGCAAAAGCTTCTATAGATATGTGAAGAGAAAAAGATTAGTGAAAACAAACCTCGGTCCCTTGCAGTCAGATTCAGGAGAATTTATAATGGGGAACAAAGAAATGGCGGACCAGTTAAATAAATACTTTGGTTCTGTTTTCACGAAGGAAGACACAAATAACCTTCCGGAAATACTATGGAACCAAGGATCTAGTGAGAAGGAGGATCAGAAGGATATCCTTATAAAGTGGGAAATTGTGTTCGGGAAATTGATGGGATTGAAGGCCGATAAATCCCCGGGGCCTGATAGTCTGCATCCCAGAGTACTTAAGGAAGTGGCCATAGAAATAGTGGATGCATTGGAGCTCATTTTCCAACAGTCTATTGACTCTGGATCAGTTTCTATGGATGGAGGGTAGCTAATGTAACACCACTTTTTAAAAAAGGAGGGAGAGAGAAAACGGGTAATTATAGACTGGATAGCCTGACATCAGTCGTGGGGAAAATGTTGGAATCAATCATTAAAGATGTAATAGCAGCGCATTTGGAAAGCAGTGACAGGATCAGTCCAAGTCAGCATGGATTTATGAAAGGGAAATCATGCTTGACAAATCTTCTGGAATTTTTTGAGGATGTAACTAGTAGAGTGGACAAGGGAGAACCAGTGGATGTGGTGTATTTGGACTTTCAAAAGGCTTTTGACAAGGTCCCACACAAGAGACTGGTGTGCAAAATCAAAGCACATGGTATTGGGGGTAATGTACTGACGTGGATAGAGAACTGGTTGGCAGACAGGAAGCAGAGAGTCGGGATAAACGGGTACTTTTCAGAATGGCAGGCAGTGACTAGTGGAGTGCCGCAGGGCTCCGTGCTGGGACCCCAGCTCTTTACAATATACATTAATGATTTAGATGAAGGAATTGAGTGTAATATCTCCAAGTTTGCACTCAGCTGGGTGGCGGTGTGAGCTGTGAGGAGGGCGCTGAAAGGCTGCAGGGTGACTTGGACAGGTTAGGTGAGTGGGCAAATACATGGCAGGTGCAGTATAATGTGGATAAATGTGATGTTATCCACTTTGGGGGCAAAAACACGAAGGCAGAATATTATCTGAATGGTGGCAGATTAGGAAAGGGGGAGGTGCAATGAGATCTGGGTGTCATGGTTCATCAGTCATTGAAAGTTGGCATGCAGGTACAGCAGGCGGTGAAGAAGGCAAATGGCATGTTGGCCTTCAGAGCTAGGCGATTTGAGTATAGGAGCAGGGAGGTCTTACTGCCATTATACAGGGCCTTGGTGAGGCCTCACCTGGAATATTGTGTTCAGTTTTGGTTTCCTAATCTGAGGAAGAACGTTCTTGCTATTGAGGGAGTGCAGCGAAGGTTCACCAGATTTATTTCTGGGATGGCGGGACTGACATATGAGAAGAGACTGGATCAACTGGGCCTTTATACACTGGAGTTTAGAAGGGTGAGAGGGGATCTCATTGAAACTTACAAGATTCTGACGGGACTGGACAGGTTAGATGCAGGAAGAATGTTCCCGATGATGGGGAAGTCCAGAACCAGGGATCACAGTCTAAGAATAAGGGGTAGGCCATTTAGGACTGAGATGAGGAGAAACTTCTTCACTCAGAGGGTTGTTAACCTATGGAATTCCCTACTGCAGAGAGTTGTTGATGCCAGTTCATTGGATATAATCAAGAGGGAGTTAGATATGGCCCCTGCGGCTAAAGGAATCAATGGGGTATGGACAGAAAGCAGGAAAGGGGTACTGAGGGAATAATCTACTCCTGCACCTATTTTCTATGTTTCTATCCCTCCTTAAATAAGGAAACCAAAACTGTATGCAGTACTCCAGGTTTGGTCTCACCAACAGTTACAGCAGGACGTCCTTACTTTTACAATCTATTGATTAAAACTCAAAAGATTAAAACAGTGGATACTAATATACACGGGAGGAATGTTGCTTGTACTGCGCTGTGGAATAAATATCTTCATTAACGTGAGCCTGGCACCCTTTTGTTGGTTTCACTCTTTTCTTCTACATATCAATTTGATTGCTGTGCAATATCTGGTCACAAACCAACAGTATGTTGCAGGGTGATCTAATGGCACTTCCTGATGTTTAAACAGTTCCCTGATAGGGAGGCAGACAGGCGGGGGTTTATGTATGTATGTATGTATGTACCAGGTATGTATGTAGACTTATAAATAGGTGGATAGAAATTTGATCGATAGATACAATAAATACCACCCCAACACAACATGTGGTTATCTGTATGAAATTGGGACACGATTCCTTCATACCGTCAGTATGCATCAACAAATTGAATAGAATGAAACCTTATATTGTTTGCTGCGATCTTGGCATTTAACATTCAGCTGCAGTGTTGACTGTTTCATGCATTCAGCGAAATATTTCAACAGGGGCATCTTAACTTGATCCGACATGAAATGCCCTCCTCATCTGTCATCTTGCCTTGTTTACGAATACGGTACACAATTGATTTGGGTATTATAATAACCCGTGTGTTATTATAATACCCAAAGAAATCGGTTCCGCGGGAACATTTGAAATTAATTGTTTACCTGCGTTTTGAAGCAGTCTGTCAATCTCTGAAAAATAAGTAACAAAAGCATGTTCTAAATCGCTGAGGTAAAGCACAGATATTGCAATCGAATTCATTTATATAATATATAGTGTATTATATATTCCAGGTGAAACAGCGATATACTTGTACATCCTGCAATCTGGTACACAGTATTCCTGCTCACGATGCGGTCTCCTCGACATTGGGAAGACCAAACGCAGATAGGGTGACCACTTTGCGGAACACCTCTGTTCAGTCCGGAAGCGTGACCCTGAGTTTCCGGTCGCCTGTCACTTTAGTTCCCCACTCCACTCCCACTCTGACTTCTCCATCCTCGGCCTCCTACACTGTTCCAATGAAGCTCAACGCAAGCTCGAGAAACAGCACCTCATCTTTCGTTTCGGCATTTTACAGCTTTCCGGATTCAACATCGAGTTCAACAATTTCAGACCAGAACCTCTGCCCATATTTTATTCCCTGTGCCCCCTCTATTTAATTTTTATTTAGTGTCTCTCTGTTTCCCAGGGCAGCTGGTGATTATTCCGCCATTCACACCCTCTCTAGACTCATCTTTTGTTTCCTAACTTGTGCTATTACCATCTCAATTTTGCCCATCATCCCTTTTGTCTCTCAAATCTCTCCTGCCTTCCACCCCATCACAGACCTTCCCTTTTGTTCTTTCCTCCCCTCCCCCTTTCAGGGCCCCTACACTTCCTTAATAACTTGTTACATTTCGAACTATTGGCAGTTCTGACGGTGTCATCAACTCGAAACTTTAACGCTGTTTCTCTCTCCACAGACCCGCTGAGATTTCCAGCATTCTCTGTTTTATTTCAGATTCCAGCATCCGCAGTATTCTGCTTTTGTACAAAAGTGGGTTGTGTTCGTTTGAGAATATAAAGGGGTGATATGATGAAGTATTTCCAAATTATAAATGGATCCAATAGTGTTGTGCGAGGCCAGAAAAAGTGATCATGACCTTAAGACTGGACCTAAACCACTCAGCTGATGTTTCCACACAAAGCGTAGTGGAAATCTAGAACTCCCTCGTCAATAGCCCGTGGATGCTTGGGGTAAGTTGAAGCTTTCAAAGCCGAGACAGATTTAAGTTCGGTTACGAAGAAATATTGAGCAAAGGATGTAACCGGTGTTGAGCTGGAGATAAACCATGATCTAATTCACTGCTGGGCAAAATACAGGCCACGGGCCATATCCGGCCCACCAAGTCATTCTCTCCGGCCCGCTGGATGGGACAGAAATAGAAGGTGAGCCGGAGCTCGAGCTGTACATTTGTCTATCCACTTTCACCTCTCAGGGGTCAGAGACAGACCCGAACTGCAGCCAAGGAAAAACCATAGTAATACTTCATTCAAGTTAATAATTCGCTAAAATGATTCTTCCGGGCCCAATCTTAACAGGGTCCGTGTTCCATGATTCTGGGCCCAATGGCGGATATCCATACCCAGAATGCACTGCACACTCGAATATGCTCTATATCTTTCAGAATAGAGTCATGGCTGCTCAGCTCCACACCTCTTTTACCGAAGAAAGTGGCCGGCGCTGCATCTTTCCTCTTCGGTATCCAGGGTACGGTGGCAGGGGAGTTCTCATCTGGCATCAATTGGGACGGCATCAGTATTTTTACAGAGGGCCATAAGGCTGACTGAGGTTTGGAATTGATGCTGACACAGGCTCTAAAGAGGGGACAGTTCCATTTCACAGCTCTGATTTACAGAGACCAGAAGATAGCACAACATTTTCAACTTTTATCTTTCTTTCATTTCTAAGCACTATCCAATACATGTTGTGTATGTAAGATCGCATCTGACTGCCGAGTGATTTATCTTTGTGCAATGTTTATCTTTCTGCAATGTTTATCCTTGTGCAATGTTTATCTTTGTGCAATATTTATCTTTGTGCAATGTTTACCTTTGTGCAATATTTATCTTTCTGCAATGTTTATCTTTGTGCAATGTTTATCTTTCTGCAATGTTTATGTTTGTGCAATGTTTACCTTTGTGCAATGTTTATGTTTATGTAATATTTATCTTTCTGCAATGTTTATGTTTATGTAATATTTATCTTTGTGCAATGTTTATGTTTGTGCAATGTTTACCTTTGTGCAATGTTTATCCTTGTGCAATGTTTACCTTTGTGCAATGTTTATGTTTATGTAATATTTATCTTTCTGCAATGTTTATCTTTGTGCAATGTTTGTGCAATGTTTATTTTGTGCAATGTTTATGTAATGTTTATCTTCGTGCACTGTTTATCTTCGTGCAATGTTTATGCAATGTTTATATTTCTGCATGTTTATCTTTGTGCAATGTTTGTCCAATGTTTATCTTCATGCAGTTTATCTTTGTGCAATGTTTATGCAATGTTTATCTTCGTGCAATGTTTATCTTCGTGCAATGTTTATCTTCGTGCAACGTTTATGCGATGTTTATGTTCATGCAATGTTTATCTTTGTGCAATGTTTATGCAATGTTTATCTTCGTGCAATGTTAATGCAATGTTTATGTTAATGCAATGTTTATCTTCGTGCAATGTTCATGTTAATGCAGTTTATCTTCGTGCAATGTTTATGCGATGTTTATGTTCATGCAGTGTTTATCTTCATGCAATGTTTATCTTCGTGCAATGTTAATGCAATGTTTATCTTCGTGCAATGTTTATCTTCATGCAATGTTTATCTTCGTGCAATGTTAATGCAATGTTTATGTTAATGCAATGTTTATCTTCGTGCAATGTTCATGTTAATGCAATGTTTATCTTTGTGCAATGTTTATGCAATGTTTATGTTAATGCAATGTTTATCTTCGTGCAATGTTCATGTTAATGCAATGTTTATCTTTGTGCAATGTTTATGCAATGTTTATCTTCGTGCAATGTTTATGTTAATGCAATGTTTATCTTCGTGCAATGTTTATGCGATGTTTATGTTAATGCAATGTTTATCTTTGTACAATGTTTATGCAATGTTTATCTTGGTGCAATGTTTATGCAATGTTTATATCAATGCAATGTTTATCTTCATGCAATGTTTATGCAATGTTTATCTTCGTGCAATGTTTATGCAATGTTTATGTGTCTGCAATGTTTATCTTTGTGCAATGTTTATGTTTATGCAATGTTTATGCAGTGTTTATCTTTGTGCAATTTTATGCAATGTTTATGCAATGTTTATCTTCGTGCAATGTTTATGTTAATGCAATGTTTATCTTCGTGCAATGTTTATGCGATGTTTATGTTAATGCAATGTTTATCTTTGTACAATGTTTATGCAATGTTTATCTTGGTGCAATGTTTATATCAATGCAATGTTTATCTTCATGCAATGTTTATACAATGTTTATGTGTCTGCAATGTTTATCTTTGTGCAATGTTTATGTTTATGCAATGTTTATGCAGTGTTTATCTTTGTGCAATTTTATGCAATGTTTATGTTTATGCAATGTTTATGTTTATGCAATGTTTATGCACTGTTTATCTTTGTGCAATGTTCCCACAAATTATTTTTTGCGCGAGGTCCATTTACATTTGCTGCGTGGCCGGCCACTATGCAGCCGCACATGTGCAGTATCTCTTGCAGTGGCAGGAGCTGGGGAGTGGCCTGCGCGGGACCGTGCGATTGGTGGAACATTGGTGGGACCCTCAACAGCTCAGCAAAACTTGTTAAGTGGCCCTCCAGCCCAAATAATTTCCCAGCCCTGGTCTACTTGGATAGCGGAGCAGGATGGAGAGGGTATATGGCCTCCCCTGTCCCTCAGGTGTTACGACAGACCTCGACATGCTCCGTTTTCCTTATTGCTTACCTGTTCTGTGATTCTGGTCATCAAGCCCTTAAGAACATAAGGAGAGTACAGTTGGACATTGGCTGAATAGGAGCACAGACATTGCAATGCTGCTATCTACAATTTCAATGCCTACCATTCTGCAGTCACTTTACCAGCCAACGCCATGGGGTAGAATTTGTGGTCAGAGGCTTCCAGCGGGCGGATGACTTCAACCTACAATAAATTACGAATGTAACTGGTGATCCGGGAGGTTGGCGCTCCTGGGCCTCTACACGTAGGGCTGTGCAGAAACCCACGTATCCCAGGGGCGCATGTGATTGGCAAACACTCCTGGGGTCACGTGGGCCGGCCCAACCAATAAACGGGAATCCCCATTGATAATGTTTGTAATCCGCCTATAAATATCCCACTCTCTGCCCACGAATACCCTTTCCTTTCGTATGTCTAAACCTGGAAATTGCAAGTCACCTATGGGAGTGTATGTACCTCACAATCACCTGCAGAGGCCGCAAATTATGACCCACTTTGATTTTATTGAATCTCTCGCAAAAAACCCTGTCCCCAGGCCTGTTGTGAGAGGTAGAGAGGTCCTCGCTGTCTCTGTAACCTGCTGCGGCTTATGATGCTGTGAGGGTGGTGGGGACTGTTACAGTGTTAAACACCCTATATAAATGCCCGTTGGCATTGTTTTACACACACCCTGTGGGACGTCGGTGATTCGGACCTGTTGATTATTTCCAACATTTTCTGCTGAGAGTTCAGATTTCCATCATCTGCGGTATTTTGATTGTGTATACAGGCGGGCGGTATCCAAACAAGAACATCAGAACATAAGAAATAGGAGCAGGAGTCAGCCATTCGGCCCCTCGAGCCTGTTCTGCCATTTAATAAGATCATGGCTGATCTGATCATGGACTCAGCTCCACTTCCCCGCCCGCTCCCCATAACCCTTCACTCGCTTAACGTTCACAAATCTTTCTATCGCCACCTTCACAGCTCCCTGGGGCTGGGCCATTGAATATATTTAAAGTGGAGATAGACAGTTCTTTTGATATTTGGAGGGTGCAATTTATAGCTGCTCACGCGGTGGGGGGGGGTCGCACCTGATGTAGTGAATGCAAGCCTTTCTTTCTTTCATCAACTTTCAAATACATATAGCATTTAGTGTGGTGGTACTTTTCACCTCAATGTGGAGGCCCCGACCAGCATGAGAACACCAGCGGCAGGTCGGGGCCATAAAAGAAGCGGTGAGTGGCAGCCTGGGAGCAGCGTGGTGGCCACTTCAGGGAGCTGGTGCAGGAGGGTGACGGCAGCGAAGAGTGACATCATCAAGGTCGGTGATTGGAGCATGGGCAGATACAGCAGGAGCGGCGAGAGACTGTGGAGGGTCGTGATCGGGTCTCAGGAGAGGCGCGAGTTCGGGGCCCGGGCAGCCCACACTGCGATATGTGTGCACTGGGTCTGTGCAGCAGAGCTGGTCTCCAGTCGTCTTGGTTAACCCTTGCCACTGGACCAAGACCTAGCTCTGTCAGGCCCGTGTGGTGGCTGGTGTGCAACGGTCACCACACGTTAAAAAAATCCACACACCGGTATCTTCCACCCTTCAACATGTAGTTCGGGATCTGGCATATTAGGTCCTTCATTGAAACACCTGTGAACTCATCCTTTTTTTGGCATAGAAGCAAATCATCCTCAATATGAGGGACTGCCTATGATGGTGACTTTTCGCCTCTTAAGCTTTCATTCCACAGAAGATGACCAATCATTTTATACTAAAATCTCCATTCAGTTCTGATGAAAGGTCACAGACCTGAAATGTTAACTCTGCTTCTCTCTCCACAGCTGCTGCCTGTGCGCATTTCCCACATTTTCTGCGTATTTCTGATTTCCAGCATCCGCAGCATTTCGCTTATCATCCTCTGTGTCCTTGTTTTGTTTCTCTTTAATTACAAGAGTCGCAATTGAGCCCGTGACTGGACGGGCGGCCGCTGTAATGAGTGGTGTCACGGGCAGACAGCCAATGACAGACAGGTAACGACCATCTGATCCATCCAGCCTGTCCCACACAATCCTGATACCTTGTGTCTCACAACTCCACCCCACTGCAAACCAAGCGATCCCCTGGAAGAGACAAAAAAACAGATAAAAACCCAGGCCAATTTGTGAAAAAAAGAATCTGGGAAATTCCTCTCCAACCCATCCAGGAAATCACTCTGGCCATTAAATTCCCTGCAGTACCTACCTTCTGTAACAGTTAATCTCCACTGCAGCCAGAAACAAATCCAGCTTTTGCTTGAAGCAATTCAGAGAGTCTGTATCCACCACATGAAACGACAGCTTGTCCCAGAGGTTCACTGTGAAAAGAACCACCTCCTGACATCTAACCTCAAACAACCCCATACAACTTTAATTTGTGCCCCCTGGTCCTGCCTAACCTATTTAATTGAAATAAACTGTCAGCTGGAACACCATCTATTCCTTTCATTATCTTATAAACCTCAATTATATCCCCCCTCCCAAGTCTACACTCCTCTAAGGTAAAGAGTCCTAACTCTTTTAACCTAGCTTGATAACTATAACTGAATTTTGATTTTTCTCTGCTTGGAACAGTGCAAAGAATGATGGACGGTATGGAATGAGGTCTCGGCTGATGCTGCCAAGGCGAACTTTGACTCCAACAAGCAGATGAATTACAACCCCAAGCGAGACTGTAGTATGTCAATTTCAGTATGTTAGGCTCTTGCAACAATGGATCAAATTTCACCTTAGAATCATAGAAGCATAAAATCGTAGAATAGTTACAGCACAGAAGGAGGCCATTTGGCCCGTCGAGCCTGTGCTGGCTCTCTACAAGAGCACATGAACTATCCCCATGCCCCCGGCCCTTTCCCCACAGTCCTGCAATCTTTCTTCCTTCAGCTAATTAACCAACTCCCTTTTGAAAGCCCGATTGAGTCTGCCTCCAACATCCCCTCAGTCAGTGCATTCCAGATCTTAACCACTCGCTGCGTAAAAAAAAGTATTTCCTCACATCTCCTTTGGTTCTTCTGACATTCACCTTAAATCTGTGTCTTCTGGTTCTCGACCTTTCCCCAATGGGAACAGTTTCTCTCTCTCTACTCTGTCCAGACCCCTCATGATTTTGAACACCTCGATCAAATCTCCTCTCAACCTTCTCTGTGCCAAGGAGAACAACCCCAGCCTCCCTAGTCTCTTCACATAACTTAACTCCCTCATTCTTGTTATATTTTCTGCACCCTCTCGCAGGCCTTCACATCCTTCCATAAAGTGCGGTGCCCAGAATTGGACACAGTTGAGGCCGAACCTTTGTTTTATAAAGGTTCATCATAACTTCCTTGCTTTTATACTCTACACCTCCACGTTTGAAGCCCAGCATCCCTTATGCCCTGCCACACATATACCCCTAGGCCTCTCTGTTCATCCATGCCCTTTAGAATTTAATTTAATCAGATATAAATGTTGCTTGGTGACATAAAGAAATGAATTACAACCAATTGCGATAAAGGCCTAAACCATCACTGTAGACACGATGGTTGCATTCTCATTTACTCACCATCTCCTGTGACTTTTACGCCCTTTTCTAAGCAAAACAAAGGAACAAAGGTGGTAGAATGCAGTATTGACCACGCTCGACCAGCTCCGGTGGGCGGGCCACATTGGTCGCATGCTCGATACTAGACTCCCAAAACAAGCACTCTACTCCCAGCTACATTATCACAAGCGAGCCCCAGGTGGGCAGAGAAAATGCTTCAAGGACACCCTCAAAACCTCCTTGAAAAAATTTAACATCCCCACCGACTCTTGGGAATCCCCTTGCCCAAGACAGTTCAAAGTGGAGGAGGAGCATCCGAGAAGGAGCCGAACACTCCGAGTCTCTTCTCTGGGAGCACGCAGAAGCCAAGTACAAACAGCAGAAGGAGCGCACGACAAACTAAACACCCCACCCACCCGTCCCTCCAACCACCGTCTTCCCCAGACACTGCCTGTGACAGAGACTGTAGGTCCCACATCGGACCCATCAGTCACCTGAGAACTCAAGGTGTGGAGTGAGTCATCCCCGACCCCGGGGAACTGCCTCAGAAGGAGAAGAGAATGTGTGAAATTGGCTGCCACATTTCCTACATTTCAAAGTATTAATTGGTTGTAAAATGCTTTGGCATGTCCTGCTGTCAGGAAAGGCTCTATAAAAGGTGCAAGCCTTTCTCTCTTTCATGATCTTTCAAACAAATATTGTCATTAATGTGGTGATACTTTTCAACGCTTACGCATTCATTCCACAGAAAATGGCCAATCACTTTATACTGTAAATCTCTTCAGTTCTGACGAAGGGTCATCGACCTGAAACGTTAACTCCGTTTCTCTCTCCACAGATGCTGCCTGACCCGCTGAGTGTTTCCAGCGTTTTCTGGTTTTGATTCAGATTTTCTATGCCCGATATCACCACCCAACTATTTCAATCGACAGTAAAATCGGGCGAGGTGTAAAACCTGCTTCGCTTCCGAATCCCGGCGGTTTCACAACGGGCGTGTTATGTAAAAATTGCTTCTGAGGATGTGTGCTTAACTGGGAGTTAAAAGCAACAACTTGCATTTTAATAGCACCGTTTGCATTGTATTACTGCTTGAAGCAGGAAACGGGATGGTAAAAGTGGCAGTGGTAAAACATAGCTCCACCGAGTGGACTACTGTGGTAATGCAACTGCTGATGTAAATACAGTGGCTTTCCCAGTGGCTGGGTAAGTCGTCGCTAGAATCCTCCTCAACCGTCTTCTCCATGTGC
Source organism: Pristiophorus japonicus (assembly GCF_044704955.1). Lineage (NCBI taxonomy): Eukaryota > Metazoa > Chordata > Chondrichthyes > Pristiophoridae > Pristiophorus > Pristiophorus japonicus. The sequence continues at coordinate 54,770 of NW_027252625.1, read as the reverse complement.
CGGAGGAGCTCCTCCCGGAGTCACAGTGTGAATTTCGTCCCCTACGGGGCACAACGGACATGATTTTTACGGCGCAACAACTGCAAGAAAAATGCAGGGAACAGCGCCTAGCCTTGTATATGGCCTTCTTCGACATTACAAAGGCCTTTGACACTGTCAATCACAAGGGCCTATGGAGTGTCCTCCTCCATTTCGGCTGCCCCCAAAAGTTCATCCATTCCTCCACCTGCTCCACGACGACATGCAAGCCGTGATTCTAACCAAGGAATCCACGTCCGGACCGGGGTCAAGCAGGGCTGTGTCATCGCGCCAACCCTCTTCTCAATCTTCCTCGCTGCAGTGCTCCACCTCACACTCAACAAGCTCCCCGCCAGAGTGGAACTAAACCACAGAACCAGTGGGAACCTGTTTGACCTTCATCGTCTCCAGGCCAGATCCAAGACCATCCCATCCTCTGTCGTTGAACTACAGTACGCAGATTACGCCTGCGTCTGTGCACAGAGACTGAACTCCAAGTCATAGTCAACATCTTCACTGAGGCGTACGAAAGCACGGACCTTACACTAAACATCCGTAAGACAAAGGTCCTCCACTAGCCTGACCCCACCACACAGCACTGCCCCCCAGTCATCAAGATCGACAGTGCGGCCCTGGACAACGTGGACCACTTTCCATACCTCTGGAGACTATTATCAACAAGGGCAGACATCGACAACAAGATTCAACACCGCCTTTGGTCGCCTGAGGAAAAGAGTGTTCGAAGACCAGGCCCTCAAATCTGCCACCAAGCTCATGGTCTACAGGACTGTAGTAATACCCACCCTCCTGTATGGCTCAGAGACGTGGACCATATACAGTAGACACCTCAAGTTGCTGGTGAAATACCACCAATGATGTCTCCGTAAGATCCTGCAAATCCTCTGGGAGGACAGACACACCAACGTTAGCGTCCTCGACCAGGCCAACATCCCCAGCATTGAAGCACTGACCACACTTGACCAGCTCCGCTGGGCAGGCCACAATGTTCTCATGCCTGACACAAGACTCCCAAAGCAAGCGCTCTACTCAGAACTCCTAGATGGCAGGCGAGCCCCAGGTGGTCAGAGGAAATGTTTCAAGGACACTCTCAAAGCCTCCTTGATAAAATGCAACATCCCCACTGACACCTGGGAGTCCCTGGCCAAAGACCACCCTAAGTGGAGGAAGAACATCCGGGAGGGCGCTGAGCACCTCGAGTCTTGTCGCCGAGAGCATGCAGAAATCAAGCGCAGGCAGCGGAAGTGCGTGTGACAAACCAGTCCCACCCACTCCTTCCCTCAACCACTGTCTGCCCCACCTGTAACAGAGTCTGTGGTTCTCGTATTGGACTGTTCAGTCACCTAAGAACTCACTTGTAGAGTGGAAGCAAGTCTTCCTCGATTTCGAGGGACTTCCTAAAATGATGATGAAATACAGTAAAAGTCACATGATGTATTGAAGCCATCTTGTAAAGTGTGTGTCAGTGATGTGGAAATGAATACATCACAGGAGTGAGTAGATAGTAAAATGCTGAAAGTAACACGGCAGATGGCCAAACTTAAGAAATAGGAGCAGGAATCGGCCATTCGGCCCCTTGAGCCTGCTCCGCCATTCAGTGAGATCATGGCTGATATTCTACCTTAACTCCACTTGCTTGCACTATCCCCATATCCCATTGTTCCCATTCTGACCAAAAATATAGCGATCTCTGTGTTAAATGTACTCAACGACTGAGCCTCCACAGCTCTCTGGGGTAGAGAATTCATAAGAACATAAGAAATAGGAGCAGGATGGCTCCTCGAGCCTGCCCCGCCATTCAATAAGATCAGGGCTGATCTGATCACTCCCCCGCCTGCTCCCCATAACCATTTACTCCCTTATCGCTCAAAATTCTGTCTATCTCCACCTTCAATATATTCAATGACCCAGCCTCCACAGCTCTCTGGGGCAGAGAAATCCACAGATTCACAACCCTCAGAGAAGAAATGGGTGGCCCCTTATTCTGAGACTATGCCCCCTAGTTCTAGATTCTCCCACAAAAGGAAACTTCCTCTCTGCATCTATCCTGTTGAGCCCCATCAGAATCTTATACATTTCAATCACCTCTCAGTCTTCTAAACTTCAATGAGTACAGATTCAACCTGCTCAACCTTTTTTCATAATTCAACCCCTTCATCTCGGGAATAAACCGAGTGAACCGTCTCTGAACTATCCCTCCTATAGAAGGAGACTAAAGCTGTGCGCAGGATGACACCAAATTTGAGGGATAGCTAATACTGAGGGGACTGCACCCAACTACAGTAAAACATTAATATACTTGAAGAAAAGGCACATAATTGGCAAATGCAATTGAACACAGATAAATGTGAGATATTACATTTTTGGTAGGAAGTAGAGGGAAGTCACTTATTGTTTGGGGTATGTGAGTCTGGGTACGGCAGAGGAGTAAAGGGACCTCGGAGTACAAGTAACGAAATGTACCCACACAGGTTAACAAGCAATAACAAATTAACCAGGTTTAATTCCAGAGGGATAGAATTGAAAAGTAATGAAGTTATTCTAACTTGTATCGAACCGTGCACTGCGTACAGTTCTGGTCGCCATATTATAAAAAGGATTTGGAGGCACTGGAGTGGGTGCAGAGAATATTTACAAGGATGATACCAGACTTGCGAGGGTATACCTATCAGGAAAGGATGGACAGGCTGGGTCTCTTTTTGCTTGAAAAGGGAAAGTTGAGGGGTGACCTATTTGAGGTAGAAACATAGAAACATAGAAAATAGGTGCAGGAGTAGGCCATTCGGCCCTTCTAGCCTGCACCGCCATTCAATGAGTTCATGGCTGAACATGCAACTTCAGTACCCCATTCCTGCTTTCTCACCATACCCCTTGATTCCCCTAGTAGTAAGGACTTCATCGAACTCCTTTTTGAATATATTCAGTGAACTGGCCTCAACAACTTTCTGTGGTAGAGAATTCCACAGGTTCACCACTCTCTGGGTGAAGAAATTCCTCCTCATCTCGGTCCTAAATGGCTTACCCCTTATCCTTAGACTGTGTCCCCTGGTTCTGGACTTCCCCAACATTGGGAACATTCTTCCTGCATCTAACCTGTCTAACCCCATCAGAATTTTAAACGTTTCGATGAGGTCCCCTCTCATTCTTCTGAACTCCAGTGAATACAAGCCCAGTTGATCCAGTCTTTCTTGATAGGTCAGTCCCGCCATCCCGGGAATCAGTCTGGTGAACCTTCGCTGCACTCCCTCAATAGCAAGAATGTCCTTCCTCAGGTTAGGAGACCAAAACTGTACACAATACTCCAGGTGTGGCCTCACCAAGGCCCTGTACAACTGTAACAACACCTCCCTGCCCCTGTACTCAAATCCCCTCGCTATGAAGGCCAACATGCCATTTGCTTTCTTAACCGCCTGCTGTACCTGCATGCCAACCTTCAATGACTGATGTACCATGACACCCAGGTCTCTTTGCACCTCCCCTTTTCCTAATCTGTCACCATACTTAAGTATGAAAGGTTTTGATAGAATGGATACAGAGAGAATGTTTCCACTTGTGGGACTAGAGGCCATCAATATAAGATCATCACCAAGAAATCAAGTAGGAAATTCAGGAGAAACTTCTTTACCCAGAGAGCGGTGAGAATGTGGAACTCGCTCCCACAAGGAGGGGTTGAGGCGAATAGTATCGATGCATTTAAGGGGAAACTAGATCATCATGTGAGGGAGAAGGGAATAGAGGGTTACGCTGATAGATTTAGATGAGGAAAGACGGGAGGAGGCTCGCATGGATCATAAACACCGGTATGGACTTGTTGGGCTGAATGGCCTGTTTCTGTGCTGTATATCCGATGTAATCCTATACATAATACACATGGTGCACCAGTGTTGGAGGGTGAGAATGTTTAAGGTGGTGGGTCGGATGCCGATAAAGCTAATGCTTTGCTAAGGATGGATAGACCTTGTTGACAAACTTCCTTGTTGACCTTGTTGACATCCTTTGCCTGCTTCACGATGACATGCAGGCCGTGATCCTTACCAACAGATCCATTACAGACCGAATCCACATCCGGACCGGGGTCAAACAGGGCTGTGTCATCGCTCCAACCCTCTTCTCAATCTTCCTCGCTGCCATGCTCCACCTCACAATCAACAGGCTTCCCGCTGGAGTGGAACTAAACTACAGAACCAGTGGGAAGCTGTTTAACCTACGCCGTCTCCAGGCCAGGTCCAAGATCACCCCAACCTCTCTCGTTGAGCTACAGTATGCGGACGATGCCTGCGTCTGTGCACATTCTGAGGCTGACCTCCAGGATATAGTCAATGTATTCACTGAGGCATAAGAAAGCATAGGCCTTATGCTTAACATCTGCAAGACAAAGATCCTCCACCAGCCTGTCACCGCCACACAGTACTGCCCGCCAATCATCAAGATCCACGGCGCGGCCCTGGACAACGTGGACCATTTCCCATATCTCAGGAGCCTCTTATCAGCAAAGGCAGACATTGATGTGAAGGTTCAACATCGCCTCCAGTGTGCCAGTGCAACCTTCGGCTGCCTGAGGAAAAGAGTGTTTGAAGACCAGGCCTTCAAATCTACCACCAAACTCATGGTCTACAGGGCAGTAGTAATACCCGCCCTCCTGTATGGATCAGAGGCATGCACGATGTACAGACGACACCTCAAGTTGCTGGAGATATATCACCAACGATGTCTCCGCAAGATCCTGCAAATCCCCTGGGAGGACAGGCACACCAACATCAGTGTCCTCGACCAGGCTAACATCCCCAGCATTGAAGCACTGACCACACTTGATCAGCTTCGCTGGGCAGGCCATAGTCCGCATGCCAGATACGAGACTCCCTAAGAAAATGCTTTATGCGGAGCTCCTTCATGGTAAACGAGCCAAAGGAGGACAGCGGAAACGTTATAAGGACACCCTCAAAGCCCCCCTGGTAAAGTGTGACATCACCACTGACACCTGGAAGTCCCTGGTCAAAGACCGCCCGAGGTGGAGAAAGTGCATCCAGGAGGGCGTTGAGCTCTTCGAGTCTCAACGCAAATAGCGTGAAGAAGTCCGGCGCAGTCAGCGGAAGGAGCGTGCCGCAAACCAGTCCCACTGACCCTTTCCCTCGACAAATGTCCATCCCACCTGTGACAGGGTCTGTGGCTCTTGTATCGGATTGTTCAGCCACCAGAGAACTCACTTTGGAAGCAAGTCCTCCTCAATTCCGAGGGACTGCCTATGATGATGAGACCTTGTTGAGTGTTGTTGCAGCTATCCTGGAAACTGAAGAGCTTTCCTTTACAGTCCCGACTTGGTGCCTCATCAGGTGGGGCAAGGGGCGAATCATGAGCTTCGCCAGCCACTGAAGATAATCTAGCTTCTGACCTGCCCCAGTAGTCATGAAATTTAGGCGGTTGATCCGGTTCAGTGCATGGTCAGTGGTAAGGTATTCGGCAAAGGCATTGCTACTAATTTACATGGGGAGCCGGTTATGCTCTCGTTAATGCACCCTGCCTCTTCCAGCCTTAAATTAATGATTGGTAAACATTTACATGCTGTAAATATTTCAATGTGCAATACGTATATGTGCCAACATTCCCTGCACTCTACATTCGCGTGAAACCATTTTATTGGTACCTGGTCAATAAGAATTTCCTCACCTGTGGCAGCTATAATTTCTTTCAGTCTTTTTATTTCTGGAATGAAAAAGACAAAAGTGCATAAGTGGTGACAGGAAGGGAGGAAGGGAAGGTAGCGACGGAAGGTAGGAAGGAAGGGAAGGTAGTGAAGGTAGCGATGGAAGGAAGGGAAGGGAGCGACGGAAGGTAGGAAGGGAGGTAGGGAAGGTAGCAACGGAAGGAAAGAAGGAAGGGAAGGTAGCGACAGAAGGTAGGAAAGTAGGGAAGGTAGGGACGGAAGGAAGGTAGGGAAGGTAGCGACGGAAGGAAGGAAGGGAAGGGAGCGACGGAAGGAAGGAAGGAAAGAAGGGAAGGTAGCGACGGAAGGTAGGAAGGGAAGAAGGGAAGGTAGCGACGGAAGGAAGGAAGGTAGGAAAGGTAGTGACAAAGGAAGGGAAAGTAGCGATGGAAGGAAGGGAAGAAGGGAAGGTAGCGACGGAAGGATGGAAGGTAGGGGAAGGTAGTGATGAAGGAAGGAAGGGAAGAAGGGAAGGTAGCGACGGAAGGAAGGGAGGAAGGGACGGTAGCGACGGAAGGTAGGAAGGGAGAAAGGGAAGAAGGGAAGGTAGCGACAGAAGGAAGGAAGGTAGGGGAAGGTAGTGACGAAGGAAGGAAGGGAGGAAGGGAAGAAGGGAAGGTAGCGACGGAAGGAAGGGAGGAAGGGACGGTAGCGACGGAAGGTAGGAAGGGAGAAAGGGAAGAAGGGAAGGTAGCGACGGAAGGAAGGGAGGAAGGGACGGTAGCGACGGAAGTGAGGAAGGGAAGAAGGGAATGTAGCGACGGAAGGAAGGGAGGAAGGGAAGGTAGTGACAAAGGAAGGGAAAGTAGCAATGGAAGGAAGGGAAGAAGGGAAGGTAGCGACGGAAGGAAGAAAGGTAGGGGAAGGTAGTGACGAAAGAAAGAAGGGAAGAAGGGAAGGTAGCGACGGAAGGAAGGGAGGAAGGGACGATAGCGACGGAAGGTAGGAAGGGAGAAAGGGAAGAAGGGAAGGTAGCGACGGAAGGAAGGGAGGTAGCGACGGAAGGTAGGAAGGGAAGAAGGGAAGGTAGCGACGGAAGGAAGGTAGGGAAGGTAGTGACAAAGGAAGGGAAATTAGCGATGGAAGGAAGGGAAGAAGGGAAGGTAGCGACGGAAGGAAGGAAGGTAGGGGAAGGTAGTGACGAAGGAAGGAAGGGAAGAAGGGAAGGTAGCGACGGAAGGAAGGGAGGAAGGGACGGTAACGACGGAAGGTAGGAAGGGAGAAAGGGAAGAAGGGAAGGTAGCGACGGAAGGAAGGAAGGTAGGGGAAGGTAGTGACGAAGGAAGGAAGGGAGGAAGGGAAGAAGGGAAGGTAGCGACGGAAGGAAGGGAGGAAGGGACGGTAGCGACGGAAGGGAGGAAGGGAAGAAGGGAAGGTAGCGACGGAAGGGAGGAAGGGAAGGTAGGAAGGGAAGAAGGGAAGGTAACGATGGGAGGAAGGGAAGGTAGCGATGCAAGGTAGGAGGGAAGGGAAGATAGTGACGGAAGGAGGGGAGGGGGTGAGGGAAGGTGGGGGGGAGGGGAGGGAAGGTGTGGGGGGAGGGGAGGGGAGGGAAGGTGGGGAGGGAGGGGAGGGGAGGGAAGGTGGGGGGGGAGGGGAGGGAAGGGGAAAGGAAGGATCCCTCATTGATAGTGGCCACACGATTGATTACCTGAGTGGGCAGAGAGCGCCTCAGCTTGCCTTCCTCTTCAAAAGGCCATCCGAGACTAACTGAGCAGTTTCACTAGAAGTATATCGTTTGCAACGCCAGGGTGGGAGTTACTAGCTACTTTAATGAATATCGATAGGAGTTACAAGCAAGTTGTTCACCTATGCATGTACGATAATAGGATAGCTCTCAGGGTCTGCCAACGGATAGCCGATCCAGGCGCGTTCCCAGCACAGAACACCAAAGAATTACTGAGCTTGAGCCTGTCGGTTGGACAATGTCAGATGACTTGTTGTAAACCCAACAAGATTACTGTCATGTGACCTTTATGTGTCATGTGCTGCTTGCCCAGTCAATGTTGATGCAGACATAAGCTGCTCGCTGGAATGTGAGTGTTGTTAATGTAGCTGGGCAGAGAATGTTGCATTGTCTTCACATCACCAGCAGAAAAGTCTAGCCTATCGCTACTGAGATAATAGACATATATCCCATGTTATGAATTATTTACCTTTGTCTTTGTCAAGAAGTGATTGTGCTGTAAATAAAGACATAATTAATTTCTCTCATGAAAGTTAAGATAGAACCGTGTCAAATTGTCGACATGAAGCTCTATATTTCTCTTTATAGGAAAATAATGATTTTTGCAAGTAGAATGCACACTGTTCTTAATCAAATATAAATTGGAGAATACACAGAGTTAAGTTTAATTAATTGTACAAATAGTGTCTGATAACCAGAGTGCACTGCAAACACAAATATAGACAGAGTAACCAGACAGGCTACAGCATAAGAACATTCGGCCCCTCGATCCTGCTCCACCATTCTTCTACCTCAACTCCACTTTCCCGCTCTACTTCCATATCCCTTGATTCCAAAAACCGATCGATCTCAGCCTTGACAATAATCAATGAATCGTCCTTTGGGGTAAATTCCAAAGATTCACAATCCTCTGAGTGAAGAAATTCTTCCTCATCTCAGTTTAAAAGACTGACCCCTTATCCTGAGACTGTGACCCCAAGTTCTCGACTCTCCAGCCAACAACAACAACTTGTATTTATATAGCACCTTTAATGTAGTAAAACATCCCAAGGTGCTTCACAGCAGTGTTATAAGACAAAACAGATACATTTGACACTGAGTCACATAAGTACAATTTAGCGCAGATGACCAAAAGCTTGATCAAAGAGGTATGTTTTAGAAGTATCTTAAAGGAGGAAAGAGAGGTAGAGAGGCGGAGAGGTTTAGGGAGGGAGTTCCAGAGCTTAGGGCCTAAGCAGCTGAAGGCACCGCCACAAATGGTTGAGCGGTTATAATCAGGGATGTTGAAGAGGGCAGAATTTGAGGAGTGTAGACATCTCAGGGGGTTATGAGGCTGAAATAAAGTACAGAGATAGGGAGGGTCGATGTCATGGAGGGATTTGTAAACAAGGATGAGAATTTTGAAGTCAAAGCATTGCTTAACCAGAAACCAATGTGGGTCAACGAGCAGGACTTGGTGCGAGTTAGGACACGGGCTGCCAAGTTTTGGATCACCTCAAGTTTACACAGTGTAGAATGTGGGAGGCCAGCCAGGAGTGAGTCGGAATCACAACTGGAATGTTTTGCTGGCTATGCAACCATCAGATTCCACTCCCCGAAGCCACATAACATCAAGGATTCTGCAAACGCCTTTTGAATTCATTGCATACCCGCATCTTTAAGTAGTTTGTCCAGATCTGCAAATGAAAGACAAACACGTTGACAAAACGAGATTCAACTCAGATTCACGAATTCCCGCCAATTTCGCCAGTTGAGGTGTGCTGTCACATTGTTAACTTAATCCCCCATTACTGACCTGCAGCAACAGTGCTCAGCAACCACTGACACATGACTCAGCTTTGGTTCCCACACTGATGCGACAATTACTTTAATTTATGTTGGGCCATAATTTGCGGCCCCTACGGGCTTTATGAGGTACGCATCATCATCCGGAAGCTGCAATCGGTCAAGAATCCTCTTAGAACATAAGAACATAAGTAATAAGAGCAGGAGTCGGCCATATGGCCCCTCGAGCCTGCTCCACCAATCAATAAGATCATGGCTGATCTGATCATGGGCTCAGCTCCACTTCCCTGCCCGCTCCCCATAACCCTTTACTCCCTTATCGCTCAAAAATCTGTCTGTCTCCACCTTTAATATATTCAATGACCCAGCCTCCACAGCTCTCTGGGTATAGATTTCATAAGATTCCCGAACCTCTGAGAGAAGAAATTCCTCCTCATCTCTGTTTTAAATGGGTGACCCCTTATTCTGAAGCTAGTTCTAGATTCCCCCACGAGGGGAAACATCCTCTCTGCATCTATCTTGTCGAGCCCCCTCAGAATCTTATATGTTTCAAGAAGATCACCTCCCATTCTTCCAAACTCCAACGAGTATAGGCCCAACCTGCTCAACCTTTCTTCATAAATCAACCCCTTCATCTCAGGAATCAACCTAGTAAACCTTCTCTGAACAGCCTCCAATGCAAGTATATCCCTCCTTAAATACGGAGACCAAAACTGTACGCAGTACTCCAGGTGTGGCCTCACCAATACCCTGTACAGTTGTAGTAGGACTTCTCTGCTTTTATACTCTATCCCCCTTGCACTAAAGGACAACATTCTATTTGCCTTCCTGATTACTTGCTGTACCTGCATACTAACTTTTGTGTTTCATGTACAAGGACTCCCAGGTCCCTCTGTACCTCAGCATTTTGTAATCTCTCCCCATTTATATAATCATTTGCTTTTGTATTTTGCATACCAAAGAGGATAACCTCACATTTTCCTACATTATACTTAATCTTTAAATTTTTTGGCCACTCACCTGTCTTTATCCCTTTGCAGATTCTGTGTGTCCTCCTCGCAATTTGCTTTCCCACCCATCTTTGTATCATCAGCAAACTTGGCTACATTACACTCGGTCCCTTCATCCAAGTCATTAGTATAGATTGTAAATAGTTGAGGCCCCAGCACTGATCCCCGTGGCACTTCACTAGTGCCAATCGGAAAATGACCCATTTAACCCGACTCTCTGTTTTCCGACAGATCCAACGCATCCCCGGGAAAAGATCACCCATGGGCGGAGAGTTGGGCTTTTTGCCAGTGAATGCCCATGAAATTCTTACACCTGCTTTTAACCAGCGTAAGAGTCTTTAAAAAATATCAATCATTAAAAATCCCTGTGCAATTATGGAAGTGTATTTTTAGCCACTTTAAGACATTTAAATTTATTTTTGAAGATATTACATTTCTGTTTTAACTATTTAATGAAATGGCATTTTAATTGATTTTAAACATTAATATTTTCTTTATTTGACGTGCAGATGTATTATTTGGGGAATTCCCGTTCATGCTTATGTGGTTTCTGTAAATATGGAATCTCCACAAGCAGCCTATTCTTTGATTGATCGGGCTGGTCCCGCTGATCCCAGCTACACTTGCCCCCGAGATATGTGGGCCTCTACCCACAGGGACCCAGACAGCTCCAGGACTGTTAATCTCTGTACCTCACGGACTGCCAGGCACGGGGGCACTTGATTTGCAGATCAGAGGCATTTCCCTCGGGAAGCCTCCGACCGCAAATTCAGGGCCGGTAAAGGATGCCGAATTCAGTCAATTGAGCTGGCCTTGGTACAGAACTTTGAGCATAATCAATTGAAACCACCAATATACCTGATTCTTCACTGCAGTGAAGCTTGAACCTTCCATAAGAATATAAGAAATAGGAGCAGGAATAGGCCATTTGCCCCTCGAGCCTGCTCCGCTATTTAATATGATCATGGCTGATCTGATCTTGGTCTCAAATCTACTTCCCTGCCCGCTCCCCATAACCCTCGACTCTCTTATTGCTCAAAAATCTGTCTATCTCCACCTTAAATATATTCAATGACCCAGCCTCCACAGTTCTCTGGGGCAGAAAATTCCACAGATTTACAACCGTCTGAACGAAGAAATTTATCTCAGTTCTAAATGGGTGACCCCTTAATCTGAAACTATGCCCCCTAGTTCTAGATTCCCCCACGAGGGAAATATGCTCTCTGCATCTACCTTGTCAAGTCCCCTCAGTATTGTAATGTATGTAGGCACCTTTAGTAATGACTCCATGAGGCAGGTTATGATACTTAAACTGTGTAGACCTGTCGTTCTATATTTGCAGCTCCTCGAGTGAGGCCACCAAGCTGTGAGTTCCTTTTTATACTGGGTTACCTGCAGTCTCCAGCAGCAGCACCCTCTGGTGTACAGGTAAGGTGTGTACAGTATAAGGGTACATTCAGTGTTGCATAACAGTGTTACAGACATCACACAATAAACAGGCATGCATACACAACAATACTCCCCCCTAAGCATTTTTCATATCCTTATTGTCATGACCAGTGGTGGTCAGTGGGAGGTTGTGGTGAGGGTTGAGTAGTTGCCAGGTGTGACCCCTGTGCTTGAGGCTGGCCTCGTACGTTTCCCCTCCCTCACACACAGACCATGTGAGTGTCACTGTTGTGGGATCCCTCAGAGGGGGTAGCCACGGCAGCAGTGAGTGGTATGTATACACTGTAGTTGTGGGCAGGGCCACAAGACTGGGTGGGCTCCTTGTCCACCAATTGGGATGAGGGTCAGGTCATCCCAGGGTTTGCCAGGGAAGCTGGAGGGTATTGACCTCGTGGTCCTGGTGTTGGCCCTGGTGGCCAGGGGTTGTAGGGCTGGTCTGGCGCAGGTTGTAATTGGTGGTGGCTGGGCTGCCCATTGACCACTGTCCCTGTAGTGGGTCTGCTCCCACTGCCTGTGTGTGTCCTGCAAGGGGCATCACATTCTCTATCATTATTGTTAAGCATAATAAACTTATTCTTAACCTTACTGACGTCTGCATTCATCTCATTAGTCATATTAGATAAACTAGCATCACAATTCATGGTTACATTTCATACGTTTTCATACTTGCACCCTTTAATTGTATCTTTAGCTTTAAAGTCCGTGTACTCAAATAGTTTAAACTTCCCCTTTAAATTTTTTTGGTTATCGGTCTCCTTTAAGGGAGCTTTCAAATCCGATTGGACGCTCGGTGTCATGTGATGCTCCTCCATGCTCGCTCGTGGTATGGCAGTGGCCATTTTGATTTTAGGTTCTGCTGCTTGTGGTGCGGCAGCCATCATCTGGTCCTGCTGCAGGTAGGCTGCGGTGCTCTTTTCTTCCACAGGTTCGATCCTGGATGTTGGGAATCCATTTCATTCATCAATGTTCACCTCTTGGAGTCCTGCCTCGACTCGGAAAGTGGAGTTTGGATCCTCGGTCCTGGAGATTTTGCCATGGTGCTATGGAATCGTCACCATGCCATTGAGCTGGACAGTGGAACCTCCGGATGCAGCGATGGATCCATGTTCGAGGTCGATTGGCGGGATTCATCCAAAGTTCTTCAAAGGTCGCTTGGCTCATCGCAGACTGGCTCGCCCCTGTGTCGCTCTCCATAGAAACTGGGACCCCGTCAACATCTACTTTCTTCGTCCACGGAGAACTTTCGGTGGAGCAGGTATGTGTTCCATACTCTTCTTCCAGGGGTTGAACAACTTCACCTTCCTCTGTGTCGGAGCCCCGGTGGTCAGCCAACTCATCAGAGACGCGGTGAGTACAGCTTTTGCTGCACATCCTTTGAAGGTGCCTTTTCTCTTTTCATGCATAGTCTTTGTAGCGGCAATGGTGGGCCCTGTGGTTTCCTCCACAGCGCCAGCACGGGGCTAGCCGGTTTGCTCCATGTGGCGGACTCAGGGTTGCGCGACTCGGGGCAGTGTTTCTGCCCTCAGAAGTATCAATGCGGTGCATTGCTCTCATCGGTTTAGAGTCCCTTAGAGCTTCATTTAGGTGGTCGCCAAAGTCGCAGGGTGCAGCCAGTCTCCGTAAGTGTTCCAATCTTTCTACAAAAGTATCCCAATCTTCCCCATCGGTAAATTGCTGAAAGTTGCTGAGATTCGACATGCTGAGCGTGTGGCTCGTGACCTCGTATTCTCGTCGCCAGTTGTAGCGTATGTAGGCACCTTTAGTAATGACTCCACGAGGCAGGGCATGATACTTAAACTGTGCAGACCTGTAATCCTTTATTTGCAGCTCCTAAGTGAGGGCAATAAGTTGTGTGTTCCTTTTTATACTGGGTTACCTGCAGTGTGCAGGTAACCCTTAGGTCTCCAGCAGCAGCACCCTCTGGTGTACAGGTAAGGTGTGTACAGTATAAAAGTACATTCAGTGTGGCATAACAGTGTTACAGACATCACACAATAAACAGGCATGCATACACAACAAGTAGCTTATAAGATCACCTCTCATTCTTCTGAACACCAATGAGTATAGACCCAACCGGCTCAACCTTTCTTCATAAGACAACCCCCTCATCTCCAGAATCAACCGAGTGAACCTTCTCTGAACTGCCTCCAATACAAGTATATCCCTCCTTAAATGCGGAGACCAAAACTGTGCGCAGTACTCCAGGTGTGGCCTCACCAATACCCTGTACAGTTGTAGCCTTTGTTCTGTACAGTTTGCCTCATACTGAGGCCACATTCACCCTGTTCCTGCCAAGAATCATTTATGTTTGCAAATGCTGCACAAATAGAACTGCTTCAGATGAGAATTGATGATCAGGTTTATGCGAGCGTGGTTGAACAGTAACTACAGCTCAACAAAACTGACAGTGTCCAGAGTAAATCTTTCGATCGTGCCCTGAGCAGAACCTCCATGCATTCACAGTTGAAGTTGTTCAGGAGCCCAACTGAAAATGGCACACACGTTGGCAAATTAAAGTCTGAAAATTAGCCTTTTTGAAAACTATAATTCTTCCTCCCATTCATCTTAATTCAGGATTGCAGGGGTACCTGTGTGAAGCCAGGAGCAGGAGTGCAAGAGGAACCAAAATGTCAGGGGTTGCTTTGAGTTCCCATTCCCTCTGCTCGAAATTTTGAGGGATGTGGCGTTCATGAAATTCATCATCGGTGGGATTGCAAATTGGGAGTAGGATGGTCTCCCTGCTTTATGCCCCACCTGACTTTCAGCTCCATTGACTTCAGTTTGACACATGAGCAGCTATTTGAAGATGAACTGTAAACAACCTTACTCATGACAGAGATAAACAAAATAACCCGAACACACATTGCCCAGTGAGCTGCGGTCTTAGTTTTACCTGGATCGTATTCATTTTCTGGGTTTCCTATAAGGCAAGGTGAAAACGTTAAACTGCACTTCATTGTACAGTATTTACACTGTAGAACCAGGCCACCCGAGCATAGGGTAACTCAAAGCAACCCTTGGTGTCCTGGTAACTGGTGTCCTGGGCGTTGGTGAGACCACACCTGGAGTACTGCGGACAGTTTTGGTCTCCGCATTTAAGGAGGGATATACTTGCATTGGAGGCAGTTCAGAGAAGGTTCACTTGGTTGATTCCTGAGATGTCATAAGAAAAATGGTTGAGCAGGTTGGGCCGAAACTCATTGGAGTTTAGAAGACTGAAAGGTGATCGTATCGAAACGTGCAAGATAGTAATGGGGCGTGACAGGGTAGATACAGAGAGGATGTTTCCTCTCGTGGGGAATCTAGAACTAGGGGGCATGGTCTCAGAATAAGGGGTCGCCCATTTAAAACAGAAATGAGGAAGAATTTCTTCTCTCAGAGGGTCGTGAACCTTTGGAATTCTCTTCTCCAGAGAGCTGTGGAGGCTGGGACATTGAATATATTTAATGTGGAGATAGACAGGTTTTTCAACGATAAGGGAGTCAAGGGTTATGGGGAGCGGACAGGGAAGTGGAGCTGAGTCCATGATCGGATCAGCCATGATCTTATTGAATGGTGGAGCAGGCTCGAGGGGCCAAATGGCCGACTCCTGCTCCTATTTCTTATATTCTTATGTTCACTCGGCCCAACTGGTCTCTACCAGGGTTTATGCTCCACACTGGCCTCCTCTCACCCTAATTCATCTGAACTCAGCATACTCATTTCACCCTCATGTACTTATGAAGCTTCCCCTTAAATACATCTAATCCATTCATCTCAACCAAACCTTGTTGTAGCGAGTTACACATTCTCTTTGTTTCTTCTGAATTCATTACTGGAATTATTGGCGGCTATCTTATATTGACCGCGGCTAGATTTCGGCTCCCCAAAATTTCCTGATTCTACTTGGGCACTGCCTAAGAAGAAGAGAAGATTAGCATTTTATAAGAACATAAGAATTAGGAGCAGGAGTCGGCCATTCGGGCCCTCGAGCCTGCTCCACCATTCAATAAGATCATGGCTGATCTTCGACCTCAACTCCACTTTCCTGCACTGTCCCCATATCCCTCGATTCCCTTAAAATCCAAAAATCTATCGATCTCTGTCTTGAATATACTCAAAGACTGAGCCTCCACAGCCCTATGGGGCAGAGAATTCCAAAGATTCACCACCCTCTGAGTGAAGAAGTTTCTCCTCATCTCAGTCCTAAATGGCCGACCCCTTATCCTGGGACTGTGACCCCTGGTTCTAGACTTCCCAGCCAGAGGGAAACATCCTCCCTGCTCTACCCTGTCAAGCCCTGTAAGAATGTTGTATGTTTCAATGAGATCACCTCTCATTCTTCGAAACTCTAGAGAATATTGGCCTAGTCTACTCAATCTCTCCCCATAGGACAATCCCCCATCCTAGGAATCAGTCTGGTGAACCTTCGTTGCACTCCCTCAATGGCAAGTATATCCTTCCTTAGGTAAGGAGACCAGAACGGTGTGGTCTCACCAGGGCCCGATATAATTGTAATAACTCCTATACTAGAATCGTCTGATAATAACAGCCAACAAACCACTTCCTTTCTTAATTGCTTGCTGTACCTGCATATTAACGTTCAGTGATTGGTGTACAAGGTCACCCAGGTCCCTCCGAACACCAACATTTCCCAATCTCTCACCATTTAAAATGTACTCTGCTTTTCTATCTTTCCTACCAAAGTGGATAACTTCACATTTATCTCCATTTGCCATGTTCTTGCCCACTCACTTAGCCTATCTATATCTCCTTGAAGCCTCTTTGCATCCACTTCACAGCTAGCCTTGGATATGTTACATTTGGTCCCCTCATCCAAATCATTGATATGTGTAGACATTCAGCACATTGCACACTAAGTGGAGAGGGTGCAGAGGAGATTTACCAGGATGTTGCCTGGACTGGGGAATTTTGGCTATGAGGACAGATTGGAGATGCTGGGTCTGTTTTCTTTGAAACAGAGGAGGCTGAGGGGAGACCAGATTGAGGTGTATAAAATTATATGAGGGGCCTGGATAGAGTGGATAGGATGGACCTGTTTCCCTTGGCAGAGGGGTCAACAACCAGGGGACATAGGCCCCAAGTTTCCACATGATTTGCGCCTGATTTTTAGGAGCAACTGGTGGAGAATGGACTATCTTAGCAATCGCAATTCTCCACATTTAAGTTTTCTGCAGTTCTACTCAGGTAGAACAGTTTCACTTTTGAACAGAATTTTTTTTCAAAAGGGGGCATGTCCGGCCACTGACGCCTGATTTGAAAGTTTCCACGTTGAAAACGTACTCCAAACTAACTTAGAATGGAGCAAGTGAAGATTTTTGTAGGCTTGAAAAAACCTTGTCTACACATTAAAAAATCAGGCGCAGGTTACAAATTAGGCGTCGGGAACGAGGTGGGGGGGAAGGGAACTCATTAAATTCTACAATAAATCCTTATTTATACTTATACAAATATTATACAAATAAACCCAACCTGAGCAAAGAAAAGATTAAATAAGCAAAGAAAAGATTAAATAAACCATCTTCCTACCTGTGTGAAAGTGCTTCAGGCAGGCCTTTCGGGACCGAAGGCTGAACGGGCCGGCCCGAGACTTTGGGCAGGGCCCGTCGCCAGCACCAGATTTACAGGTAGGTGTGCATGGGGAGAGATTAAAAAATGCTGTGGTACAGTGTCGAGGAAATTTCTAAGTTAAATTAACTCAGGCGGAGGCTTTCATAGTCGTGCTTTGAGAGAATTTTATTTTCTAACGAGATATCTCGGAGAGCCTGCTCAGTCCTTACCGAGGCAAAACTCTGAGTTTCACAATCAAACCCGCTCTATCTTTGCACAGTGAAAGCAGGAATTAATCGTACATTCTGTGACTACAAAGGTCAGTCCTGGAGGCACACTTTATTTTATTTTGCATAGTTTCTCCCTTTTCGTATCCTGATAAGCAGGGTATCTGGAGACTCATGCAAACACCAGACAGTCATGTTTTTACAACATTCTTGGTTCAAAGCTGATAAGTTTGGGTGTTTTTTCTAGCTCCACTAATTCTACAAAATCAGCAAAAAGTGAACTTAACCCTTTCCTTTAAAATAGGACATAGATCGTTTTCTTCCACAATTCCCTCCTTGTTGATCTTTTACTAGATCAACACAGTTTCTTATATATTCTTTTCTTGTTCAAAAGGGGGTTCATACCCCTCAGGGTAGGGTCGCATTTTAAGACATTCTTCTTCATTGTAACCATCTAATGTTCCTTCTATGCGACTTAACCTTCCTTTCACGAACATACTTTTCCTTTCTACTTGGGATGCCAGGCCCATTACCTGACTAATTAATTTTTTCAATTTTATCCACATTCCACAAATGATTATTAACAATATAAGCATAACCACACCTAAGATTACTATGGGGTGTATGACAAGCTTCAGTACTGCTGAAGCTTTTGGAGACCATCCGAAAAACACATCCCACCAGTGGTGTACTGTCAAAGAGGTGACTTCATCTGCGATTCTTACTAGTTGCCCCTTCTTGTAACTCATTTCGACTCTAAATTGGTGGATGTCTCTGCCTCGTTTTGACAGAGCTTCCTCAAGTTGCTTGTCATTACGTATCAAATTGTGCAGTCTGGTCAAACTAATTACAGGGGGTAAGGGTTCAATCTTGTGCACAGACAGATATTTTTCTACATTTTGCCATTGCCCAAAGATATAAGTTCTTTTTTCTTCTGGGTCATACAGGGTGTAGACTCCTCCAACACATTTATTAATGGGGGGCCTATATAAAATTCCATCCAGATAGACAGGTTTATTTCCGGTCACACAGACCTCATTCTGTCCTATTTCCGTAATGTCAATATCATTTGTTAGCTTTAGTTCCCATTTACATACTCCATTGGAGTGCTGTAAGGAGCATGGTTCGTATGTGACAGTCTGACAAGGACATACCATTCCGAATGGCCATCTAGCACATCCCCTCTGGTGATGTGTCAAATTCTTTTCATTGACCCAATCTCCTTCAAATTTTGGGTACCAAAAGTTCTGTCCAAACAACTGGGGCATTACTTGGAACTGACACCAAATTTCTTGTCTCGTCTTATTTACTATTTACATAGTTATGTTACATCCTTTTGAATCACAACTGATATATCTTTCTTGGGGTTTAATGGTTAAATTAAGAAGCTTATCCTTCTGATTAATTTTCAGTAACCTTTCCCATGTGTCAGCATGGAAGGATAGTATTTTCCTTTCTAGCTCGGCTCTCAATAACTGTCTGATCATTTCTTTAAACATGCAATGGGTGTACCTGTTTACCCCCTGTTGTTCCTTCATCAGGTTTTCTATTTCCTTCTCTATTTTTTCATTTTGCTTCCAGGTCATTTTGTCTGTGACGTAACCTGATACCTGCAGTTGCTGTCATCCTTCATCCCAGGCATTTCTTATTTTTATGCCTTCCCCTATCAGTCCTCCGACGACCTGGATTTTATTTTGTAGGGTCTCGATATCCATGGAGTTCAATGCTCCCATTCCTGCTCCCACTCCACCTAACACAGTTTCTAATAGATCCCGTTTCTTTCTCGGGAGACTTTCTTTTCCAAGAGATACCTCAACACTGGCTGTGTTGCAGCCGTCTTCTTTACTTGGGGGATATATAATTCGTATTGTTAAATTTAATACACCTGGGGACCTTACCACTGGGATGCAGGTGGTCAACATTCGTTTCAAGTGTCCCGTATCGTGCGGGGAATGCTTAGTTTTATTGTGGGTCCATTGTTTAGTATTGGGTATTCCATTTATTATTTTCGTGGGGTTCATACACTTTACCCATTCTCTGTTTCCTATTTCAAAGTAGCAATCTTCTTCCGGTCTACATAATGTGCCATTGGTCTCTTGACTCTCATTTTGGTCCGTGCTGGTTAGGCAAGTCATGTTTACCTTCCAGTTCAGGGATATATTAAATCCCTCCTCATTGGTCACTTTCACTTCTCCTGATTGCCGATCTATCCCTACTCCACAAGCCTTACACATCACTGTGAAGTTCCCTACCTTACAATTTTTTCCTTTTGGGCATGTAAAGTTATCTTGCTGCCTTGTCTTATCATTTTTCCCCCACTCCATATCTCCCTTCCATACTTTTTCTTCTTCAAGTAATTCTTCTTCCTGTCTGACTTTCCTTACTGCTAAAATGATCAGAACGCCCAATGTCCACTTATAGGGCCCAAGTTTCCACATGATTTGCGCCTGATTTTTAGGAGCAACTGGTGGAGAACGGACTATCTTAGAAATCGCAATTCTCCACATTTTTTTTTCTGCAGTTCTAGTCAGGTAGAACAGTTCTACTTTGAAACAGAATTTTTTCTTCAAAAGGGGGCGTGTCCGGCCACTGACGCCTGATTTGAAAGTTTCCACAGTGAAAACGTACTCCAAACTAAAGTAGAATGGAGCAAGTGAAGATTTTTGTAGAACTGAAAATACCTGTTCTACACATTAAAAAATCAGGTGTAGGTTACAAATTAGGCGTCCAGAACGAGGTGGGGGGGAGGGGGGGGGAGGGAAGTCATTAAATTCTATAATAAATCCTTATTTATACTTATACAAATAAATCCAACCTGAATAAACATTTATAAGCAAAGAAAAGATTAAATAAACCATCTTCCTACCTGTGTGAAAGTGCTTCAGGCAGGCCTTTCGGGACCGAAGGCTGAACGCCGCCCGGCCCGAGACTTGAGGACTTCGGGCAGGGCCCGTCCCAGACACCAGATTTACAGGTAGGTGGCATTGGGTTGGGTCGGGGAGGTTCGGTTCGGGGAGAGGGAGAGGAGAGGGGGAGGGGGAGGGGGGAGGGGGAGGGAGAGGGGAGGGGGAGGGGGAGGGAGAGGGGGAGGGAGAGGGGGAGGGAGAGGGAGAGGGGGAGGTCAGGTCGGATCCAGTCTGGGAGGCGGGAGTCGGGTCGGGTCGGGTCCAGTGGGGGGGGCGGGAGCGCGGGTCGGGTTGGGTCCAGTCGGGGGGCGGGGAGCGGGAACAGGAGCGCGGGTCGGGTTGGGTCCAGTCGGGGGGGCGGAGCGGGAATAGGAGCGCGGGTCGGGTCGGGTCCAGTGGGGGGGCGGGAGCGCGGGTCGGGTCGTGTCCAGTCGGGGGGGCGGGGAGCGGGAACAGGAGCGCGGGTCGGGTCCAGTCGGGGGGGGCGGGGAGCGGGAACAGGAGCGCGGGTCGGGTTGGGTCCAGTCGGGGGGGGCGGAGCGCGGGTCGGGTCGGGGTCCAGTCGGGGGGGGCGGGGGAGCGGGAACAGGAGTGCGGGTCGGGTTGGGTCCAGTCGGGGGGCGGGGGAGCGGGAACAGGAGTGCGGGTCGGGTTGGGTCCAGTCGGGGGGGGCGGGGAGCGGGAACAGGAGCGTGGGTCGGGTCGGGTCGGGGGGGCGGGAGCGGGAACAGGAGCGGCGGGTCGGGTCGGGTCCGGGGGGGGGCGGGGAGCGGGAACAGGAGCGCGGGTCGGGTCGGGTCCGGGGGGGGCGGGGAGCGGGAACAGGAGCGCGGGTCGGGTCGGGTCCGGGGGGGGGCGGGGAGCGGGAACAGGAGCGCGGGTCGGTCCAGTCGGGGGGGGCGGGGAGCGGGAACAGGAGCGCGGGTCGGGTTGGGTCCAGTCGGGGGGGGGAGCGCGGGTCGGGTCGGGTCCAGTCGGGGGGGGCGGGGAGCGGGAACAGGAGTGCGGGTCGGGTTGGGTCCAGTCGGGGGGGGCGGGGAGCGGGAACAGGAGCGCGGATCGGGTCGGGTCCGGGGGGGGCGGGGAGCGGGAACAGGAGCGCGGGTCGGGTCGGGTCGGGGAGCGGGAACAGGAGCGCGGATCGGGTCGGGTCCGGGGGGGGCGGGGAGCGGGAACAGGAGCGTGGGTCGGGTTGGGTCCAGTCGGGGGGGCGGGGAGCGGGAACAGGAGCGTGGGTCGGGTCGGGTCGGGTCCAGTCGGGGGGGGCGAAGCAGGAACAGGAGCGCGGGTCGGGTCGGGTCAGTCGGCGGCGGGGGGGGGGGGGGGGGCACGGGTGTCGGGTCTGGTCCGGAGGCGGGGGGGGGGGAGCGGGTATCGGGTCGGGTCAGTCGGCGGGGGGGGGGAGCGAGTGTTGGGTCTGGTCCGGAGGCGGGGGGGGGGGGGAGCGAGTTTTGGGTCTGGTCCGGAGGCGGGGGGGCGGGGAGCGAGTGTTGGGTCTGGTCCGGAGGCGGGGGGGGGGGGGGGGGGAGCGAGTGTTGGGTCTGGTCCGGAGGCAGGGCGGGGGGGGGGGGGGGAGCGAGTGTTGGGTCTGGTCCGGAGGCGGGGGGGGGGGGGGGGCGCGGGTGTCGGGTCTGGTCCGGAGGCGGGGGGGGGGGGGGGGGCGCGGGTGTCGGGTCTGGTCCGGAGGCGGGGGGGGGGGGGGGGCGCGGGTGTCGGGTCTGGTCCGGAGGCGGGGGGGGGGGGGGGGGGGGCGCGGGTGTCGGGTCTGGTCCGGAGGCGGGGGGGGGGGGGGGGCGCGGGTGTCGGGTCTGGTCCGGAGGCGGGGGGCGGAGTGGGTGTCGGGTCTGGTCCGGAGGCAGGGGGGGGGGGAGCGAGTGTCGGGTCTGGTCCGGAGGCAGTGGGGGGGGGGGGGGGAGCGAGTGTTGGATCTGGTCCGGAGGCAGGGGGGGGGAGCGAGTGTCGGGTCTGGTCCGGAGGCGGGGGGGGGGGTGGGGGAGCGAGTGTCGGGTCTGGTCCGGAGGCAGGGGGGGGGGGGGAGCGAGTGTTGGGTCTGGTCCGGAGGCGGGGGGGGGGGGGGTGGGGGGGAGCGAGTGTCGGGTCTGGCCCGGAGGCAGTGGGGGCGGGGAGCGAGTGTCGGGTCTGGTCCGGAGGCAGTGGGGGCGGGGAGCGAGTGTCGGGGGGTGGGAGGAACCTTATTCACGCAGCCCCAGTGAGGCCATTGGGCCAGGGCTAGGGGCTGCGTGCTTCGGGCCCCTCCCACACAGTTCGGCGCCTGGAGCTACTGCACTTGCGTGCCCACTGTAGCGCGCATGTGCAGAGGTCCCGGCACTGTTTTCAGCGCAGGGACCTGGCTCCGCCCCCCCACAGCTCGTGCTGGCTGCGCCGAGGGCCAGAGGACCTGCAAGTAGGTGGAGAATACCGAGGATTTTTTTCGGCGCACTTTGTGGCGCGAAAAACGGGCGTCCAGGTCTGGACTGCGCTGTTCTAGGCGCGTGTGGAAACTTGGGCCCATAGCTTTTCCAAGAGTCCCGCCTCATCTTCCCTTTTCTGTTTACTTCTATAACACTCTTGAACTAATTCGTTACAATAACAACACGCAAGCACGATAATAACAGTAACCCAAATAATAAAGGCCCAAACTGGCATACAAATCAGTTCTGACATTCGTCCCTGGATTCTTTTGGGCAACTATAGATACTTTTAAGTCCAATATATACAATGAGTGGACACAAAAATAAGAGCACATACAGTTCTTTGGCGAAAAGATGGCTGTTTTTCTCAGTCGGGCAACCGCAGCTTGTCCAGGTTCAATGCCTTTTCCTTCGGCTGTAATTCATCAGGGAAATAATATTTACAGCGGGTTGCATGCACCCAGTTCGGGTGCTTTTCCAACTTCAAAGCGGTTCTTGTTGTGAGAATTATCTGATACGGTCCTTTCCACTTAGGAGAAAAGGATTCTATATTTAATGTTTTTACTAACACTTGATCTCCAGGTCTGAAAGGTGTATATTTCCTTCCGACGGGGGCACCTGTGTCTGCTTTATTTGTTCGTGCAGACTCCTCGCTATTTCACACATGGCTTGAGCATACTTTAGTGATTTTTCATCATTCCAAATTAATGCTATTTTTTCAGCCAACAATGGTGGTTTTACACCGGTAGGCATTGGTCTTCCCAACAAATCTTCATGTGGTGTCAAACCAGTGTTTCGTTTTTTTTTGGTTTCTAATTGTATACAGTACCAATGGTAAGGCATCTGGCCATTTTAGTCCTGTCTCCTGACATACCTTGGTGAGGGTAGATTTTATTATCCCATTTACTCTCCCTACCATTCCCGAGGACTGTGGTTGATATGGTATATGTAACTTCCACTGGAAACCTAATGCTTCGGCAAGATTTTGCACTATTTTTCCGGTGAAGTGTGTTCCCCCGTCACTGTTGATTCCCATAGGTATCCCATATCTTGGTACTATTTCTTTAAATAGAATTTTTACTACTGTTCGGGCATCATCTCTCCTAGTGGCATACGCTTCTACCCACCTTGTGTTCATATCTACTATGACTAATAGATACTTAAGACCTGATACTGGAGGCATGTGGACAAAATCAATTTGCAAATTTTCAAAGGGCATACTTGGCTAGGGTAGATCGTATTCAGCAGGTGTTTTACCTCTGTTATTTTGTTGACAAATTTGGCATGTCCTAGCAACTTTTTCAATTACTACTGTTATTCCTGGTGCATACCACTGTGCATTAATAGCATGTATCATCCCTCCTTTGCCCATGTGAGCCTGACCGTGTGCTAGGCGAGACAGGGGCAAAAATAAAGACCTAGGGCAAACAGTTCGCCCATCAGGGTGGTACCAAATGTTGTTTTTGAGAAAACAACCTTGGTTTTCCCAAGTTCTTCTTTCTTGTATAGTAACTTGTTGTTGGGCTGTTTTAAGTTGCTGGATGTCTAGTATCTGTGGAGGGGAGACTGAGACTGCTTGAAGGCAGTCTGCCTGTGCCAAAGCGGCCTGTTTGGCTGCCTCGTCAGCCCTCCTATTTCCTACTGATACTTCATCCTCACCGGTTGTGTGAGCTGCACATTTGACAACGGCCACATTACTTGGCAACTGAATGGCGTCTAACAGACTAAGCACCAGTTGAGAGTGCTTAATATGCTTTCCACCAGAGGTGATAAAGCCTCTGTTTTTCCACAGTTGTCCAAAATCATGGACCACACCGAATGCATATCTAGAATCAGTATAGATATTAGCAGTTTGATCTTTAGCTATTATACAAGCTCTAGTGAGGGCAAACAATTCAGCAGCCTGAGCCGAGGTTCCGGGAGGCAGGGCAAATGCTTCAATAGTTTCGTGGGGGTTTTCAATAGCATAGCCTGCCAAAAGCAAATTATCCGATGGCCTGTATGATGATCCATCTGCATAGAGAATAAGATCAGGATTGTCCATGGGCTCTGTGAGCAAATCTGGTCTTGGTAAGGTGGCTATTTCCACTGTTAACAGACAATCATGCTGGTCTGGATCCTCTACTTCTCTAGTAGGAAGAAAGGTGGCTGGGTTCACTACCGGTGCACGTCGAAAGGTATAGTTAGGGTGTGACAGCAGTAATACTTCATAACCTGTTCTTCTAGACGCTGTAAAGTGTTGTGTGGCAGCTGAATTCAGGAGCAATAGCACGGCATGGGCTGTAATGACAGTACATGGATAGTCCAAAACAATAGGTACCGACTTCTCCACCATGACCGCAGTAGCAGCTACAGCACGTAGACACGCTGGCATTCCCCTTACTACTGGAGGCAGCAAAACTGAATAATAAGCAACTGGTCTATTTCCCCCACCATGTTCTTGGGTTAGTACTGCTGTTGCAAATCCTTCTTTCTCATTCACATACATCTGAAAAGGTTTTCCATAATTCGGAAGTCCCAGCGCCGGAGCATTAGTGATGGCTTTCTTTAACTGTTTAAATGCCTCCTCTCTTTCTGGGGTCCACTCCACCTTGGGTGGGGCATCATTTAGGGCAACTGATCTTAGGACCGCATCCCATTCTCGATAATCAGGGATCCATTGTCTACAGTACCCAACCATCCCCAAAAATGATAAGATATCCTTCTTTGTCTTAGGTATGGTGGCCCTTTGAATTGTCTGAATTCTTTCTGGTCCTAGCTGCCTCTGCCCTTGAGATATGTGAAAACCCAGGTACTGGACTTGAGTCTGACAAAATTGTAACTTTGGTAACGACACTCGGTGCCCTCTTTCACATAGGTGCTGTAACAGTTTCAGGGAATCTTGCATGCACCTGTATCCGTGGCTAGAAGCCACAAGCAAATCGTCCGCATACTGCAGCAGCACAGACTGGTCTGATAATGAACAGTCTTCGAGGTCTCTTTTTACTGCTGCTGCATATACTGCGGGGCTTTCGGTGTATCCTTGGGGCAACCTGGTCCATGTATACTGCTGCTTCTTGTAGGTGAAAGCAAACAGATACTGGCTCTCTTGATTTAATGGGATGGAGAAAAAGGCTGAACACAGATCTATCACAGTAAAGACAGTTGCTGTTGGTGGGATAGCAGATAGTATAATGTTGGTGTCCGGTACCACAGGGGTGATAGGGACTACTATCTTATTAATAGCTCTCAGATCTTGTACAAATCTCCACTCATTCGGCCTATTAACCTTTGGTATGGGCAGTATCGGAGTGTTACACGGGCTCTGTGTCTTTTCTAAAACTCCTTGTTCCAACAATGCAGAAATGACTGGCTCTATCCCATTTTCTGCCTCTGGAGGCAGTCTGTACTGCCTAATGCTTGGTAACACGGCGTTCTTTATCAATTGTATCCGATGGGGTACTGCAGAATGTACTTGCCCAACATGATTTTTATGTTTTGCCCAAAGTTCCGAAGATACTTGATTCAATGCCATTGGCAGCTTAGGGCTTGGTTGTCCAGGGGGTTGCTGTTTTTCAAAAGTGGGGCATGATTTTTACCTTTCCACTGGAGAATTCCCCTGTTGTGGTTGACAAATTCTATCTGAACATTCTGCAATTTTATTACTGCCCAAGGTTGATAGCCTTGTTGCTGTTTTTCCTTTTCTATTTCTACAATCATCGGACCCATATCTTTAGGTTTCGCTGGCGGTTTTACAGCCAATGTCAGATGGGGTGTCGAGTTCTCTTCTCTATACCGCTGCTGCTGTAAGGGTGTCAAATCCATGGCTACCCCCAATCCTTCTAGTCCAAAATAAATGTGGGGCGTAGCTTCTACTATTTCTTCTTTATTTAAGAAGGATTGTACCAAACACTGGTAAGTTTCAGCTTTTTGTCGAGTGTACCAGGCTGTACAGTGAAGCTGAACTGCCTCAAAGCTTGTCAAAATTATATACATCAATTTTAGTTTTTAAATTTTGTATAACTTCATGTATCAAGGGGGAATAGAAGTTGCCATTCAATTGCCAACAATAGAGGGTAGCCTTTTCTTTGTTATCTTCCCTTTTTTCTTCAAATTCTATTCCCTTAAAGAACTGATGGATTTTATTTGGAGGGAGCTCCATGAACATCCCTTCCTTTGTGCAATAAATTGTGGCTCCTAGTTTGCACAAAGTCTGTCTTCCTAACAAAGGGAGAGGTGTTGTTTTAGAGACTATCAAAGTCTTATTATTAATTTGTTGTCCTTCAATTAGTAATTTGGTAGGTTCAGATAAAAATTATTTCATGGGGATACCGGCCACACCCACACTTAAGACAGTGGTGTTGCTTACAGGTAATCCCACAGAGGATGGTACAGAAGACATAGTAGCACCGGTATCCACCAGGAATTTCACATAAGTGTCTCCCACTTTATTACTGCTAAAGGGTTTTCTTCTATGTCTGCTGATAAGCGGAGGGCTGCCGCCTGTACCACTAAGCCTCCGGGGCATCCCTATGCTGATTGGTGCGGGTTGGGGTTAGAGAACGAAAACTGAGGGCCAATGAAGGTGGAGGTTCGGGGAAATCCCCTTGTAACCCTCCAAGCTGTTTCGGTGGGCATCTGCAATCTCGAGCCCAATGCCTTTTCCTTCTGCAATTTCTACACTCATCTTGGGAGCGATCTCATTGGGGCCACTGTCCTCTCCCTCTTCCTTGTCCTCGTCCCCCAAACCCTCCTCTATTATTCTGTACTTGTCCTCTTCCCTTTTGCTGATAGTATTGACCTGTTATTTTAGCCTTGTTGTCCTTATAGGTGAATAGTCCCTCCCTATCCATATTGGCCAGTACTGTAATTGTCTCTTTCCAACTTTTTTCTTGCCAGTCCAAAACCTTTATTTTGTATGTTCTTGCTTGTTGTGGCAACATACAATTTAACAAGGTTTGTACTGCCAAAGGTTCATTTTGATCCATCGGTATTCCTGCATGTTCGTTCCAACTGTTTTTCCATCTGCCTGCAAAATCTATCATTGATTCTTCTGCTTTCTGCAAGCAGCGGGTGACTTCCCCTATATCTCCATGCTTTTTAGCCCCTTGCAGAATTGCGTTCTTTCCTCGGTGTTTCAGCCAATGGGTTAATGACTCATTGCCGGCATCCAGCAAGTCATCATTAACTCTCCAGTCTCCATTTTCCCCTGTTGGGATGGGGAACATATCTTTTACCCCCTGCCAGGAAGATCCATAGGCCGCTTGCAATAATAATTTAACATCTCCTGGGAGTGGATTGTAAATTGTACACGTTTGCTCAAGCCAGTTGTGAAATGCTACCGGTTTCTTTACCGGATTTGGGGCGGCAGAGATCATATCTCTGGCTTCTCCCGGGGACCAGGGTTTCAGAACTGCTGTAATTCCTATCATTACCCGAGGATTTTGGTGGACGGTAGAATCGGCTGCTTCTTTTGCTGTTTGTAGCCTTGTTTTGCGAATGCCTATACTCTCTGTGTCCCGGTTTTCTATCCCTCCTTCCACTGCCTCGGCTTCCCCTGATCCTGATGCTCCCGGATCTTCTCCACCGGCTTCTCCATTACGTGGCTGATCCGGAGAGGCTGCTAGTTCCCCTGGAGCTTGGTTTCTATGGGCAGCGATTATTTCTATAATTTCCTGCCAACTATCTTGTTTTGGGGGTTCTATACGGGGATAGAGTCCTACTGCTGGTGCTGAGGGGATAGGAAGGCCCGGAGGACTATAAGAGGGAGGTTTTTCATTTTCCCCTCTTACTTTTCCTTCTGATTTATTTTTAGGGGGTTGATGCCTCTTAGCGACCTCTGTCCATTTTTTAAAACAGTTTTCCATATAGTCCCTATCCCAAGTGGAGTCTCCCCCTCCTTCCTTGGTTAATTTTCTTCATTCCTCAATCAAAGATAACTTAAAACTTCTTCCATATGGCCAATCCCCATCAGACCAACCGTACAAATCGCTACTAAATGTTACCGCGTATTTGTCGTCTCCTGTTTCTTTAATTACAGTGTCCACCGGCGAGCCGGGCGGCACAATGGGATCTCCTACCTTTTTTCATTGCTTTACTACCTTACGAATTCTTTTCTCGGTCTTAGGATGTACTTTCATTTTTTCAGTCGAGAGGTCGTCTTTCTTTCCTTTTCTAGGAGCTGGGCGCGAGCGCCCTGCTCGACTAGAGCCGTTTCCCATTCTTCCGGGTGCAACGTCTCGCGATCTTTCTGAAATGAGAGTTAGGACAGTCCTACAAAATATACAATAATTTACAAAGCGCTCACCGGTGTTCTCTTTTCCGCTCAGCTCGGGGTCTCCTTTTGCCTTTTTGTTATTTTAGCTTCTTTACGGTAGCTACCTTAAATGCCTCACCCCCCCCACCCCCCCCCCCCCCCAGGGTATCTCGGCGGCTCGTCCCTCTTTTAGCTAGGACGGCCTAGGCACCTTCCTTCTTTAGCTAGGAAGGTCCTTAAAATTCCTCTTTTTCTTTTTTAAAGTTAAATTTAGTTCTTTCGGATCTCGTTTTTCAGAGATCCTGCCCGACTACGCCAGAATCTGTCGAGGAAATTTCTAAGTTAAATTAACTCAGGCGGAGGCTTTCAGAGTCGTGCTTCGAGAGAATTTTATTTTCTAACGAGATATCTCTGAGAGCCTGCTCAGTCCTTACCGAGGCAAAACTCTGAGTTTCACAATCAAACCCGCTCTATCTTTATACAGTGAAAGCAGGAATTAATCGTACATTCTGTGACTACAAAGGTCAGTCCTGGAGGCACACTTTATTTTATTTTGCATAGTTTCTCCCTGTCCGTATCCTGATAAGCAGGGTATCTGGAGACTCATGCAAACACCAGACAGTCATGTTTTTACAACATTCTTGGTTCAAGGCTGATAAGTTTGGGTGTTTTTTCTAGCTCCACTAATTCTACAAAATCAGCAAAAAGTGAACTTAACCCTTTCCTTTAAAATAGGACATAGATCGTTTTCTTCCACATACAGAGAGACCTGGGGGGTCCTTGTGCATGAAACACCAAAGGTTAGTATGCAGGTACAGCAAGTCATCAGGAAGACCAATGGAATGTTGGCCTTTATTGCAAGGGGGATAATAGAGTATAAAGGCAGAGAAGTCCTGCTACAACTGTACAGGGTATTCGTGAGGCCACACCTGGAGTACTGCGTACAGTTTTGGTCTCCTTATTTAAGGAGGGATATACTTGCATTGCAGGCAATTCAGAGAAGGTTCACGAGGTCAATTCCTGAGATGAAGGGGTTGACTTACGAAGAAAGGTTGAGCAGGTTGGGCCTATGTGCATTGGAGTTTAGAAGACTGATATCTTATTGAAACATTAAAAATTCTGAGGGCACTTGACAGGGTAGATGCGGAGAGGATGTTTCCCCTCGTGAACTAGAGGGCGTAGTTTCAGAATAAGGGGCCGCCCATTTAAAATGGAAATGAGGAATTTCTTCTCTCAGAGGGTCATGAATCTTTGGAGATCTCTGCCCCAGAGAGCTGTGGAGGCTGGGTCATTGAATGTATTTAAGGTTTTTGAACAATAAGTCAAGGGTTATGAGGAGCTGAGTCCATGATCAGATCAGCCATGATCGTATTGAATGGCAGAGCAGGCTCGAGGGGCCGAATTGTCGACTCCTGTTCCTATTTCTTATGTTCTTAGCGCTCTGCCAGTACCAGCTTGCTCGCGGACTTTAGCGCCCTAAGGGAAGTGGTTAGCGCCTGATTCAGCACCTCCACTTCCCTCTTGGAGCGCTAGAACTGAAGATCGCTGGAGGAGAGAATGATTAGCAGCTGGAGCTACTTTTTCAACTTTACAAAAGTTAGCACCTTGCCCGGGGCACCACCGAACTTCTAGCCCTGAGCTATTTTGAAATAAGTGTAACTGAATATTGGGCGAGGCGCATATTGAGCTTCTTAGTAATAACGCCAATAACACATTTCTATCCTTCCAATATCGTTCTTAATGTCATTCTTTTCACCACACGATCCCACTCAGGAGTTGGAGATAATGTAGGGGCTAATCAATCAATGGATTTGATCAATGATGGAGAGAAGTACCTGGGGGTACTTGTGCATGAAACACAAAAGGATAGCAAGCAGGTACAGCAAGTGATCAGGAAGACCAATGGTATCTTGGCCTTTATTGCAAAAGGGATGGAGTATAAAAGCAGAGAAGTCTTGCTGCAGTTATACAGGGTATTGGTAAGGCCACACCTGGAATACTGCATGCAGTTTTGGTTTCCGTATTTACGAAAGGATATACTTGCTTTGGAGGCAGTCCAGAGAAGGTTCACGAGGTTGATTCCGGAGATGAGGGGGTTGACTTTTGAGGAAAGGTTGAGTAGGTTGGGCCTCAACTCAGTAGAATTCAGAAGAATGAGAGGTGATCTTATCGAAACGTATAAGGCTATGAGGGGGCTTGACAAGGTGGATGCAGAGAGGATGTTTCCACTGATGGGGAGACTAGAACTAGAGGGCATAATCTTAGAATAAGGGGCCACCCATTTAAAACAGAGATGATGAGAAATTTCTTCTCTCAGAGGCTTGTGGATCTGTGGAATTCGCTGCCTCAGAGAGCTGTGGAAGCTGCGACATTGAATTTATTTAAGACAGAAATAGACAGTTTCTTAAAAGTTAAGGGGATAAGGGGTTATAGGGAGCGGGCGGGGAAGTGGACTTGAGTCCATGTTCGGATCAGCCATGATCGTATTAACTGGCAGAGCAGGCTTGAGGAGCTGTATGGCCTACTCCTGTTCCTATTTCTTATGTTCTTATAATGTAGGGGCTAATCAATCAATGGATTTGATCAATGATAATCTGTACAGTAGTACAACTGGATCTCAATTGGCAACAGGATGAAATCAGTAAATAAGTCGGAAGCTAGCTGTAGAGCATGAATTCTGAGAGGCAGGTACAATTTGAGCCAACAGCTGATCTAAGATTATTGGCTTTAATTCATATTTTTTTGTGTGTGTACCAAATGCTCATTAATTTGTCTCCCTCTCCAGTTCCGGAGAGGCAGGAGAGACTTGCCTTACAAGGGGTGCAACACAGGCTCACGAGATTGTTCCCTGCGATGGGAAGGTTCTCCTGGGAAGAGATTGAGTAGGTTAGGCCAACGCTCCCTGGAGATTAGAAGAATGAGAAGTGATCTCGTTGAAACGTATTCAGTTCTGAGACGGATGGACAGGGTCAACACTGAGAGGCTGGTCCTCCTGACTGGAGAGACTAGAACAACGGGGTATAGTCACAGGATAAAGGGGGCTGGCCATTTAGGACTGAGATGAGGAGAAGTTTCTTCATTCAGAGGGTGGTGAATCTTTGCAATTCTCTACCCTAGCACGCTGTAGATGCTCAGTTCTTTAGGAAATTGGAGGGTGAGATCGATGGATTTTTGGACTCTCAGGGAATCATGTGATATGGGGTCGAGCGACGAATTGGAGTCATGTTGCAAGATCAGCTTTGATCTTATAGAATGGTGGAGCAGGCTCAAGGGGCCATGTGGCCTACTCCTGCTCCTATATCATATGTTGAGCTGTTCTTCGAACAAATTGATGGAAGTTACTAAACGTTTTACCTATTTCCCTATTCATCAGCCTTTCATCTAGATGGATGGAAATAAATGCAAATCAGTGAAACCAGAAATCTCATATTCTACAGCTGAATGAAGCTTCTTCGGCCCATCAGCCATGACTTTAATCTTACCATCTCAAGGCAACTATAATTACAATCTGCCTTTAACATCGTAATTCATTCCAAGGTGCTTCATAAGCACAATTATCAAACGTAATTGGACACTCGGCCACGTTTGTCACATTCGGACAACAAAAACGAGTCTATATAATCAGAGTCTACATAGAAACATAGAAAATAGGTGCAGGAGTAGGCCATTCGGCCCTTCAAGCCTGCACCGCCATTCAATAAGTTCATGGCTGATCATTCACCTCAGTACCCCATTCCTGCTTTCTCTCCATACCCCTTGATCCCTTTAGCCGTAAGGGCCATATCTAACTCACTCTTGAATATATCCAATGAACTGGCATCAACAACTCTCTGCGGCAGGGAATTCCACAGGTTAACAACACTCTGAGTGAAGAAGTTTCTCCTCATCTCAGTCCTAAATGGCCTACCCCTTATCCTCAGACTGTGTCCCCTGGTTCTGGACTTCCTCAACATCGGGAACATTCTTCCCGCATCTAAGCTGTCCAGTCCCGTCAGAATATTATAAGTTTCTATGAGATCCCCTCTCATCCTTCTAAACTCCAGTGAATAAAGGCCCAGTTGATCCAGTCTCTCCTCATATGTCAATCCCGTCATCCTGGGGATCAGTCTGGTGAACCTTCGCTGCACTCCCTCAATAGCAAGAATGTCCTTCCTCAGATTAGGAGACCAAAACTGAACACAATATTCCAGGTGAGGCCTCACTAAGGCCCTGTACAACTGCAGTAA
This sequence comes from Pristiophorus japonicus, assembly GCF_044704955.1. Taxonomy (NCBI): domain Eukaryota; kingdom Metazoa; phylum Chordata; class Chondrichthyes; family Pristiophoridae; genus Pristiophorus; species Pristiophorus japonicus. The sequence goes on along the minus strand of NW_027252625.1, from coordinate 21,547 downwards.
GACCTCCCTGCTCCTATACTCAAATCCCCTAGCTATGAAGGCCAACATGCCATTTGCCTTCTTCACCGCCTGCTGTACCTGCATGCCAACTTTCAATGACTGATGAACCATGACACCCAGATCTCGTTGTACCTCCCCTTTTCCTAATTTGCCGCCATGCAGATAATATTCTGCCTTCGTGCTTTTGCCCCCAAAGTGGATAACCTTACATTTATCCACATTATACTGCATCTGCCATGCATTTGCCCACTCAACTAACCTGTCCAAGTCACCCTGCAGCCTTTTAGCGTCCCCCTCACAGCTCACACCGCCACCCAGTTTAGTGTCATCTGCAAACTTGGAGATATTCCTTCATCTAAATCATTAATGTATAGTGTAAAGAGCTGGGGTCCCAGCACTGAGCTCTGTGGTACTCCACTAGTCACTGCCTGCCATTCTGAAAAGGACCCGTTTATCCCGACTCTCTGCTTCCTGTCTGCCAACCAGTTCTCTATCCACATCAGTACATTACCACCAATACCATGTGCTTTGATGTTGCACACCAATCTCTTGTGTGGGACCTTGTCAAAAGCCTTTTGAAAGTCCAAATACACCACATCCACTGGTTCTCCCTTGTCCACTCTGCTAGTTACATCCTCAAAAAATTCCAGAAGATTTGACAAGCATGATTTCTCTTTCATAAATCCATGCTGACTTGGATCGATCCTGTCACCGCTTTCCAAATGCGCTGCTATTTCATCCTGAATAATTGATTCCACATTTTCCCCACTACTGATGTCAGGCTTATAATTATCTGTTTTCTCTCTCCCTCCTTTTTTAAAAAGTGGTGTTACATTAGCTACCCTCCAGTCCATAGGAACTGATCCAGAGTGTACAAACTAAAGTGAACAGAATTGATGATGTAATGACAGTAAAACCAGGCACATTTCTGCAGCATGCAGTGAATGCAGGACAGAGAGATGATTATTTCCCCAACAAAATGCAGTGATTGGAGGATAGTTACATGAACGGGGTCTCCAAGCCTGATTAAAGGTTACCCAATCGTTTCCATTCTGGCTCGGAGTAATGGGCGCGGGGCTTGATAAGGTGTAGCACCCATTGGGTGAGCCGGGGTTCGGAGGAGCGAGCAAGCATCGCGAGACCTGACCGGGCACGGGGTTTGAAAAGGAGGAGCACCCAGTGGGAGAGCTGCAGCACCAAACAGACCTGCCTGGGTGTCATGTATTCAACCAGCATTGTAACCCATGTATAAACTGACCTAAGTTGTACACCGTGAGAACACTGACCACTAGGTGGGAGACACTCCTAACCTGGACCTTCAGGTATAAAAGGGAAAGCTCCACCCACCTTCATCACTTGAGTGCTAAGGAATAAAGGACAGGTTGTGACTGACCTCTCAAGCATGGGCCTCGTGTGCATTTATACTGTGTAGTAAGGACGTATCAATGGCGACAAGAAACTGGGATTTAAACCACGCGAGCATGGCCACTAGCAGAACAGACAAGAGGTACTGTGTTAAGGAATGGTTGGCACAGAGATTCAACATTGTTAAAGCAGCACACAGTTCTCCAGGCAGACAAGGGCAGTCAGGCATGCCCCAACATGTAGTCGAACCCAGAGGGGGAGTTCGACAGAGACAATGGCAAGCTGAACAGCGATTCACGCCATTGCAAGGGACAATGCGGCCAGTAATGGGGCCATCAACACCTGTTAATGGTGCACTCAAGGACAATAACAGGGGCAGTCAGGGACGATCGACTGGCAAGGGACCTTTTTTTTCAAACCGCAACTCATGCTGGAGGCGTGGAGGCACACACTCAGCCGGAGTTTGCAGAAATGGACATTGGGGGAAATCGCTGGAAGCTGAAGTTCAGCGAGTTCATGTGGAGCACGTAGACAGTTCATACACCAGGACGCCACCAATAATGATGAAAGTGCTCCTCAATGGCATCCCAGTATCAATGGAGTTAGACACGGGTGCCAGCCAGTCCCTGATGGGTATCAAACAGTTCAAAAAGTTGTGGGCATCCAAGACCAGGAGGCCAAAATTATCGCCGATTGACGCACAGCTATGGACTTACACAAAGCAGATCATTCCGGTGCTAGGCAGCGCCACGGTAGTCATGACCCACAAAGATTCAGAGAACAGGTTGCCACTCTGGATTGTCCCAGGGGACGGTCCCGCACTACTGGGGAGGAGTTGGCTTGCTGTCATGAACTGGAAATGGGGCGATGTCAATGCAATTTCCTCTGTGGAGCGAGTATCATGCTCACAGGTCCTGGACAAATTTGACTCATTATTTCAACCCGGCATTGGCACTTTCATGGGGGCCAAGGTAGTGATTCACATAAACCCGGACGCCAGACCAGTACACCACAAGGCCAGAGCGGTGCCGTACGTGATGCGGGAAAAGATAGAAGGCGAATTGAACCGCCTGTTGAGGGAAGGCATCATCTCGCCAGTCGAATTCAGTGACTGGGCGAGCCCGATTGTGCCGGTGCTCAAGGCGGATGGGTTGGTCAGGATATGTGGCGATTACAAGGCCACCATCGATCGGGTGTCACTCCAAGACCAGTACCCGCTACCGAGAGCAGGAGGACCTCTCTGCGATGCTATCCGGTGGCAAACTTTTTTCAAAATTGGACCTGACCTCAGCTTACATGACCCAGGAGCTGGCGAGTGAGTCGAAGAAGCTGACCACCATCACGACACACAAGGGGTTGTTTGAGTACAACAGATGTCCGTTCGGGATTCGCTCGGCCGCCGCGATCTTCCAACGAAATATGGAAAGCCTCCTCAAGTCGATTCCAGGGACGGTGGTTTTTCAGGACGACATCCTCATTACGGGTTACGATACTGAAGAACACCTCCACAACCTGGAGGAGGCGCTACGCAGACTGGGCCAGGTAGGTCTGCGACTGAAAAAGGCGAAGTGCGTCTTCCTAGCTCCAGAGGTAGAATTCCTGGGGATGAGGGTAGCAGCAGACTGGATCAGCCCTACTGCATCCAAGACGGAAGCGATCCAGAGAGCACCCAGACCCCGTAACACGACGGAGCTGCGTTCGTTCCTGGGGCTCCTGAACTATTTTGGTAACTTTCTTCCCAAATTGAGCACGCTGCTAGAGCCGCTACACGTGCTCCTACGCAAAGGTCGCGAATGGGTCTGAGGGGACAGCCAGGAAAGGGCTTTTAATAGGGCAAGCAATTTGTTATGTTCCAACAATCTGTTAACGCTATATGACCCAAGTAAGAAACTTGTGTTAACGTGCGATGTGTCGTCCTATGGTGTCGGGTGTGTGTTGCAGCATGTCAATGCCAAGGGTCAGTTACAGCCGGTAGCTTATGCCTCCAGGAGTCTGTCCCAGGCAGAAAGGGGCTACGGGATGGTAGAAAAGGAGGCGCTCGCATGTGTATATGCGGTAAAGAAAATGCACCAGTACCTGTTTGGCAGGAAATTTGAGCTGGAGACAGATCACAAACCCCTAACGTCCCTTTTGGCCGACAACAAGGCCATAAATGCAAACGCATCGGCCTGCATACAAAGGTGGGCACTCACGTTAGCTGCCTATGACTACACAAATCGGCACAGACCGGGCACCGAAAACTGCGCCGATGCACTCAGCAGGCTCCCACTAGCCACCACTGAGGGGGCTACCGAGCATGGTGCCGAGATGGTCATGGCTGTTGAAGCTTTCGGAAGCAAAGGCTCACCCGTGACAGCCCGTCAGATTAAAGTCTGGACAAATAGAGACCCGCTATTGTCTCTAGTCAAGAAATGTGTCCTGAATGGGGACTGGGCAGCCACGTACAGAGCATGCCCTGAGAAATTTAAACCATTTCACAGGCGCAAGGATGAACTCTCGATTCAGGCCGATTGCCTACTGTGGGGAAACCGCGTAGTCATGCCCCAGATGGGCAGAGAGGTGTTCATCAGAGAACTCCACAATGGGCACCCGGGCATTGTCACGATGAAGGCAATTGCCAGGTCACATGTTTGGTGGCTGGGGATAGATGCAGATCTGGAACTTTGTGTTCGCAGGTGCAACACGTGTGCCCAGCTGGGCCATGCGCCCAGGGAAGCCCCCCTTAGCCCCTGGCCATAGCCCGCCAAGCCTTGGTCACGCATCCATGTGGACTACGCAGGTCCTTTCATGGGGAAAATGTTTTTGGTTGTAGTAGACGCCTACTCCAAATGGATCGAGTGTGACATTTTAAATTCAAGCACATCCTCTGCCACAGTAGAAAGTCTACGGGCAATGTTCGCAGCCCACAGTCTACCGGACATCTTGGTCAGCGGCAATGGCCCGTGCTTCACAAGCACTGAATTCCAGGACTTCATGGCAGGCAATGGAATTAACCATGTTAGAACGGCACCGTTCAAGCCGGCCTCAAACGGCCAGGCAGAACAAGCAGTGCAGATAATCAAACAGGGGATGCTCAGATTCCAAGGGGGTTCCCTACAAACCCGCTTATCACGCCTCCTGTTGGCCTATAGAACCTGATCACACTCACAGGGGTTCCACCCGCAGAGCTACTAACGAAAAGAACGCTCAAAACCCGATTATCCCTTATACACCCCACCATGAAAGAAATTGTCGAGAGCAGGCGCCAGTCACAATATCACTACCATGACAGGAATGCGAGGGCGCGATGTATTGATGTAAATTATCCTGTTTTTGTCCTCAACTACGCTGCAGGGCCCAAATGGCTCGCAGGCACTGTGGTTGCCAAAGAGGGAAATAGGATTCTGGTAGTTAAACTTACCAATGGACAAATCTGCCGCAAACACGTGGATCAAACAAAAAGGAGGTTCAGCAGCCCCATAGAAGAAGCAGAGGAAGAACACGATGTAGAGTTCACTCCACCACAGGTGACCGAACACCGGAACCAAAGGGAGGAGAGCCCAGTCACTGTGGGCAGTCTGGACAGGCCTGAGGCACTGCAAACAGCAGACACTCAGGCCAGCGCCCAACAACCGGAGCCCCAACTCAGGCGCTCTACAAGGGAGCGTAAACCACCAGAGAGACTCAACCTGTGATCCCAATAAGACTTTGGGGGGGGAGGTGATGTCATGTATTCAACCAGCATTGTAACCCATGTATAAACTGACCTAAGTTATACACCGTGAGAACACTAAGTGGGAGACACTCCTAACCTGGACCTTCACTTGAGTGCTAAGGAATAAAGGACAGGTCACAGACTGACCTTCTCTCAAGCATGGGCCTCATGTGCATTTATACTGTGTAGTAAGGACGTATCACTGGGTCAGAGATAAAAAGTAAAAAGAATCGAAGTGTGACATCACAGCCGAACAGGTATGTGATTGGCTGGTTGGTTGGTGAGTATTTCTCTTTTTTTTTAAAAAAACCTTGGCATTGATGTATGTTAGGAGCCACAATTAAATACATAAACATCGATACATGATATTTCTAATCTGTAAAACCTAATTCATTAAATCAGTTGTTTGCTGAGTAGCGGCTGGGTGTGTTTTGCTAAGGTTTAGAGTTTATTTCTGCTTGATAGTTCCGAGTGTAACTAGAGGGATGGCAGGACAGCTCAGTCCCGTGGAGTGTACATCCTGCGGCATGTGGGAAATCCTGGACACTTCTCACAGCCGGGGCGACCACGTGTGCAGGAGGTGTCTCCAGCTGCACCAACTCAAGCTCCGTGTTTTGGAGCTGGAGCAGCGGCTGGAGTCACTGCGGTGCATCCACGAGTCTGAGAGCTACGTGGATAGCATGTTTCTAGAGGTGGTCACCCCGCAGCTTAACAGTGTGCAGGTAGAGAGGGAGTGGGTGACCACCAGACAGAAGAGGAAGACTAAGCAGGTAGTACAGGAGTCCACTGAGTCCATCTCGCTCTTCAACCAGTATTCACTTCTGAGTACCGGTGGGGGCGATGGTGCCTCTGGGGAGTGCAGCCAGAGCCAAGTCCACGGCACCCCGGGAGGCTCAGCTGCACAGGGGGTTGGGAGGACAGGGGAGGAAGAAGAATGGAAGAGCTATAGTGGTAGGGGATTCAATAGTCAGGGGAGTAGACAGGTGTTTCTGTGGCTGTAGATGTGACTCCAAGATGGTATGTTGCCTCCCTGGTGCCACGGTCAAGGATATCACCGAGCGGTTGCAGGGCATTCTGGGGGAGAGAGGGTGAACAGCCAGAGGTCGTGGTCCATATCGGGACCAATGACATAAGCAGAAAGAGGGATGAGGTTCTGCAGGCAGAGTTTCGGGAGCTAGGAGAGAGATTAAAAAGCAGGACCTCAAAGGTAGTAATCTCCAGATTACTCCCAGTGCCACGAGCTAGTGAGTACAGAAATAGGAGGATAGAGCAGATGAATGCATGGCTGGAGAGATGGTGCAGGAGGGATAGTTTTAGATTCCTGAGGCAATGGGACCGCTTCTGGGGGAGGCCGGACGGGTTGCACCTCAACAGAACATCAATATCCTCACAGGGAGCTTGCTAGTGCTATTGGGGAGGGATTAAATGAGCTTGGCAATAGATTCAGTAGGGATGGAAGTAAAGATGGAATTGTAAAGCAAAAATGTAGAAAGTGAATTTGAAGGACAGAAGAAACAGGGGCCAGTAATTAGTCAACAAGGAGGTCCGGCTGTACTAAATGGTATATACTTCAATGCAAGGAGTATAGCGAATAAGGCAGATGAGCTGAAGGCACAGGTAGACAGCTGGGAGTATGATATTATAGCTATTACGGAAACATGGCTGAAAGAGGGGCAGGTATGGCAGCTCATCATTCCAGGTTACAGGGTTTTACAGATGGGATAGAGAGGAAGGTAAAAAGGGAGGGTGGGGGATCGCGGTATTAATTAAAGAAACTATTACAGCAGTGAGAAGGGGTGATATGTTAGAGGGATCATCAAACGAGGCCATATGGGTCGAACTGAAAGACAAAAAAGGGTGATCACACTACTGGAAGTGTATTATAGACCCCCAACATTCAGAGCAGATAGAAGAGCAAATATGTAGGAACATTTTTGAGAAGTGCAAAAACCATAGGGTAGTAATCGTAAGGCAGTTCAAGCACCCAATATTAACTGGGATAAAATTAGTGTGAAGGGTACAGAGGGTGCGGAATTCCTAAAATGCTTTCAAGAGAACTTTTTTAGCCAGTATGTAGCAAGCCCAACACGGGAGGGGGAGGTTCTGGATTTTGTTTTGGGGAATGAAGAGGGGCAGGTGGAAGGGGTATCAGTGGGAGAGCATTTAGGTGCTAGTGATCATAATTCAGTTAGATTTAGGGTAGTTATGGAAAAGGACAAAGATAGACCAGGAATATAAATTCCATCTGGGGTAAAGCCAACTTTGCTAAGCTGAGAGATGATTTAGCTAAAGTGGACTGGAAACAACTACTTGAAGGTAAATCAGTGTCAGAGCAGTGGGAGGCATTCAAGGTGGAGATCCGTAGAGTTCAGAGCAAATATGCGCCCTTAAAGAAAAAGGATGGGATTAAGAAATCTAGAGCCCCCTGGATGTCAAGGGACCTACAGGGTAGGATAAAGAAAAAAAGGGAGGTTTATGGCAGATACTGAGGGGTATAGAAAGTGCAGGGGTGAAATTAAAAAGGATATTAGGAAAGCAAAGAGAGAGCATGAAACACTTCTTGTCAAGTAAAATCAAGGAAAACCAAAAAATGTTTTATAAATACATTAAGAGCAAGAGGATAACTAAAGAAAGGGTAAGGCCTATTAGAGACCATGAAAGTAATCTGTGGAGGTGGGAGATGTGGGTATGGTTCTTAATGAATACTTTGCATCTGTTTTCACAAAGGAGGGGGGCGATGTAGACACTGCTATCAGGGAGGAGTATGAAATATTAGATGAAGGGTCATCGACCCGAAACGTTAACCTGCTTCCTCTCCAGAGATGCTGCCTGACCAGCTGAGATTTCCAGCATTTTCTGTTTTTATTCCAAATTCCAGCATCCGCAGTGTTTTATTTTCTGTATTAAGGGGTTTAGCAGCTTTGAAAGTGGATAAGTTCCCAGGCCCAGATGAAATGTATCCCAGGCTGGTAAGTGAAGCAAAAGGGGAAATAGCAGAGGCTTTGACCATCATTTTCCAATCCTCTCTGGCTTCAGGTGTAGTGCCGGAGGACTGGAGGACTGCTATTGTGGTACCTTTGTTTGAGAAAGGAGAAAAGGATAGACCAAGTATCCTAACCAGTCAACCTAACCTCGGTGGTGGGAAAATTATTGGAAAAAGTTCCGACGACAGGATAAATCTTCATTTAGAAAGACACGGATTAATCAATGACAGTCGGCACGGATTTGTTAAGGGAAGGTCGTGTCTGACTAACTTGATTGAATTTTTTGAGGCGGTACCACGGAGGGTCAATGAGGGTAGTGCATTTGATGTAGTGTACATGGATTTTAGCATTGCTTTTGATAAGGTCCCACATGGCAGACTGGTCACGAAAGTAAAAGCCCATGGCCAAAGATCCAGGGCAAAGTGGCAAGTTGGATTCAAAATTGGCTCAGAGGCAGGAAGCAAAGGGTAATGGTTGATGGGTGTTTTGTGACTGGAAGGATGTTTCCAGTGAGGTTCTGCAGGGCTCAGTGCTGGGTCCCTTGCTTTTTGTGGATATATCAATGACTTGGACTTCAATATTGGGGGTATGATTAAAAAGTTTGCAGATGATACAAAAATAGGCCATGTGGTTGATAATGAAGAAGAAAGCTGCGGACTGCAGGAAGATATCGATATACTGGTCAGGTGGTGGGCAGAACAGTGGCAAATGGAATTTAATCCAGAGAAGTGTGAGGTAATGCATTTGGGGAGTTCTAACAAGGAAAGGAAATACACATTAAATGGTAGGACATTGAGAAGTGTAGAGGAACAAAGTGACCTTGGAGTGCAGGTCCACAGCTCCCTGAAAGTAGCAGGCCAGGTAGATAAGGTGGTTAGTAGGCATACGGAATATTTGCCTTTATTAGCCAAGGCATAGAATACAAGAGCAGGGAGGTTATGCTTGAACTGTATAAAACACTGGTTAGGCTTTAGCTGGAGTACTGCGTGCAGTTCTGGTCACCGCATTACAGGAAAGATGTGATTGCACTGGAGAGGGTGCAGAGGAGATTTACGAGGATATTGACGGGAGTGGAGAATCTTAGATATGAGGAAAGATTGGATAGGGGAGACCTCATTGAGGTATATAAAATTATGAGGAGCCTGGATATAGTGCCCGAGAAAGGGCCCATTTCCCTTAGCAGAGGAGTCAAGAACCACGGGGCATAAATTTAAAGTAATTGGGGGGAGATTTAAAGGGGATTTACATAGAAACATAGAAAATAGAGCAGTAGTAGGCCATTCGGCCCTTCGAGCCTGCACCACCATTCAATATGATCATGGCTGATCCTCTACCTCAACACCATAGTCCCGCTTTTTCCCCATACCCCTTGATGTCCTTTGTTTCTAGAAATATATCTCATCATCATCATAGGCAGTCCTTCGGAATCGAGGAAGACTTGCTTCCACTCTAAAAATAAGTCCTCAGGTGGCTGAATACGAGAACCACAGTCTCTGCCAGAGGTGGGACAGATAGTCTTTGAGGGAAAGGGTGGGTGGGATTGGTTTGCCGTACGCTCTTTCCACTGCCTGAGCTTGAGGAAAACTATCTTATCTTCTTAAATATATTCAGTGACTCGGCCTCCACAGCCTTCTGTGGTAGAGAATTCCACAGGTTCACCACTCTGAGTGAAGACATTTCTCATCTCGGTCCTAAATTTCCTACCCAGTATCCTGAGACTCTGACCCCTTGTTCCAGACTTCCCAGCCAGGGGAAACATCCTCCCCGCCTCCAGTCTGTCCAATCCCGTCAGAATTTTACATGTTTCAATGAGATCTCCTCTCATTCTTCTAAATTCAAGTGAATACAGGCCTAGTCAACCCAATCTCTCCTCATACGGCAATTTTGTCATCCCAGAAATCAGTCTGGTGAACCTTCGCTGCACTCCCTCTATGGCAAGTATATCCTTTCTTCGGTACGGAGACCAAAACTGCACACAATACTGCAGGTGTGGTCTCATCAAGGCCCTGTATAACTGTAGTAAGATATCCTTGCTCCTGTACTCAAACCCTCTCGCAATTAAGGCCAACATACCATTGCCTTCCTAATTGCTTGCTTCACCTACATGTTTGCTTTCAATGACTGGTGTACAAGGACACCCAGGTCCCTCTGTACATTGACACTTCCCAAGCCATCACCATTTAAATAATACTTTGTCCTTATGTTTTTCCTACCAAAGTGGATAACTTCACATTTATCCACGTTATACTGCATCTGCCATGTGTTTGCCCACTCACTCAACCGATCTAAATCGCCTTGCAGTGTCTTTGCATCCTCCTCACAACTCACAATCCCAACAATAGTTTTGTGTCGTCAGCAAACTTGGAAATATTACATTTGATTCCCTCATCCAAATCATTTATATATATATTGTGAATAACTGGGTCCCAAGCACTGATCCCTGTGGTACCCCACTTGTCACCCCGCCACCCTGAACTCACTGCCTGAAAGGGTGATAGAGGCAGAAATCCTCACCATATTTAAAAAGTACCTGGATGTGCACCTGAAGTGCCGTAACCTACAGGGCTATGGACTGAGAGCTGGACAGTGGGATTAGGCTGGGTAGCTCTTGGTCTGCCGGCGCAGACACGATGGGCCGAAATGGCCTCCTTCCGTGCGGTAAATTTCTATGATTCTGTGATTCTGCAGAAGAAGCAATGCTGGTGCTGCTAATTGCACAGGAATCCCTTTGCTTGATGGCCACATCCTTGAAGAATTCAGGATACAGTTGTTATCCATTAATTTTCACGAGAGGTAATTTAACAAGTGAACATCTTTAAGGGGTCTAATGCATATTTTCTCCTCCAGCTGGAGTACTGCGTGCAGTTCTGGTCGCCTTATTATAGGAAGGAAGTGATTGCACTAGAGAGGGTGCAGAGGAGATTTACGAGGATGCTGCCTGGAATGGAGAAACTTAGTTATGAGGACAGATTGGATAGGCTGGGTGTGTTCTCATTGGAACAGAGGAGGTTGAGAGGGGACCTCATCGAGCTGTACAAAATATTGAGGGGCCTGGACATAGTGGATAGTAAGGGTCTATTTCCATTGGTGGAGGGGTCTATAACAAGGGGGCATAGTTTTAAGGTGGTTGGTGGAAGGTTTAGAGGCGATTTGAGGGGGGCTTCTTTACGCAGAGGGTTGTGGGGATCTGGAACTCACTGCCTGGAAGAGTGGTGGATGCAGAAACCCTCACCACTTTTAAGAGATGGTTGGATGGGCACTTAAAGTGCAGTAACCTGCAGAGTTACGGACCTAGAGCTGGTAATTGGGATTAGATTGGATGACCTTTTGTTGGACGGCGCAGATATAATGGTAAGTACTGCAGGGAATAGAATACTGCCAGGGTGATCTCCTGGACTAGTATCGATCGCCTGGATGGGTCGGAGAGGAATTTCCCAGATTTTTTTCTCCCTAAATTGGCCTGGGTTTTTATCTGGTTTTTGCTTTTCCCAGGAGATCACATGGCTCCGGTTGGGGTGAAGTGTAGATGTTTTTAGTGTAAGGGGTGTTGTAGTTGTGTGGGGCGGAATGGTTGGGCTGGGTGCTCGTTGCCTTTCCGTCATTGTTCATGGGTTTATATGTAACCTTTAGGGCTGCTGACCGAGGGCTGTGCGGCTCTTTGTCGGCCGGCGCGGACACGATGGGCCGAAATGGCCTCCTTCTGCGCTGTAAATTTCTATGTTTCTATGTTTCTTGAGCAGTCCCCTGGAGTCGAGGATGACTCATTCCACACTGATATAAGTTCTAAGGTGATTGATGAGTCCAATATGGGGCCTGGAGTCTCTGTCACAGGTGGGGCAGACAGAGGGACGGGTGGATGGGATGCTTGGTTTGTTGTAAGCCCCTTTCGCTGTTTGCGCATGGCTTCCGCGTGCTCACGGCCAAGAAACTCGAGGTGTAGAGCGCCTTCCCGGATGATCCTCCTCCACGCTGAGCGGTCTTGGGCCAGGGACTCCCAGGTGTTGGCGGGGATGTTGCATTTTTTCAAAGGAGGCTTTGAGGGTGTTTTCTCTGCCTTCCTGGGACTCGCTTGCCGTGTCGGAGCTCTGAGTAGAGCGCTGGTTTTGGGAGTCTAGTATCGGGCATGTGGACAATGTGGCTCGTCCATCGGAGCTGGTCGAGCGTGGTCAATGCTTCGATGCTGGGGTTATTGGCCTGATATTGGTGCACCTATCCTGCCAATGGATTTGCAGGATCTTGTGGAGGCAGCGTTGGTGGTACTTCTCCTGTGTTTTAAGGTGACAGCTGTACATAGTACATGTCTCTGAACATGTCTCTGAACGCCTGTTTTACACAGCCGGCCAGGACACGTAACATTAATGCGCCCGACCGATTTAGCAAATTAGCCGCATTTCTGAATTGGGCGGAGTTGCAATCCCGATGCAGTCTAAACTCTGCTCCATTCTTCCTGACTGTTCGCTTTGGGAGTGCTTTGATACGGCAGCCCGAAAGTAGTTCTGTTCCTCAGTCCTTCGAGTCGCGGAGGTGCAGTTTGATGTCACCTATCGTTACAAATCGGCTTTCAGTTATTTTTACGCCACCAACATTTCTGTCGTTTTGTCCCACGAAACGGCTGTGTCCAAATCCTGCCTCTATTCTTTTGCGAACAACATGAAAATTCACTACTAATCCCACTGCCCCACTCCCTCCCAATTCCCGTACACATATAACTCAATCCCACTGCCCCACTCCCTCCCAATCCCCGTACACATATAACTCAATCCTACCGCCCCATTCCCTCCCAATCCCCGTACACATATAACTCAATCCCACTGCCCCACTCCCTCCCAATCCCCGTACACATATAACTCAATCCTACCGCCCCATTCCCTCCCAATCCCCGTACACATATAACTCAATCCTACCGCCCCATTCCCTCCCAATCCCCGTACACATATAACTCAATCATACCGCTCCATTCCCTCCCAATCCCCGTACACATATAACTCAATCCCACTGCCCCACTCCCTCCCAATCCCCGTACACATATAACTCAATCCTACCGCCCCATTCCCTCCCAATACCCATATACATATAACTCAATCCCACTGCCCCACTGCCCCACTCCCTCCCAATCCCCGTACACATATAACTCAATCCCACTGCCCCATTCCCTCCAAATACCCATATACATATAACTCAATCCCACTGCCCCACTCCCTCCCAATCCCCGTACACATATAACTCAATCCCACTGCCCCACTCCCTCCCAATACCCATATACATATAACTCAATCCCACTGCCCCATTCCCTCCCAATCCCCGTACACATATAACTCAATCCCACTGCCCCACTCCCTCCCAATCCCCGTACACATATAACTCAATCATACCGCCCCATTCCCTCCCAATCCCCGTACACATATAACTCAATCATACCGCCCCATTCCCTCCCAATCCCCGTACACATATAACTCAATCCCACTGCCCCACTCCCTCCCAATACCCGTACACATATCTCAATCCTACCGCCCCATTCCCTCCCAATACCCGTACACATATAACTCAAGCCCACTGCCCCACTCGCTCCCAATCCCTGTATACATAAAACTCAATCCCACTGGTCCACTCCCTCCCAATCCCCGAAAAATATAACTCAATCCCACTGGTCCGCTCCCTCCCAATCCCTGTATACATATAACTCAATCCCACTGCCCCACTCTCTCCCAATCCCTGTATAAATTTAACCCAATCCCAATACCCCACTCTCACACTCCCTGTATCAATTTAACCCAATCCCATTGCCCCACTCTTTTTCACTCCCTGTATAAATTTAACCCAATCCCAATACCCCACTCACACACTCCCTGTATAAATTTAACCCAATCCCAGTGCCCCACACTCACACTCCATGTATAAATTTAACCCATTCCCAGTGCCCCACACTCTCACACTCCCTGTATAAATTTAACCCATTCCCAGTGCCCCACACTCTCACACGCCCTGTATAAATTTAACCCAATCCCAGTGCCCCACTCTCTCACACTCCCTGTATAAATTTAACCCAAACCCAGTGCCCCACTCTCTCACACTCCCTGTATAAATTTAACCCAAACCCAGTGCCCCACTCTCTCACACTCCCTGTATAAATTTAACCCAAACCCAGTGCCCCACTCTCTCACACTCCCTGTATAAATTTAACCCAATCCCAGTGCCCCACTCTCTCACACTCCCTGTATAAATTTAACCCAAACCCAGTGCCCCACTCTCTCACACTCCCTGTATAAATTTAACCCAATCCCAGTGCCCCACTCTCTCACACTCCCTGTATAAATTTAACCCAATCCCAGTGCCCCACTCTCTCACACTCCCTGTATAAATTTAACCCAATCCCAGTGCCCCACTCTCTTTCACTCCCTGTATAAATTTAACCCAATCCCAGTGCCCCACTCTCTCACACTCCCTGTATAAATTTAACCCAAACCCAGTGCCCCACTCTCTCACACTCCCTGTATAAATTTAACCCAAACCCAGTGCCCCACTCTCTCACACTCCCTGTATAAATTTAACCCAATCCCAGTGCCCCACTCTCTCACACTCCCTGTATAAATTTAACCCAATCCCAGTGCCCCACTCTCTCACACTCCCTGTATAAATTTAATCCAATCCCAGTGCCCCACTCTCTCACACTCCGTGTATAAATTTAACCCAATCCCAATGGCCCACTCTCTGACACTCCCTGTATAAATTTAACCCAATCCTAGTGCACCACTCTCTCACACTCCCTGTATAAATTTAACCCAATCCCAGTGCCCCACTCTGTCACACTCCCTGTATAAATTTAATCCAATCCCAGTGCCCCACTCTCTCACACTCCCTGTATAAATTTAACCCAATCCCAATGGCCCACTCTCTCACACTCCCTGTATAAATTTAACCCAATCCTAGTGCCCCACTCTCTCACACTCCCTGTATAAATTTAACCCAATCCCAGTGCCCCACTCTCTCTCACTCCCTGTATACATTTAACCCAATCCCAATACCCCACTCTCTCACACTCCCTGTATAAATTTAACCCAATCCCAGTGCCCCACTCTCTCTCACTCCCTGTATAAATTTAACTCAATCCCAGTGCCCTACTGTCTCTCACTCCCTGTATAAACTTAACCCAATCCCAGTGCCCCACTCTTCACACTCTCTGTATAAATTTAACCCAATCCCAGTGCCCCACTCTCTCACACTCCCTGTTTCAATTTAACCCAATCCCACTGCCCCACTCTCTCACACTCCCTGTATAAATTTAACCCAATCCCACTGCCCACTCTCTCTCTCTCTCCCTGTATAAATTTAACCCAATCCCACTGTCCCACACTCTCATACTCCCTGTATAAATTTAACACAATCCCACTCTCATTATACATTAATGATTGGGATGCAGGGATTGCGTGTAATATCTCCAAGTTTGCAGATGACACTAAACTGGGTGGCGGAGTGAGCTGTTAAGAGGATGCTAAGAGACTGCACGATGATTTGGACAGGTTAGGTGAGTGGGCAAATGCATGGCAGATGCAGTATAATGTGGATAAATGTGAGGTTATCCACTTTGGTGGCAAAAACACAAAGGCAGAATAATATCTGAATGGTGGCAGATTAGGAAAAGGGGAGGTGCAACGAGACCTAAGTGTCTTGGTTCACCAGTCATTGAAAGTTGGCATGCAGGTACAGCAGGCGGTGAAGAAGGCAAATTGTATGTTGGCCTTCATAGCTAGGGGATTTGAGTATAGGAGCAGGGAGGTCTTACTGCAGTTGTACAGGGCCTTGGTGAGGCCTCACCTGGAATATTGTGTTCAGTTTTGGTCTCCTAATCTGAGGAAGGATTTTCTTGCTATTGAGGGAGTGCAGTGAAGGTTCACCAGACTGATTCCAGGGATGGCTGGACTGACCTATGAGGAGAGACTGGATCAACTGGGCCTTTAGAGACTGGATCAACTGGGCCTTTATACACTGGAGTTTAGAAGGATGAGAGGGGATCTCATAGAAACAAATAAGATTCTGACGGGACTGGACAGGTTAGATGCGGGAAGAATGTTCCCGATATTGGGGAAGTCCAGAACCAGGGGACACAGTCTTAGGATAAGGGGTAGGCCATTTAGGACTGAGATTAGGAGAAACTTCTTCACTCAGAGTTGTTAACCTGTGGAATTCCCTACCGCAGAGAGCTGATGCCTGTTCATTGGATATATTCAAGAGGGAATTAGATATGGCCCTTACGGCTAAGGGGATCAGGGGTATGGAGAGAAAGCAGGAAAGAGGTCTTGAGGGAATGATCAGCCATGATCTTATTGAATGATGGTGCAGGCTCGAAGGGCCTGCTCCTGCACCTATTTTATATGTTTGTATGTTTCTATAAACGCCGGCATGGACTGGTTGGGCCGAATGGCCTGTTTCTGTGCCATATACCCTATGTAATCCTATGAGGAAAGATTGAATAGAATGGGCATATATTCTCTGGAATTTAGAAGAATGAGAGATGATCTCACTAAAACATATAACATTTTTAGAGGGCTTGACATGATAGATGCCGAGAGTCTGTATGCCCTGGCTGGAGAGGCTAGAACTAGGGTGCACAGCCTCAGGTAAGGGGTCAGACATTTAAGACACAGACAGGGAGAAATCTCTTCATTCAAAGAATTGTGTCTCTTTGGAATTCTCTTCCCGAGAGCACCGTGGATGGTCAGTCGTTGAGTATATTTAAGAATGAGATTTATAGATTTTTGGGCACGAAGGGAATCAAAGGATATAAGAACCAGGCAGGAAAGTGGGGTTGATGTGAAGATCAGATTTATTTTGTTGAATGGCTGAGCAGGCTCGAGGGACATTTGGCCTATTCCTGCACCTACTTGTTAACCGACTGGGAGATAATGGATATATCTCCGTGGTACCCTGGAAGGATACGGACACAAAAAGCTCGAGGCTGGTGGTGGCTTTGACAGCCCGGGTATCCCATGGCCAACGACATCTGCCAACACCTGACGTGAGCAACTCATCCTGTATAAACACTGCTCTTCTGAGAGGTCAAGGAAATTCAGCCTCTGCCTGGACACCTCACATTCCCTCTCTCACCGAACAATTGTCCCACCGCCCGCCCTCCCTTCCCCGTCGCCCGCCCTCCCCTTCCCCCGTCGCCTGCCCTCCCTTTCCCTTCGGTTGCCAGTGACGGCGAGACAGACCCAGTGCTGGTGAGACAAAGAGAACAAACACAACCATCTCACACCATTAGACCGAGCCCAGAGACATCCCCCCCACCTCCGTCACACACTCCACCCCCACCTCCCTCACACACTCCCCCATTCCCCCCCTCATACACTCCCCCATTCCCCCCCTCATACACTCTTTCCCCCCCCTCACACACTCTTTCCCCCCCTCACACACTCTTTCCCCCCCTCACACACTCTTTCCCCCCCTCACACACTCTTTCCCCCCCTCACACACTCTCTTTCCCCCCCTCACACACTCTTTCCCCCCCTCACACACTCTTTTCCCCCCCTCACACACTCTTTCCCCCCTCACACTCTTTCCCCCCCTCACACACTCTTTCCCCCCCTCACACACTCTTTCCCCCCCTCACACACTCTTTCCCCCCCTCACACACTCTTTCCCCCCCTCACACAATCTTTCCCCCCCCTCACACACTCTCCCCCACCCCCCCTCACACACTCTCCCCCCCCCTCACACACTCTTCCCCCCCCCTCACACACTCTTCCCCCCCCTCACACACTCTCCCCCCCTCACACACTCTCCCCCCCCCCTCACACACTCTCCCCCCCCCCCCACACACTCTCCCCCCCTCACACACTCTTTCCCCCCCTCACACACTCTTTCCCCCCCCTCACACACTCTCACACACTCCCCTCACTCTTCTCACACACTCTTCCCCCCCCTCACACACTTTTTCCCCCCCCTCACACACTCTTTCCCCCCCCTCACACACTCTTTCCCCCCCCTCACACACTCTTTTCCCCCCCCTCACACACTCTTTTCCCCCCCTCACACACTCTTTTCCCCCCCCTCACACACTCTTTTCCCCCCCCTCACACACTCTTTTCCCCCCCCTCACACACTCTTTCCCCCCCCTCACACACTCTTCCCCCCCCCTCACACTCTTCCCCCCCCCCACACACTCCCCTCACACACTCCCCCCACACACTCTTCCCCCCCCCCCTCACCCCCCCCTCACACACTCTTCCCCCCCCCTCACCCCCCCTCACACACTCTTCCCCCCCCCCCTCACACACTTCCCCCCCCCACACTTCCCCCCCCCCTCACTTCCCCCCCACTTCCCCCCCCCTCCCCCCTCACACACTCCCTCCCCCTCACACACTCCCTCCCCCACACACTTCCCCCCCCATACACTCCCTCCCCCCCCTCACACACTCCCTCCCCCCCCCTCACACACTCCCTCCCCCCCTCACACACTCCCTCCCCCCCTCACACACTCCCTCCCCCTCCTCACACACTCCCTCCCCTCCTCACACACTCCCTCCCCCTCCTCACACACTCCCTCCCCCCCTCACACACTCCCTCCCCCCCCTCACACACTCCCTCCCCCCCCTCACACACTCCCTCCCCCCCTCACACACTCCCTCCCCTCACACACTCCCTCCCCTCACACACTCCCTCCCCTCACACACTCCCTCCCCTCACACACTCCCTCCCCCCTCACACACTCCCTCCCCCCCTCACACACTCTTCCCCCCCCCTCACACACTCTTTCCCCCCCCTCACACACTCTTCCCCCCCCCCCCCTCACACACTCCTCCCCCCTCACACACTCTTCCCCCCCTCACACTCTCCCTCCCCTCACACTCTCCTCCCCTCACACTCTCCCTCCCCCCTCACACACCACCCCCCCCTCACACACCCTCCCCCCCTCACACACTCCCCCCCTCACACACTCCCCCCTCACACACTCCCTCCCCCCCACACTCCCCCTCCCCCCCTCCATCACTCCCCCTCCTCCCACACTCCCCCTCCTCCCACACTCCCCCTCCCCCCTTCCCACACTCCCCTCCTCCCACACTCCCCCTCCCAACCCCCTCTCCCCCTCCCCCTCCCACACTCCCCCTCCCCCCCCACACTTCCCTCCCCCCCCCCCACACTTCCCTCCCCCCCCCACACTTCCCCTCCCCCCCCCACACTTCCCTCCCCCCCCCACACTTCCCTCCCCCCCACACACTCCCTCCCCCCCACACTCCCTTCCCCCCCTCACACACTCCCTCCCCCCCCACACTTCCTTCCCCCCCTCACACACTCCCTCCCCCCCCACACTTCCCCCCCCCACACTTCCCCCCCCTCACACTCCCCCCCCACCCCTCCCCCCCACACCCCCACACCCCCACACACACACCCCCCACACACACTTCCCCCCCCCACACACACTCCCCCCCCCCACACACACTCCCCCCCACCCCCCCCACACACTTCCCCCCCCCCCCCACACACACTTCCCCCCCCCACACACACTTCCCCCGCCCCACACACACTTCCCCCGCCCCACACACACTTCCCCCCCCCACACACACTTCCCCCCCCCACACACACTTCCCCCCCCCACACACACTTCCCCCCCCCACACACACTTCCCCCCCCCACACACACTTCCCCCCCCCACACACACTTCCCCCCCCCCACACACACTTCCCCCCCCCCACACACTCCCCCCCCACACACACTTCCCCCCCCCACACACACTTCCCCCCCCCCACACACTCCCCCCCACACACACACTTCCCCCCCCCAACACACACTTCCCCCCCCCAACACACACTTCCTCCCCCCAAACACACACTTCCCCCCCCCCCCAAACACACACTTCCCCCCCCCCAAACACACACTTCCCCCCCCCCCCAAACACACACTTCCCCCCCCCACCAAACACACACTTCCCCCCCTCACACACTCTTCCCCCCCCTCACACACTCTTCCCCCCCCTCACACACTCTTCCCCCCCTCACACACTCTTCCCCCCCTCACACACTCTTCCCCCCCCTCACACACTCTTCCCCCCCCTCACACACTCTTCCCCCCCCTCACACACTCTTCCCCCCCCTCACACACTCCCTCCCCCCACACTTCCCCCCCCATACACTCCTCCCCCCCCCTCACACACTCCCTCCCCCCCCTCACACACTCCCTCCCCCCCCTCACACACCCCTCCCCCCCTCACACACTCTTCCCCCTCCTCACACACTCCCTCCCCCTCCTCACACACTCCCTCCCCCTCCTCACACACTCCCTCCCCCCTCACACACTCCCTCCCCCCCCTCACACACTCCCTCCCCCCCCTCACACACTCCCTCCCCCCCTCACACACTCCCTCCCCTCACACACTCCCTCCCCTCACACACTCCCTCCCCTCACACACTCCCTCCCCTCACACACTCCCTCCCCCCTCACACACTCCCTCCCCCCCTCACACACTCTCCCCCCCCCTCACACACTCTTTCCCCCCCCCTCACACACTCTTCCCCCCCCCCCTCAC
Source organism: Pristiophorus japonicus (assembly GCF_044704955.1). Lineage (NCBI taxonomy): Eukaryota > Metazoa > Chordata > Chondrichthyes > Pristiophoridae > Pristiophorus > Pristiophorus japonicus. The sequence goes on along the minus strand of NW_027252625.1, from coordinate 984 downwards.
ACACTCCTCCCCCCTCACACACTCTTCCCCCCTCACACTCTCCCTCCCCTCACACTCTCCCTCCCCTCACACTCTCCCTCCCCCCTCACACTCTCCCCCCCTCACACACTCCCCCCCTCACACACTCCCCCCCTCACACACTCCCCCCCTCACACACTCCCCCCCTCACACACTCCCTCCCCCCCACACTCCCCCTCCCCCCCTCCATCACTCCCCTCCTCCCACACTCCCCCTCCTCCCACACTCCCCCTCCCCCCCTCCCACACTCCCCTCCTCCACACTCCCCCTCCCACACTCCCCCTCCCCCTCCCACACTCCCCCTCCCCCTCCCACACTCCCCCTCCCCCCCACACTTCCCTCCCCCCCCCCCACACTTCCCTCCCCCCCCCACACTTCCCTCCCCCCCCACACTTCCCTCCCCCCCCACACTTCCCTCCCCCCCACACACTCCCTCCCCCCCACACTCCCTTCCCCCCCTCACACACTCCCTCCCCCCCCACACTTCCCTCCCCCCTCACACACTCCCTCCCCCCCACACTTCCCCCCCCCACACTTCCCCCCCCTCACACTTCCCCCCCCCACCCCTCCCCCCCACACCCCCACACCCCACACACACACCCCCCACACACACTTCCCCCCCCCACACACACTCCCCCCCCCCCACACACACTCCCCCCCCCCACACACACTTCCCCCCCCCCCACACACTTCCCCCCCCCCCCACACACACTTCCCCCCCCCACACACACTTCCCCCGCCCCACACACACTTCCCCCGCCCCACACACACTTCCCCCCCCCACACACACTTCCCCCCCCCACACACACTTCCCCCCCCCACACACACTTCCCCCCCCCACACACACTTCCCCCCCCCCACACACACTTCCCCCCCCCCACACACTCCCCCCCCACACACACTTCCCCCCCCACACACACTTCCCCCCCCCCCACACACTCCCCCCCCACACACACACTTCCCCCC